>NC_044328.1:91249142-91550300 GCF_007399415.2 Gopherus evgoodei
AACTGCTGCTTAGAATTGTCTTCTGATTATATAATGGTGAAACCAGCCCCTTAAAATGCAACCGGCCAGTGAGTTACATGCCCTTTTAATAATTATACCTCTTCATTTGGAATTTTTTTCTGTATATTTTTGTGGATACACTTTTAATCCATCTCACCATTGCTGCTGTGATTCTGAATGGCATTTTATGTCCTTGTACTCAAACCTACCAAAAATTCTGTGACCCCAAAAACTTCCTGTTCACTGTTGACACAGGTATGAAATTATACGATTAGAGAAGTGTAGCAATGTGCAAGAAGGTTTCTTTATTTCACACTTTGGGGAAAACATTAGAACGTAGACAATTACTGCAGCTGGATGAGGATAAGGAAGATAGAGGAAAATATACACGTAGACACAAGCCAGCCAATCAGTGTGCCTTTGTCTAGGTGCAAAGCAGGGAAATATACTAATTTTCTCCTCTCACAGCAGTGTGCAATTCATCCTCAGTTTGTGATTTCTGTACCTGGAAAGACAGGTTTCTAAGCTCTTACATAATCCTGGAAATAAAGACACTTCAAGCTGGGCTCTGAAATGAAGAAAAAAAACAAGGATGTAGCCATGTGTTCCTGAATTTGTATAGAGTATTAGCCAAGGACAGAAGCCTACAGGAGAGAGCAAACCAAAACTCAGGCAGTTTCAAGCTGACTATCTTCTACTTTTTGACCTCAACACGTTCTGGAAGTTAAGTCCCACTCATGTGGATACCTAGTAGAACCTAAAATGGTACTAACTGTATTTCAGTTACATGGGACTGTAAGAATAGCCCATTCCAGTGGCTAATCATAGCCCCACAGATGATAATTGTTATATACTTCTTTATGATCTGATGTTACTTTTTCTCCTGATAAATGTAGATGCTCTTCTGAACCTAAAAGCTGCTGCCAACACGCAGCTACCTGCCTCACTGCACTTCAGTCAGGGTGATGTTAAGCTAATCATCAATTCATTCCAAGCTGTGCCAACTGAAACTCCATGGGAATTTCAGTCAAACAGATTGTAAATAGCCAAACTAAAATTTTTCCAGGACATTGGGAATTTGCCCTTATTTACATGAAAAGTGCCATGGCATTATACAAAACCTGAATGGGAATGTTTCTGACATAATAACCTATATATTTGTTTTCACCTAAATAAATGGAACTAAGAGCTTGTCTATGCAAACAATTTGTTTAGGGCAAATGCACCTTGCTGACTGACACACATTAACGGTCCCTTAGAGGGCATTAATTCCTGTTTGAAACAGGATTATCTCAAAGCGCTCTAACGAACTGTTAACACTCATCACCAGAGTGCAAAGGAACATTTAGACCAAGACAGACCAGGTGAGATAGATTCACACCCCAGCTTGCTGTGAGTTAATTGTTCATGTGGACAACCCTTTAAATTAATACTGCAGTATCTTACTGATGAGCAAACCAGTGTCAAGATAGACTCTTTATTATGAAGAGGAAATGAGGTAACAAACTGCCTACTACTCTGTAGCTGCAACCTGCAACTACCCTGTCCTGGGCTTCTTTGTGCTTGTCTACACAGGCAGTTTACAAAGCTGCAACTTTCTTGCTTAGGGGTATGGAAAAACACCCCCCTGAGCGCAGCAAGTTTCAGTAGTATAAAGTGCCCATGTAGACAGTGCCTCAGCTCTGGGAGCTATGCCCCTCATGGAGATGAGCTCTCTCCCAGCACTGCACTGTGACCACACAAGGCACATGGTAGCACTTTAGCTTTGGTAGTGTAGAGTAGCCCATAGTTTCTGCTCCCCAGCCTGCAGAAAGTGCCACAGGAACTCAAAGTCTACATGAAGAGTGTACAGAAGGTATGGCATCTCTACACTGCTTGGAGAACTTACCTTGTAGCACACCCTCTCTTTTTTAGATCCCTTTCTAAATTTCCTGACTGAACTAAAATGCTATTAAAATTAAAATACTATAATAATCACACTAACTGACTTTGATGCAACCTTTACATGTTTCGATCAGTCTCTTAGGGCTAGGGTGACCAGGCAACAAGTGTGAAAACTCAGGACAGGGGGTGGGGGATAATAGGAGCCTATATAAGAAAAAGACCCAAAAATTGGGACTGTACCTATAAAATCAGGACTTTTGGTCACCCTACTTACGGCATTTCAGCAATCTTCCTGCTCGGCTGTATTGCCAGCCCGATTTAGTCAATCTTTGTCTGTAACAGCCTGTTCAATCTTATAGTCAACAACAGTGTCAGTTTGTGAATTATATTTGACTTGTATGTCTGCCCTGAGTTCACTTGTCTCAGCCAATTTCTCAGGTATCTTGAGCACATACTTTTGCCTTCATCTGTGATCACAGACTATGAGTGAGATAACTCTTAAAAAAATATTATATATTGGAGATATATCAATCTCCTAGAACAGGAAGAGACCTTGAAAGGTCATCAAGTCCAGCCCCCTGCCTTTATTAGCAGGACCAAGTACTGATTTTTGCCCCAGACCCCTAAGTGGCCACCTCAAGGATTGAGCTCACAACCCTGGGTTTAGCAGACCAATGCTCAAATCACTGAGCTATCCCTTCCCCTTTAATCACTGTAATTTTAACTGGCCAATGTCCATCTTGCCAAATTCTCACTGGGTCTTTGTTTTTCAACAGTGGGAAGGGTGTTGTTCCTATAGTGTAATATTTTTTCTAATTGTACTTTCCCAGTGTATTCCTTGTTATCACAGACTCCTTAATCATCCTTTGCTTTTGTCCCATATCTGGTAATCGAGTACTTAGACATCTATTGTAGAGGCATACAATCGGTGACTTTCCACATTGCAGTGACATTCAATTCTTGGAGGCATGAACTGCTTCTTCATGTGTTTCGTGCAGAACCCTAGAACAATGAGGTCCTGACCCCAATGAGACTCCAGGCACTATTGGAATATAAACATTAAATAAAAATGAAAACAAGAATAAGGATGCGTGGTTCCTGAGCCTCCACTGTATCAGTATAATAATTTTATAATTTTTTCCCCTTGTGATAAAAGAAAAATCTAATACTCAGAAGAAGAGTTATACCTTTTAGGTGACTAACAGAGGAAAGGTGGTTTTTGTTATGTTTTGTTTCTTAAATTACTTTTTAGATCAAATGTTGATACAATTTTTTTGATTAAACAGTGCCATCAAATGGTGAAAGAATGTTTAGTATAAATGAAATGCTAACAACATAAATCCCAAGTCTATTTTTCAGTATGACTTTGGGCTCAAATTAACATGGAAGAAAATGTCAGCCTAAATTACTTCCCTCTACCACACACACGTATGTACACCTAAACCCCCCCACCCAATTTTGCATGGATACATGGCTAGATATACGTCCGTTGAGCAATATGTATGATCTAATTGAACCAAATTTGCATCACTCATATTTGCACATGCAATCCACCAGTGCATCTGCACATCCAATAATGCATGTTTAACACAATCTTGCAACACATACTTTAAGTTTAAATGGCCACCAGAGCTGGTAGAAAAATAAAAACCTATTTTTGTGAAAAAATTCAAGATACTGAAGTTCTCAATCAGAAGTATTCAGAGTGGACCTTTTTGTGACTTTTTCTCCCAATGTTTTTTTTCTAAATTTATATTTAAAACATTTATTGAAGTGTATTAACATAAAATCCTGGTTTTAGGAAACAAAATGCATTACCGTTTTCAATGCATTTAATTTCCAAAGTTGAAACAAATTAACTTTTTTCAAAATAATTTCAAATGTTGACAATTTGTTGAGAAAAATGTGAGGGTTTTTAAAACGGGCGGGAGATGATGTGTTTGAAAAATTGCAACCAGGTCTAGTAATCCCAAATTGCCAAATAAGGAATGTACCTTACAGAACTTTAACATTGTTGCTTTGCAATTTGGTGAGGTTACTTTTGCATTCCCTCCACCTTTTCTTTAACTGTTGAACAATTTCAGCAATTGTTTAACTAAGATACCAAACCTGAGAAAGAACTGCCCATTTAAATACAGTCTAAAAGTCTTTGAGCCATTGGCTGTCTTCTGGGAAGGTAGTGCCTAGCACCCTGGAATCTCTAGAAAACAATTCCTCAGAAATGTTTAATACTAGGCTATCAAAAAGGCTGGTAGTTTGGGGATCCCCATCCTACATTACACACTCTTCACCTGCCCTTTCTCCTTCACATTCCCAACACCGATGCCAGTGCCTGCTGACAGCTCTGTGGATCTTTCTCTTCTTGGCTACACTTGCATAAGTCAGGTTTAACTCTGCTAAAGTCAATGGACTTAAAGGGCATGGTTCTCCTCTCACTCCAGTTTATGGCTCAATGCGAGAGATACACAAAGTGAGTTGTGTTTAGAATAAGGGAGAACTACCTCTCCTTCCCTGCCTCGGGAAAGAATCACTCCCCACAGCTCCCCCTTCCAAGCTGGCATGCAGAGACTGCCTTCTCCTCTCTCACCCTGCTTGGACTGCTGAAGTGAGAATTTTTATGGCAGCTTCTACTCCACTCTCCACCCCGCACCAGCATGCTGTTCAGATTACATAGCATTACTAGAAGTTATAATATATGGAGATATACCTGTCTCATAGAGCTGGAAGGAACCCCAAAAGCTCATCAAATCCAGCCCCCTGCCTTCACTAGCAGGACAAAGTACTGATTTAGTCCTAAATGGCCCCCTCAAGGATTGAGCTCACAACTCTGGGTTTAGGAGGCTAACACTCAAACCACTGAACTATCCCTCCTGCAATGGTGGACTTGAAAACTACAGGTCCAAACAGTGTGGCTATTGTGCTTGCTTGTGCATGAGCTTGTGTTATGCTGGAGCTATTTAACGGCTCTTGCTCAACACTATATGCCATTGCAGTGCTATGTCAAAACGTTCTGATGAGAAAAATGAGGTTCCTGTCCAGGCCTTAGCAGAACAGGACATGTTCCACCTTCCTCCCAAATGAATATGCTGACATGGATAAAAAACAGGAAGAGAATGTTGTGACACTACACTCCATATTCTTCATAGAAATATTGTTATAATATGATTATAGCATTACTATGGCATGTTTTGTGCAAGATAAAGTATGTGAGATATCATTGGAAAGGTTATGATTTGCTGAATATGATAACCCTATTTGTATGCATGTATCATTTTTGTATCTAAAGTTAGGAATATTTATTATACAGCTGTCAAGGCTGATTCCCCACTCTGGCACTTCGAGTGCAGAAGGTGGAGGCATGCAAGGATCTAAAAAAATTAATACTGGCTACTCCAGGCTTGTATTAAACCCCCAAGGTAACAGCTTTCTCTGACCTTGGATTGGTAAATGCTGCCGCCACCCAAGTAAAAAACTGCCTCTTGCAAATCTTGGAAAAACTCACTGGAGAAGCTTTCCCTAAGGCCTCTTGGCTTTTCCACTTCTCCCTCAGGGAAACCAGGAAAGGAAACAAACAAAAGGGAAACTCAGCTATTGCCACCAGCTAATTGAAAAACATATGCACAGACCTTTTAAGACACAAAACCAATCAGATTCTTAAAAAAAGTAAATTTTATTTAAAAAAAGAAAGAAAGAAATTACATCTGGCACTTAGGCTTTTGCTAGATTTTAAAAGAACAATTCCAAAAATTAAGCACCCAAAAGAATTTCTTGGGGATTCAGCTTAAAGGTTACAAACAAACAAAAGCATCTAGGGTTAGCACGGAGGAGTCCACAAGCCTTACAGAAAATAAAAGAAATAAACCTAACTGTGTCTATGTAAACATTCCCTGTCCCAGTAAATTCTTATAGGTATGGATGATGATTTTTCCAGCTCCCCCATCTCTTCAGCCCAGAGAGAACAACAGAGAGACAAAGGGAAAGCTTTTTTTCCCATTTTAAAAAGTTCTACCTTTCCATTGGCTCTTTTGGTCAAGTGCCCACACCCTTTTCTTATCTGGGGGACTGTTTAACCCTTTACAGGTAAAGCAAGCAGCCACCAAGAAAGGCTTTATAGCTAACTGGCCGGCTGGGTGTCCATAAGAGGGAGCTACCTCCTCCCCCTTCATTTATCACAACATTTATACTATCATGTATTTGCACTTGGGGAATGCCCGCCAGAGAGAATGCAATCAGTCTGGCTGGCTAGCAAGGTACAAGTCAATGGACTATTATGGAGAACAATAGGTCTTTGAAAATGATAATTTCCCACCTTCCTGGGATGCTACAAGTGACCTTTGACTCATGACTGCTTTGACACTGCAGGGTCATGTGATCATGTCACCTAGTACTGGACTCCATCATAGAAGGCCAGTATTTTTCCCTGGGGGTAGATGAATTACACTGGAAAACAAAGGATTCCCACCCTATGTAAAACCTATTTAAGGCAGGGGAGTGACATAATGAGCATTTCTTCTTCACCGAATCCCCACCCACGATGACTGCTGTCAACATCTAAGAAACAAAGACAAAGGGGGAGGACTGAGCCCAGGCTGGGAAGGTGCCTGGCCTGTGAAAAAATATGTGGAGTTTTAAGCTGCAAGCAAGAGCAGCTTGCCTGCAAGAACCTCTGCAATCTGCCTAAAACAACATTTAGGGTGAGAAACTACTACTCGTAACAGGTTGTTTTAGTATCTTAATCTTCTATTGCATTTTTGTTTTCTTTGCTGGGTAATCTGCTTTGATCTGTTTACTATCCCTTAAACCCTCTCTTTTGTACTTAATAAACTTGTTTTTGTTTTCTCTAAAACCAGTTTGTGGAATTCATAACTGGGGAGGCAATAAGCTGTGCAGATCTTCCTCCACATTGAGGGAGGGAGTGAATTATATGAGCTTAAGCTGTATAGTTGTCTATGAAGCACAAGATGACACAATTTTGGGTTTACACTCCAGAGAGAGTGTGCACTTGAGTGCTGGGCAATTCCTTAGCTGAAGCCTTCCCATGCAGTGCTGATTTCAGTGTCTGTGTCTTTCTGGAGCTGGGTGCGTCCCCACCTGTGTGTGCACTGGAGGAGGCTTGAGTGCTTGTCTCAGCAGTACAGTGTATGGGAGCCCAGGCTGGTGGAACCAGCAGGCTTAGTGGTACCCCAATACATCAGGTGGCACCCTGGAGGAGGGGGAAACCCATCACAAATATAACAAACGCTGTGAAGCTGGCTTTCTGGGCCTCCTGTGTTCTCAGGTAGCTAAGAGGGTAACCTTCTCTACTCCAGCATTACTGAACAGGATGTGTTCAGTATGACTGACAAAATCCTGTTCATTATGGGCAGGCAGGAGCCAAGAAAAATAGAATGACACCGAGCTTTAGTCCAGGCTTTCATTGATCTGCAGGGAAGAGCTTATTTCACTGAGGTACTTTCAACGCCTCACAGAGACAGCCAGAGCAGCAAAGTTCTTTCCCTTATGGCTAGGCTCTGATCTTCCTTTAGATATGCCTTATGTAGATCAGCTGTCTCACTCCACTAGAGTCTTCCAGTGAGCAAGGCATGTTTCTTCCTTTCAGGTTTGCTTCTACCAAATTGCTTGCCTGCATGAAGGGATAAATACCAGCAGCACATTCAGGCAAAATGAGCAAAATTTATCATTGCTAGAACTCCGATGCAGACAGTTTATCCCAGTGTTTTGATCTTTTATCTCACTCCTCCTGGCATAGGCACTGTATCAGCTACACTCTCTTTGCTCTAGTTCTCCATTTTCATTTTTAAGATACTTACTACAGCTGGTCAGAGAAACTTCGATGGAATGTATTCTGTCAGAATATGCAGTTCATAGAAATTAAAGCGCTTGGCAAAACTGGGGTCCATTTTGCCAGAATTTCATTTTTAAAAAGGGAAAAAAGGTTCTAACAATGCTGAACTGTCCTATTTTTGACATTTTGGGGACAAAATGTTTCAATTAGTCATTTTAAAACAACTTTTCATTTTGATTTTTTTATTTTGTGTGATAGACTAAATACTAAATAAAAAAAGTTTAAATTAAAACAAAATATTTTGATTTTATCAAAATGACATGTTTCAAATTACCTGATTTTTTTTCAGAGCTATCCTTTGTGGAGAATTAACTTTTTCTGTCTTCACCCTGATTGGAACAAAGTCAAATTTTGGAATCTCAAAATCCACTTCAAAATACAAGCTCAGTCCTCTGCGGAGTTCTAATAGTTATTGATCATAGTTATGTGTAGTGTGAAGTTTCTATATTTCACCTCAAAGCTTATCATTATGCAACTGTAGATTTGGAGGGTTTTTTTCTTTAGAAACCCCAACCTTAGGCCAATTTTGGCTAAAGTGTCATGGTTCCTAAATAATGCAAGCAAAATTTATGCAAGCAACTTTATGCCAGTAAAAGTAAACTTCAGCTATGGTTTGATCTAGCTTTGACCAATTTAGCAGTCTGATAGTAGAAGCTCTTTACTCTAGCAGAAAAAGGCAAACCAAGATCCACAGGTTGGAAGCTGAAGCAAAGCAAATTCAGACTAGAAATAAGGAGAGAAGTGTAAGTGAAGGTAATCAACCATTGGAATAACATACCTAGGGACATGCTGGATTCTCCACCACTTAAAGTCTTTTTAACTCAAGACTGGATGTCTTTCTAAAAGATATGCAATAGCTCAGGAAAAAGTGAGAGGCTTGATATGGGAATTGAGTAGGTTCTATGGCCTGTGTTATGCAGGAAGTCAGACTAGATAATAACTGTCCCTTCTGGATTTAAAATCAATTTTGATGTTACAGATGGAAATTGTCAAAGATTCACAGTTCTGGCCCCCAAACCAGGCTACATTTATGAGTTTTCAGCTTGTGGTTTTGTCTTCACTCAACTAAAACCAAAAGACCGTTTGTACAAACGCATCTAACCTGGAACCTCAGCATTTGCCTTGAGTCTATGAAAAGGTATAAAGTACTGGAGATTATGAGCACAATTTTTTGCCAAGGGGCTGGAAAGCACTCTGAAAGGAAAGCTGTACACCATCTGTGCCCCCTTCTATATAGGGGGTATGTTGGGAATGGGCAGAGGTGGGTCAGGGATGTGCATAGGCATGGAGGATCCTTATTCAGTGCCCTGTGGGACTGCTGCCAGTGATGTAATCTAGAACAATCCACAGACTGATCAAAGTTACTCTGGGGGCTTTTTGGGATCCTGGCAGATCCAGGAATGGGTGAGGCAGGAAGATAGCTTAAAGCTACCTTCTCCTCAGCTGTACTCAGGTGAGCCCCCTGCAGCTAAAGATTTAATCTATGACTGAGGAGGCACAACCCATGGAATTTCAGCTTCTGTTAATCAGAAACCTTGGTGAGCATCCATATTATCTGAAACTGAACTTCTGTTGCTCTTTGGGCATGGGCTCCCATTATATATCCTTGAACATTTTCTTCTCCATATGGCTGGCCCTCTCCTGCTGTTGTGTCTGGAGATAAGCTCAGAGAATACGAGCTGCCCTCATCTCGCCATGGAAAGTAGCTGACTGCCTACTGCCACTCTTGCTTTGCTAGAGTCTTGGCTGATGTGCTGTACTCACATCTGAGAATACAGACTTGAACATTTGGGTATATTTAGAATTTTCACCAAAACAATTCACCCAGACTTTGTAACAACTCCTTTATCCAGCATAATTTTAGAAACTATGTATGGTATTAGCTAAACTCTCTTCCACCACATTTGTATCCATACTCTTTCTTCTGCTTGGAGGCTTTGCGAAATTGGAGTATATTCTGGATTTCTTTGCCCTCTATGTTCTACTGAAGCAGTCCAGTCAGCCCCTTCACAATTCCTTCTTGGTTTAAAAGGTTCCTAGTGGCTTGAAGCAGGAATAGGCCATCCTATCTAAAATTGCAGGGATCTGCAAGAGTAGAATGCGCTGCAGATGTTTTGCAATGTCTCCCCGTTATCAATGTGTTTGCAATAGTTTAGGGAGAGGAGATTGTTAATTAGGTGCATTTTAGAAATGCACTACACTTTAAACACCTTTAGCACTAAAAATTTTTTCAAGAAGGAAGAAGAGTAAATGGGACTTGCCCTGCCCTTCCAGTATCACTCAAACATTCTGTTATAGCAGCTGGTGAGGGAAGATCACAAGAAGAGAAGGACTTCATCAAACCTCAGCAATCAGGCCAGCATGGCTCCTGGTAGGGGTATCTGGTTTCTAGAGGATGGAAAAGTTTTTTCATAAAAGTTTATGCTGGAGGCTAGAATAAATATCAATTCATTAATTCTGTTTAATGCTTTTGGGTTAATGCTGCTACAGTGCCAGAATAGGTTTTGTCTCAGTTTGGGCACATCTAATCTCTATAACGTGTCAGCATTGGTTTGGATGGAATATGTGACTGATTTAGGAAGTGCATTGCAACTATAGATGCTCTTACAGGTCCTATTCTGCCAATAAAGTCCACTACACACTGACTGTTGGAATGTAGCACACTTTTGAACAGCAACATTTAACTCAAGCAGTTTGCTATGTTTCCAGTACTATGCATTTAATGACAACTGAAAGAGATTATCAGATTATTTTGGAGGGCCTGAGAATTAATAATAGTACATGAATAAATGACTTCTAGTTTACTGTATCAGCCTTTTAGAGTAATCTTTGAAATCATTGAGGCTTCATACCCTGTAATCAAAGTCCTGACTCAACTTATAGATATGGGGATATTATCATCAATTGGATGATATCATGTTCCTTTATTATTGTAAACAACTTAATAAAGAGTTGTACTCCTAAAATGGCGTTCTTGGGCAACAGTGTAAATGTGGATGTGCTGAAGTATTTTCCCCTCCATAGATGGTAACTGTAGGCACATAGTTGAGAAGAGACTCACTGTTGGTGGTGAACACTTTTCTATTCTTTGAATAGGACCTCTCGCTACCGTGCATTTTAGAATAGGTGTCCATTGCTCAGCTATGGCTTGATTTCACAAAATGAGGGGTATTACAATAAAAATGAAAATCTAATTCCATCGATCATAGCATATTATGCCATCTTCACTAATCTCTCTAGCCACAGGATGTCACTCTTGCTTTATATCAATTCCCCCCAAAACAAATGTATGAAGCTGTAAATACCAGATTTAAAAAGAGAACCTCAGCCAAAGCACTGGATACATTAAAAAGATGATCTAGTAGTAATGAACAAGTACATGATGTCAGAAAGAGTGTATAGCATAGGAAAAGAGAGAATTCAAGGGCACATGTTCTAGAATCAAACTGAGAATGCAGGACTTTTTTTTAATGCAATAAGCTATAAATCACTGTGTTAGATTAACACTGGGTTGGGAGGTATGCATTGGAGTCAGAGTAAGTTCTCTCAGAAATGTGCAGGTTTTTTTAAATGACTAGAGAGGGATGAACTGGTTTGAAAAAAAAAAAGAATAAAGACAGAAGTGTCCCAAATGAAAGCTTTTTCGGAAGTTTGGGATATACTCATTCTACTCAGTCCAAGCTCCTAGCAGGCCTGCTTTTTCTTCATCAATAGCTGATACATACAGTGCCACAGATCAGTACATCTGTCAACCTATGTTGGCCAAGCTCCTTTCTTTAAATCTCCAAAGTGCCTAGTCTTTCCTAGGGTACAGTATGAAGCACACAATCCGGAGATTGACTAACACTGTGCAATACATAGGGAAAGGCAATGAGCCTGGGAGTAGAACAGGCTTAAGAGTGGGCCCAGAATGGGGTACCAAGTTCAGAAGGAATGAGAGGAGGGGATTAGAGAAAAATTAATGATGCAGATAGTTAATCTAAGAGTGTGTGAAGATGATCAATCTGTTTGGGTTGGGAGGAATGAAACCTGTGAATGAAGGATCTTTTGACATACTTCATTGCTTTATGCATTGTCCTAGACAATAATATACAGAAGACACTTACTTGTGTGAACTAGTTAAAAATAACTTTCACAGAGGATTTCATTTTGTTTTGTTTTGAACCAGAGGAGTCTTCTATTATGCTTTCTGAGTACAGAAAAGGCATGCAAGGTGCACAAATGTATATACGTTTGCATACAGTGTAGTCTATTGTGCAGAATGCCTATGGAAAGGGTGACAGGAAAATCCTGTAAGTGTACTGTTCTGTACATGAAAGCAAAACATTTTAAACAGATACTTCTGTTTCACCAAACTGCTATAAGGTATTTGTTCACAATGCATGTTAGTGAAACTTACAGACTCATAGACTCTAGGACTGGAAGGGACCTCGAGAGGTCATCCATCCCAGTCCCCTGCCCTCATGGCAGGACCAAATACTGTCTAGACCTTCCCTAATAGACATTTATCTAACCTACTCTTAAATATCTCCAGAGATGGAGATTCCACAACTTCCCTAGGCAATCTATTCCAGTGTTTAACTACTCTGACAGTTGGGAACTTTTTCCTAATGTCCAACCTAAATCTCCCTTGCTGCAGTTTAAGCCCATTGCTTCTTGCTTTATCATTGGAGGCTAAGGTGAACAAGTTTTTTCCCTCCTCCTGATGACACCCTTTTAAATACCTGAAAACTGCTATCATGTCCCCTCTCAGTCTTCTCTTTTCCAAACTAAACAAACCCAATTCCTTCAGCCTTCCTTCATAGGTCATGTTCTCAAGACCTTTAATCATTCTTGTTGCTCTTCTCTGGACCCTCTCCAATTTCTCCACATCTTTCTTGAAATGCGGTGCCCAGAACTGGACACAATATTCCAGCTGAGGCCTAACCAGCGCAGAGTAAAGTGGAAGAATGACTTCTCGTGTCTTGTTTACAACACACCTGTTAATGCATCCCAGAATCACGTTTGCTTTTTTTGCAACAGTATCACACTGTTGACTCATATTAAGCTTGTTGTCTACTATGACCCCTAGATCTCTTTCTGCCATACTCCTTCCAAGACAGTCTCTTCCCATTCTGTATGTGTGAAACTGATTGTTCCTTCCTAGGTGAAGCACTTTGCATTTATCTTTATTGAACTTCATCCTGTTTACCTCAGACCATTTCTCCAATTTGTCCAGATCATTTTGAATTTTGACCCTGTCCTCCAAAGCAGTTGCAATCCCTCCCAGTTTGGTATCGTCCGCAAACTTAATAAGCGTACTTTCTATGCCAACATCTAAATTGTTGATGAAGATATTGAACAGAACCGGTCCCAAAACAGACCCCTGCAGAACCCCACTTGTTATACCTTTCCAGCAGGATTGGGAGCCATTAACAACTACTCTCTGAGTACGGTTATCCAGCCAGTTATGCACCCACCTTATAGTAGCCCCATCTAAATTGTACTTTCCTAGTTTATCTATAAGAATATCATGCGAGACCGTATCAAATGCCTTACTAAAGTCTAGGTATATCACATCCACCGCTTCTCCCTTATCCACAAGGCTCGTTATCCTATCAAAGAATGCAATCAGATTAGTTTGACACGATTTGTTCTTTACAAATCCATGCTGGCTATTCCCTATCACCTTACCACCTTCCAAGTGTTTGCAGATAATTTCTTTGATTACCTGCTCCATTATCTTCCCTGGCACAGAAGTCAAACTAACTGGTCTGTAGTTTCCTGGGTTGTTTTTATTTCCCTTTTTATAGATGGGCATTATATTTGCCCCCTTCCAGTCTTCTGGAATCTCCCCCATCTCCCATGATTTCCCAAAGATAATAGCTAGAGGCTCAGATACCTCTTCTATTAACTCCTTGAGTAT
This sequence comes from Gopherus evgoodei, assembly GCF_007399415.2. NCBI lineage: Eukaryota > Metazoa > Chordata > Testudines > Testudinidae > Gopherus > Gopherus evgoodei. The sequence continues at coordinate 91,262,777 of NC_044328.1, forward strand.
TCTAGGATGCATTTCATCAGGTCCTGGTGACTTGCAGGCATCTTACTTTTCTAAGTGATTTTTTACTTGCTCTTTTTTTATTTTCTCTTCTAAACCTACCCTCTTCCCGTAAGCATTCACTATACTAGACATTCCTTCAGATTTCTCAGTGAAGACTGAAACAAAGAAGTCATTAAGCATCTCTGCCATTTCCATGTCTCCCGTTACTGTTTCCCCCTCCTCATTGAGCAGTGGGCCTACCCTGTCCTTGGTCTTCCTCTTGCTTCTAATGTATTGATAAAAAGTCTTCTTGTTTCCCTTTATTCCCATAGCTAGTTTGAGTTCATTTTGTGCCTTTGCTTTTCTAATCTTGCCTCTGCATTCCTGTGTTATTTGCCTATATTCATCCTTTGTAATCTGACCTAGTTTCCATTTTTTATATGATGCCTTTTTATTTTGTAGGTCACGCAAGATCTCATGGTTAAGCCAAGGTGGTCTTTTGCCACATTTTCTATCTTTCCTAACCATCGGAATAGCTTGCTTTTGGGCCCTTAATAGTGTCCCTTTGAAAAACTGCCAACTTTCTTCAGTTGTTTTTCCCCTCAGTCTTAATTCCCATGGGACCTTACCTATCAGCTCTCTGAGCTTACCAAAATCCACCTTCCTGAAATCCATTGTCTCTATTCTGCTGTACTCCCTTCTACCCTTCCTTAGAATTGCAAACTCTATGATTTCATGATCACTTTCACCCAAGCTTCCTTCTACTTTCAAATTCCCAACAAGTTCCTCCCTATTTGTTAAAATCAAGTCTAGAACAGCTTCCCCCCTAGTAGCTTTTTCAACTTTCTGAAATAAAAAGTTGTCTGCAATGCAGTCCAGGAACTTATTAGATAGTCTGTGCCCCGCAGTGTTATTTTCCCAACATATATCTGGATAGTTGAAGTCCCCCATCACCACCAAATCTTGGGCTTTGGATGATTTTGTTGCATTTCTCTTTTCAGGATAGCAGACAAATGTGTGTGTTACTCTAAATCCTTCTCTTGAGAGCCTTTACTAAGAATCTCTATTCTTTTATGGAAAAAAAGGACAAAGAAGAAAACGAATAGTGATAGGTTATTTCGGGCAACTCAAAAGAGACAATTGAAAGTTAAAATGAGCATACAATTAAATCTAGTTGAATAAATTAAGAATCTGTATTTCTATAGTATTTCTTGACTTTTTATGGTGTTCATCACTGTAATACCAGTACGCCTCACAAGTATTAATCAATTTATCCTTACAGCACTTTTACCGTTATCCCTATTTACAGACGCAGTATGGAAACTCAGACATATCTCAATTGTGCTGGGAATCAAATCCATATCTCCTGAGGCTCCTCATCCAGTGCCTTATGCACAAGACCATCTTTTTTTTCTCTAGAAAGCCCAGTTTTCAAAGAGATGCAGATTTACAGAAAGTCCAAATCTCTATGTAAGCATCTGTGCTGTGTTCTCATTGCTGTTTGAACTTCTAAATGCAGAATTTGGCTTCCCATTAGAGATGGTTTAATACTTACAGCTGTTATTGCAGTTTATCATTGAACAGTTTATTTGATTCATATATTTGTCAGTTTTTGAACAGTTTTATTATTATTTGTCTTACAGCAGCCCTTGAGGTCCCCAGTCAAGGATCAGGGCCCCATTATGCTCTGTGATGTATGTACTAAGAGTCCATCTCCTAAGGAACTAATAATCCAGGTTTATGCTGAGACAAGTGGACAAACAGACAAGCTGAAGTGAACATTGTGGGAGGACAAGGAAATGATAAAATGAACATATTTTGCACTGTAGTCTCATTTAGTCACGTCTAGCTAGCTACTGTCAACCGGCAGTTTTTATAGTTAAATATTATTCATTGAGGACCCGATCCAGTCTTTCCACTGGCTTCAACAGACTTTGGAAAAGGCCCTAAAGATTTTGACAGTTTAAGATTTTGACCAGCTCTGAGTTTGAAAAGTGAGACTGCAATTAGCCAAAATACAGTACAGATATGGAATACTGGGTCCAACACCTGCATCTACATCAGGGACCTCTGGCAGTTTTGTTTCCTTTTCCTTTATCTGTCTCACAAGCATATAAAATGCTGCATCTCAATTATCTATGCTGAATATCAGCTCAGAGTAGGATACAAATGACTAGAAAGAGATGTTTTATAGGGAACACAAATTGGATTTCACCTCCTCACATTCTACTTCATTCCTTTTAAAGGAGTGACACGTAACCTTTAGAAAGAGAATTTAATTTAAGTCTAATAGGCTTTCAGCTCTCTAATGTATCACTTTGAGATGAAACAATTAAAATAACTCGTTTGTGTCCCTCTGTGGCAATGCTCAGAAAACAATGAGATTTGCCTGACGATACGCTTGTAAAATAACTCTGTGCCCATTAACAAAAAAAGCAGACTCTTTCACTTAACTTTTCAACTCTTTGTAGTAGTTGACAGTAACCACATATCACAGGGCACTTTGACTTTGTGCATGAAAGGTAGGTGACAGCTGATGGAAAAGTGAGTGAAATATGGAAATGAGTGACAGTGAGACATGTTAAAAAGACTGTGTTAGCATTTTATGAACATATGACCACAGAAATGGTACTTCTCAAAACCTGACTAGTTTTCCTTTCTTATGTCCCTATAGACTCTGCTTTAGAGGCCATTCCCAGAGGCAATTACAGATTTTAGAGCCAGGAGAGACCTTTCAGATCACCTAGACAGACCTGCTGCAAAACATATGCCATAGAATTTCATGCAATAATCAAGCCCATAAATCTTAGTTGAGCTAGAACATATGGTGACAGATACTGCAACCCCATGCAATATATTTTGGAAACCAATGAATTAAATTTATGAATGGCATATGTATGATTATAGTCTACTCCATGGGGGAGAGTTACTACAGCTCCTACAGGAACTAAAACCAATGGGGAATGATTAAGATGAGTCACTGTGACTAAACAATTCTAGAGAGGTACTATCCCTGGAGTATTTTGCAAGTACTGGTTCAAGCTGGGTTTTCCAGAGACCAGGAGACAAAAAAGATATTCTGGTATAAAAGGATGAGTTTGAATTGACATAGGGCCTTCTGTCCAAGGCAGGTCTTATCCTTGAAAGGTTGGAAAGGCTTTGATTTGCTAAGGCCCAATAAGACTGATGGGTGAGCTCTGATAAATTTTTAGCATTGTATGGGAACTTTTGTTGTTTTTATATGTTTTCTCTATAATGTTTTTTCCTCAAGAATAAACACAGTTGCTTAGAAAGAGATGTGTGGTAACTTGTGACTACTGGCAAGACGCTGTTCATCGCCCTTGGAAAGAGAAAGCAAAGCACAGGTGCTGGCCTTTAGGCAGACTAATTTGTTGGGGATATTACAGTGTAGGCAAGGCACTGTGCAGCCTCAAAGCCCCCAATCAAAAAGGAGAAAGACACCAATCTCCACCCAAGAAAGACAATGGCTGGGATCCAGAAAACTTAAGAAAGTGCCTTCGAGGGACCATGGCAGGGGAATACAGGTGTAGTTACCTGTGACATACATCTTTCAAATATGTTATCTTTATTAAAAAAGACTTCACTTGATGGAGAATCTAGCACAGTCTTAGATAGGTTGTCCCAATGCTTAATTACCCTCTCTGTAAAAATGTTACACCGTATTTCTAGTTAGAATTTTGCCTAGCTTTAGTTTCCAGCCGCTGGCTCTTGTTATGTCTTTGCCTGCTTGATTAAAAAGTCCTCTGTCAAAAAATTTCTCTCCATGTAAATACCTTTAGATGATGATCAAATTACCTCTTAATCTTCTTCCTGAGCAAAATAACTTGAGTTTCTTAACTCTCACTAAGGCCTGATTTCCAGACCTCAAATAACTAAGTCAATTATATATCTGAGCACTACCACAGTTTACAGTTTTTCCTTTTGTTAATTTATTGCCTACCCAATTAGTCTAGTTAGTTTGTCATCCAGAAGACTGGGTTCCCACACTATTGAGACTGCAAGCAGGGAGTCTGTGTATGAAACAAGATGGAAAAAGGGAACATAGCATCAGCTTGGGGAAAACACAGCAACCACATACTTATGTGACTAATAAGTCAAAGACTCCCTCACAGTAACCTTGACAGTAGTCTGTTAACTTAGTTCCCCATCTGCTGGCGTGAACGCCCAATTGGCAAAGGTAACTTTACCACTTCATCATTTCACTTCCACTAAACCCCATTCACAATTTCACATTGGAGATAGAAGGTCCTTACCACACTTCACACTTCAGTTTCATTTCCCAACCCAATTCTGAGTTTGTACACTTATGGTTGTTCCCAAATTATCACTGGAGGAATTCTCGGTAGAAAGTTTATGCAAATGAATCAAACTGCAGCTGTACTTCCCCTGTTCACCAACAGATGGGAGCAGAGAACTCTTAACCCTCCAGAGACTCAGGCCACAGGCTTATACCAGTACATTGCTCATCTAACTGTCTCTGAACATAACCAGTTTATAGGCCAATTAATTAATTCAGTTAAACAATAGTAATTCAATGAGTACATAAATCACTCAAGGGTAAAACCCAATTACTTTATATTTCCCTTTTAATCTGGAGACGTCTGCAAAAAACATGGAAGAAATCTTATAAACAAATGTATTCAGACAGGAAAACAACAAAAGCAACATTCTTCATATTCAGTTCTCAGCTAACTCCATAGAGAAGAGGATTACCTGAGCAGTCAAAGAATAGTTTGTAGAAAGGTAAGAAATTCAAGAAATGGCACAAAGATAAAGCAAATCCTAAATGAATTTGATGAGTAAGGGGTTACAATGTGCTGGAACTGATGAAAATAGAAAGGAAAGCATTTTGAGAAACAAGATGGCTTGCAAAAGAAACACCAGAATAAAAGATTTTCAGCTCCTTGTTTTGTTGGGTAGAGCTATGAACACAAATGAAACAGGAAAATTACAATGAAACACTGAAAGCTACCTAGTTCAAAAGAAGATAGTGGGCTCAATTCTCCCTTTTCCATGTCATTCCCCGTTAAGAACTGAAAGAAATACAGAGAGTTTATGGCTATAAAATGAGTCATCAGCACTGGAAGGTTTTTGTTCCGTAATTCTTCTTCAAAATTTTCCATGTCGGGCCAGATTTTGCCATTATTATTCACCTTGAACAGTAGCCAGTGCCACCATCCTATTGTTTCTGAATGGGCCTACTCTCAGAATAAGCTACTGTTCACATTTGAACAACAATGACAGAATTTGGCCTCATTATTATATCTCTGTGATTGGACAATGTTGGAAACACTTTTCCCTTTCCCTGTGGTGTCTTCAGGAGTGATTCAGATTTCCTCCCTATTTGCAGCACTTCCTGGGGAGAAGCATGGCAACCAGCAGAACACAGCAACATTACATAGTTTAGGATACGAAGTGAAGCAGACCTTTACAACAACTGGAAGACTGTGATTTTTAGTTAGGCAGAATCCAAAGTTAAATGTTAGCGCTTGACCAGGACCCAGTGAGGCTAACATCCTTGTTCTTTTAAAAAGTTGGGTGTATGATGGACCCTCAGATGGCGAGGGTCTCTCTCATACATATCATCTGAAAAATGATAAGTCCAACTGCACAGAACCCTGTAATCTCTGTAGTGATAACGCCAAGCATTCAAAAATCATGAGCCAGGCCCCCATAATCCTCATTTTTAAACAAGTCTCATGAGATTTTTAAAAATACATATTGGGTTCTTTCTATTTGCCTTCTGGTTTTTGAGCTTTTAGAATGGATGATTTAAAGTTTTGCTCCATAACAATGAGGGCCAGAAAACTTGTTTTGAAGTGAAAGTTCATATTCTCCCATAATCACATTACTGCTAGAGCTAAGGCTTTAAGAAATACACAAAATAGTGTGAAACTTGCAATACAATTGCATGAGTTGGCAACTCTATGATCCAGTGCTGAAGTATTGGTTTAGTACCAATAGAACTAAGAGTGCAATACAGGTAAGGTGTTCCTTAGATATTTCCAACAAAGTACAAACGCAGGCCCATGTTGCTTAACTTTGTGGCAACATATTCAGAGATGGGAAGAAAGGAAATTGGATGCATAAATATCCAAGCCAATGCACACCTACATGTAGTCTGCACACATTCTGTAAGTGCTAGCCTTAGGTATGTCAACTCCAAATGCTTATGCACAAGCTCAGTAAAGGATGTCCTTTTCCTTTATTTAAAAAAACAAAGGAGGGAGCAACTCCAATATTTCTGCACAACCATGGCTCCAAGAGAGCTTAGAAAAAGATTTAAATTCCTGGTCTAAAATGCATTAAGAACATAAGAACATAAGAACAGCCATACTGGGTCAGACCAAAGGTCCATCAAGCCCAGTATCCTGTCCTCTGACAGTGGCCAATGGGCAGGTGCCCCAAAGGGAATGAACAGACAGGTTATCATCAAGTGATCCATTCCCTGTCACCCAATCCCAGCCTCTGTCCAACAGAGGCTAGGGACACCATTCCTGCCCATCCTGGCTAATAGCCATTGATGGACCTATCTTCCATGAATCTATCTAGCTCTCTTTTGAACCCCATCATAGTATTGGCCTTCACAACACCCTCTGGTAAGGAGTTTCAGACGTTGACAGTGCATTGTGTGAAAAAATACTTTGTGTTTGTTTAAAACCTGCTACCTATTAATTTCATTTGGTAGCCCCTTGTTCTTGTATTATGAGAAGGAGTAAATAACACTTCCTTATTTGCTTTCTCTATGCCACTCATGATTTTATAGACCTTTGTCATATCCCCCCTTAGTCATCTCTTTTCCAAACTGAAAATCCCAGTCTTATTAATCTCTCCTCATACAGAAGCCGTTCTATACCCATCATCATTTTTGTTGCCCCTTTCTGAACCTTTTCCAATTCCAATATATCTTTTTTGAGATGAGGAGACCACATCTGTATGCAGTATTCAAGGTGTGGGCATACTATGGATTTTGTATAGAGACAATATGATGTTTTCTGTCTTATTATCTATCCTTTTCTTGACGATTCTCAACATTCTGTTCGCTTTTTTGACTGCTGCTGCACACTGAGTGGATGTTTTCAGAGAACTATCCACAATGACTCCAAGATCTCTTTCTTGATTGGTAACAGCTAATTTAGATCCCATCATTGTATATGTATAGTTAGGATTATGTTTTCCAATGTGCATTACTTTGCATTTATCAACATTAAATTTCATCTGCCATTTTGTTGTCCAGTCACCCAGTTTTGTGAGATCCTTTTGTAGCTCTTTACAGCGGCGTGGGCCAAGGGAACGTATTGGCCGCCACTTCTAGCAACTCCCATTGGCCCGGAGCAGCAATCCGCGGCCAGTGGGAGTCGCGATCAGTTGGACTTGCAGACAGGGCAGGTAAACACACTGGCCCAGCCCTCCAGGGGCTTTCCCTATAGAAGCGGTGACCCCTGTTTGAGAAATCCTGCCTTAGTTGGAATCAGCTGATCCTAACTGACCTCAGGTAACTCCCTCTCAGCTGATCCTAATTGATCTCTGGTAACCTCTTCTCAGCTGAACTTGATTGACCTGTAGTCACTCCTCCCCAGTTGATTGGAAGGAGGGCCTTTTAACTTTCTGGGAGTGTTTTTTACCTCTTACCCCTTGCAGCCATTTGTCCTGAGTTTATCACAACTGGCAACCCCAAAAGGGGCTTTCTGTGCATGAGTGGATGGGGTACTCAAGTCCATAGGAAAGCATAAACATTCTGGTCAGAGTATTTGTGTTGCAGGTATTTTGTGCTGAATGCTTTCTGCAATCAGTCTCACTGCAGAATTCAAGTAGCCCTTACAGGCTATATACAAATGCACATACATGGGAAGGGAAGCAGATGGCTCAGGATTGGTAAGGGATCTGGATCTTGCACTTTCAAGCTACTGGTCTGTATTTTGCCAAGGTAAGATCAAGGAGGCCAAATTTTCTGCCCAGCTCCATTGTCTTTAAGAGTGTTGCTAGAGCTAGTTAGAAAAAATTTGACACAAACTTTCTCCATTGGAAAATGCAGTCTATTGAAATCAAAATACTCCATGAAGTAGTGTTGATTTTGTTTTGGAGAAAACAAAACAGGAAAAGTTCTAACAATTTGGAAAATATTCCATATCAATACTTTTGGAATGTTTCCATTTTGGAACAACTTTTTAAAGAATTTTATTATATATAAAATATAAAATGTTTTGATTGGTCCTAAAAATGGAATTTCTCTCCAGAGAATTTTGTAATTTAGGTGGGTTTGTTTTCAATTAAAAATTAAACCAAATTTTAAAATCTCAAAATCTTTCACAAAACAGAATTTTCCCCCTCTGCTCAGCTCTCAGTGTCACCCATTTATACCAGCAGAGAACTTAGCTCAGACGGCTATTGTACCTGACAGCTACTTGAAGGTCTACTTCCTAATGGACAAGTGTCAACATCAAAAGACTACTTTCAGCACAAATACCTTGGTTAATAGCCTGTGTACAGAGGCCAAGAACTGCATGTACATGCCGTTGTATCTAGTTCTAAGGTAAGACACATTAGTGAGATATCTGCCACCACCACCACTCATGGGATATCCATTCTCTGAATAAATGGAGAGTTTCAAGCATCTGGGCCATTCAGCCACCCCAACTGCAGAGTTAAATGAATAAATAGTCTAACAGGATATGGCACTGAATAGTTCAATCACTAGGAAACATGGGCTTTTCATATCTCCCATAAGTATACACCTCGTTTCACCTACTAATTAATATTGTGAATCCCTACTCCTACTCTTTTTATCCTTCTGTATACGTTGCTTTTTTTGTCACACTTAATTGTTGTCTGTAATTTTTAATGTATATTTTTCAACAGATTGTGCAGAGTACTGAGATTTTTCTCGTAGCTAAGACTCCTCACCAAAATGCAGCTTCTAACTGCATGAGTACAGATAGCCAATTTAAATTTATTACCACCACTTTGGAATCAGATTCCAGAATTTTGATGTTACAGATCTTACGAAGTGACCCAGCTGGAACTCGAGTTAAAATTAATGCAGCTCTCGAAGATTATCCTGACTAAATAGATGAAAGAAGAACAAATATAAATGTTTGATAGTAACAGAGAGAATAAGTCTTCCCAAAGGGAAAAAAGAAGAGGGCAGCGCACATTTAAAGCCAAAGTAAATGTAGATGTAAGCAGAGTAAGGATGAGCTCTACCCTGACATCTGGTGGTGAATTGTGGCAAGTAGTGGAAAAGAACTTCAGGGGCTGATCTTGTTTGCATAGGCTACCCATCCCACCTAGCATGAACACAAATGGTCACTTTGCCTGATGTGGGATCCCTAGTTTCTCTCTTATTGGGGCAGGAAGAACAAAGTGCTGTTACCCTGGTTATGTGAATCAAGGACAATTAAAGTGTTTTATGACAGAGGGACTCACCATCAACTAAGTAGCACTCGCTAGACAAGGGACATGGGTTCCAAAACCCAGTAAATTAAGAGGGCCCGGGGACAGGTATTTGTATGTGATGGTATGCCCCCTGCCCCCTTTGAGAGCCTGAAATACCAATTGTGTCTCGTCCTCTCTCTACTTTGGAATATCAGGGCTAATTTTAATTCCATAAGGAGTCTAGTTACAGGGCTGCTGAGCTGAATTCACTTTTAGCCAATGGTGCACCAGACTGGGGTTCCCCTACTACAAGCTGAAATCACTAAAGAGCTAAAAATACTGAGAACTGAAATCACTGAGTGCTGTAGGGGGGCCTGAAGATATGTTGCTGAGCAGCTGGCAGAGCAGTTTGTGGAATGACTGGAGTGGCTCACAGACAGCTGGAGGAGCAGAGCGGCTGGTGGAGTGGCTCGTGCTGAAGGAAGAACCGCATGGAGAGGTGGGACAATCAGCCTTGGACCACGTAAGGTGCCCCTTAACACTGCTATGCTACCCCCTCACCCCCAGGCTGGGAGGTAAAACTTTGCAGACAAACTTTTGAACTCTGGGGCTGCACTGACCAGGGACAGAGACTTTTGGGTTGTTGGACTTCTGGGTGATTTTGGGGTTGCTGGACTCAAGAGACTTTTGGGGTGTTGGACTTTTGGGACTTCAGGTGATTTTTTTGGGTTGCTGGACTTAAGACCCTGAGGGGAAAAGGATACTGCCAAACTTACTTGGGGAGGGGGGTCTTTTGTGCATGGTTTGTGTTATGAATCCTGTTTGTGGTGTTTCCCCAACATAATGCCACATTGTTTCCCTTCTTTATTAAAAGGATTTTGCTGCACTCAGACTCCATGCTTGCGAGAGGGGAAGTATTGCCTCTTAGAGGCGCCCAATGGGGGGGGGGGTATGTAATTGTCCCAGGTCACTGGGTGGGGGCTTGAGTCGGTTTTGCATTGTGTTATTGAAATGGAACCCCTAGATACTGAACCCAGCCCTTGTTGCTGCCACCTCAGATGAGTAGAAGGATTACATTTTGGGGGGCTTGTCCAGGATCCCTGGGTCAGTACCCCTCACAAGAATCTCTTGAGTGTTCCACTGCTATACTGTTTGTATAACGGCTAATATGTCAGGTTTGTTGGGCCTCGGCTCTGCAGCCTCTATCTCAGGAGCCGCAGCCTCAGCTGATGATTGGGCAAAAGCACTGGGGCAAATATTGGAAAAGGTTGTGCTGTCCCATGCTACGTCAAACTTTTGTTGTAAAAGACGGTTACTCACCTTTGTAACTGTTGTTCTTCGAGATGTGTTGCTCATATCCATTCCAGTTAGGTGTACGCGCCGCGCGTGCACATTCGTCGGAAAACTTTTACCCTAGCAACTCAGTGGGCCGGCAGGTCGCCCCCTAGAGTGGCGCCACCATGGCGCTCCATATATACTCCTGCCGGCCCACCCGCTCCTCAGTTCCTTCTTGCCGGCTACTCCGACAGTGGGGAAGGAGGGCGGGTGCGGAATGGATATGAGCAACACATCTCGAAGAACAACAGTTACAAAGGTGAGTAACCGTCTTTTCTTCTTCGAGTGATTGCTCATATCCATTCCAGTTAGGTGAATCCCAAACCTTACAAAGGCGGTGGGGTCGGAGTGAAATGTGGCAGAATAAAACTGCCGAGCCAGAGGCTACAGCCTCTCTTGACTGCTGAACCAGGGCATACTGCGAAGCAAAGGTAAGGACCGAGGACCAATGGAGCTTCGCGACAGGTCTCGTGGGTAGAAACACGAGCCAGCAAGGCGGCAGATGAAGCCTGAGCCCTGGTAGAATGCACGGTGATGTGGCTTGGGGAAATATGAGCCAAATCATAACAAGTGGGGATGTCCGCCATCACCCAAGATGAGATCCTCTGAGAGGAAAACAAGCAAGCCCTCCCTTTGGCCCGCTACCGGGGCAGAGCTGGGGCACCTTAGGAAATGATTCTGTCAGCACAATATAATGCGAGCACTCCACAGATGTCCAAGGAGTGCAACGGTTATGCCCATTGCGTTGAGCTGTGGGTAACATGAAAGGCCAAAACACCTTAGGGAGGAAAGCCGGGTGCGGTCATAACTGCACCTTGTCTTTGTGGAACCTTCGTAAGAGCTCTGATCTCAGAGACCCGTCTGGCCAAGACTAGGTTGAGGTCCCAGGGCGGGGCTGGGCGGCGCACCCGAGGGTGCAAGCGCTCCAAGCCCTTGAGGGACCTCGAACCCATAGAGCGTGGGACACTGAACGTCCATCTTAGCCTGCTGGAAGGTAGGGATGGCTGCTGAGAGTATCCTCAGCGATGATACCGCCAGATCCTGCCGCTGAAGGCCAGAGGCAGGCCAAATAGAGGGGATCGAGACCTCAGCAGGAGCAAGATCGAGCGTACTGCAGCTGTAAAGGAAACGCTTCCACCTGGCTCGGTACGTTGACCAGGTGGAAGGCTGCCTGTCACCCCGACTCAGGTACGCAGGAGCCACCGTGAGGCGAAGAGGCTGCAGGTCCGAGTGACGAAGCCTGTCATTGCCCTGAGTGATGAGGTCTGGGCTGACAGGCCGAGCAACGTGGTATGTCAGTGCTGCCTGGACCACTCTGGAGTGATCATGATGATGCACGCTCTGCCCCTGCGGAGTTTGAGCAGGACGTAACGAACCAGTGGGAACAGTGGGAGGGCATAATGCAGTTGGCCGTTCCACGGCATCAGGAATGCGTCCAAGATCGATTCCGAGGAGAGACCTTGGAAGGAGCAGAACACCTGGCATTTCCTGCTCTCGCGGTGAGCGAACAGGTCTGTGTGAGGAACCATCCCCACTTCCGGAAAGCGGGACGCCTCACATGGGGCAGAGTGATCACTCGTAAGACAGGAAAAACCTGCTGAGTCAAAGAGTTAAGACGTTCCGAACGCCTGGGAGAAAGGACGTCGCCAGCTCCATCGAGTGGGCCATGCAAAAGACCCGGAAATGGATGGCCTCCTGACAAAAAAGGGGGAAGGACTATGTCCCCCCTGAATACTTATGAAGCACCTGGCCATTGTGTTGGCTGTAAACACCGAGATACAACGGCCTCGCAGCTGCCGCTGGAACCCCTGGCATGCCAGGCGGACTACTCTCATTTTTGGGGCATTAATGAGGAATGCCAGCTCCCTAGAAGACCGAAGGCCTTAAGCTCGGAGGTGACCATGAGCACTCGAGCAGAGAGATGATGCGTCCGCCGTCAGGGGCAGTGAGGGCTGGGGCGGATGAAACCGCATCCCTGTCCACACCAAGGAGGGAGTTAGCCACCACTCAAGGGAGCCTAAGGCGTTCGAGGGAACGGTGACTACCATGACCACTGGCTCCCTGTCCAAGCGGTACGCCGAGGTGGGCCGGACTTGGAGAGGACGGAGGCGGAGCTTGGCGTGTTTGGTTACAAACTTGCGGGCAACCATGGACCCAGGAGACTGAGACAAGAACGAGCTGAGGTCGTTGGGAAAGCCTTCAGACCTCAGATGATTGTTGCCATCGCCTAAAACCGCAGTTGTGATAAGCAGGCTCCGGCTAGGTAGGAGACCAAGATAGCCCCTAGGAAGCCCAACCTCTGCGTGGGAACCAGAGTGGATTGCTCTATAGTAATCATCAGGCCTTGATCTGTGAATAAGACCGTGACGATGCCCACGGGCTGAGTGGTTTGTGTCTCAGAGTCTCCTCGGAGAAGCGAATTGTCCCAATACGGAAAAACGCATATCCGACATAGCTACGGTAGGCGGCGACTATGGCCGTAAACCGGGAGTATTCACCGCTGGCTATAAAGCGGAGGCATCTCCCGTGCGGAGGGAAGATGGCATTACGAAAGTACGCGTCCTTCCTATCCAGGGCGGCATAGTAGCCCCCAGGAGGCAAGGATGGAATAATGGTTCCCAGGGATACCATGCAGAACTTCAACCTTATCCCAAACCGGTTGAGTCCATGCAGGACCAGGGAGGTCTGAGACCTGTGTTTGAGTGGGGGACTAGGGCATAACGGGAGTAAAACCCCTAGCCCCTTTCGTCCGCTGAAGGGGGACAGGGCTGGAGCAATTTAAAGGTGGTACCTATGCTCCATCGTGCGCAGGACCCAGCGATCTAAAAGTAACTGGGGCCATGCCAGGAGAAAGCGGGATCAGGATCCCGTCCTGCGACTGGTACACCGCCCTCCGGCGAACCTTGGAAGGTCCGTCTTTGGTCCCAGTGGTAATTGCAAGGGACCTTGACTTTGGCTTTTTAGGGGGCCTGACGTTTGTCTGCGACCACCTTGGCCTTGCCGTTTTCCAGAGTTCTGCCTCTGGCTAGGCACAGAGTATGGCGGCTGGGGCCAGAAAGGCCTGCGTTTGGTCGCTGGCGTATACATGCTGAGACGCATTAGGACCCTATTGTCCAGCAGGCTTCGCAGTCTGGGGCTGTTTCTGCCGCGAAGATGCCTTTACCAACAAAAGGTAAATTCTTTCCCCCGTCCTCCAAGACGGCAGCGAACTCCAGGTGGGAGGTTCGAGGGAGAAACTCCTCCACCCAGGTGCTATAATTATCGCAGCTAAGCAAGGCTTGTTGCTTTGCTACCCAGAGGTGCAGGGCCCCTGCAGAGTACACCTTGCATTCGCCAAGGCTCTTTCTGCTTCGGGGCTGGCGCCCGCTGGCCATCATATCAGGATCGTGGTCCTGAGCATAAAATCTGCGCATATGGGATGACACGGATGCGTGTCCGGACGGCCATGGAGGTACTAAAAGAAGGCACGGGCCGAGTCTCTGACTCACTCGGACCTTGCCCAACTCGGCACCGGGGACCGGCATCGGGAGGCGTATCGGTACCTGGAACGAGATCCAGACCCGCAACCAGAACGGTGTCGGGAGGTCGACCGAGATCTCGAGGCTCGGAGAAGAGCTACAGGAGTCAAGGTACCTGCCCCGGTGCCAGAGGTCGGAACGGTGCCGATAGCGGGTCGGCGAACGGGATACCGACCGGTGCAGCGAGTGTGACCAGTACCGAGGAAAACAGCACCGGGACTGCCAGTGGTGTCCGGCGTGCCGACAGGACTTGGAGTGTCTGCGGGACCGTGATCATGAACGGTGCCGCTCTGCTGTACTGACAGGGGACAGTCCCTTGAAGAGACTGTATTACCCGTACCGGCGGTGCCCGGGTCAGGCAGCACTGACTCTGTCATGGCACTGAGAGCCCTCGCCGTTGGTAACATCTCCGGCGTGCAGGGAACCGCAGGCTCAACCACAGTGCGTACTGGGGAGCTGTCAGGCACCGGATTCGACGGCCCTCGTGGGGCCGGGATCCACGGTACCGAGGTCATCAGAGCTTCGGTAGGTGCCGGTGCCGGGCGAACCGAGTTAGATAAGCTGTCTGGCTGCGGTGCCGTCAGCACTGAAGCAGCGGGAGTAATACGCTCAACCACGGCGCGTGCCGGGGAGCCGTCGGGCACCGGATTCGATAGCCCTTGTGGGACTGGAATCGACGGTGCCAATGTTGTCGGTGCCTCAGAGGCTTCGGTTGGCATGGAAGCAGCCGGAGCAGGAGCTCCACCACGGCGCGTGCCGAGGAGCCGTCAGGCACCGGATTCTACGGCCCTTGCGAGACCGGGATCGACGGTGCCGACGTCATCGGTGCCGCAGCAGGTGTCGGTGCCGGGCGATCCGACTTAGACTAGCCCTCTGGCCGCGGTGCCGTTGGCACGGAAGCAGCCGGAGCATTAGCTCGACCACGGCGCGTGCCGGGGAGCCGTCAGGCACCGGATACTACGGCCCTTGCGGGACCGGGATCGACGGTGCCGACGTCATCGGTGCCGCAGCAGGTGTCGGTGCCGGGCGATCCGACGTAGACGAGCTCTCTGGCTGCGGTGCCGTTGGCACGGAAGCAGCAGGAGCAATACGCTCAACCACGGCGCGTGCCGGGGGAGCCGTCAGGCACCGGATTCTACGGCCCTTGCGGGACCGGGATCGACGGTGCCGACGCCATCGGTGCCGCAGCAGGTGTCGGTGCCGGGTGATCCGACGTAGACGAGCCCTCTGGCTGCGGTGCCGCTGGCACGGAAGCAGCAGGAGCAATACGCTCAACCACGGCGCGTGCCGGGGAGCCGTCAGGCACCGGATTCTACGGCCCTTGTGGGACCGGGATCGACGGTGCCGACGCCATCGGTGCCGCAGCAGGTGTCGGTGCCGGGCGATCCGACGTAGACGAGCCCTCTGGCTGCGGTGCCGCTGGCACGGAAGCAGCAGGAGCAATACGCTCAACCACGGCGCGTGCCGGGGAGCCGTCAGGCACCGGATTCTACGGCCCTTGTGGGACCGGGATCGACGGTGACGACGTCATCGGTGCCGTAGCAGGTGTCGGCGCCGGGCGATCCGACTTAGACGAGCTCTCTGGCTGCGGTGCCGCTGGCACGGAAGCAGCAGGAGCAATACGCTCAACCACGGCGCGTGCCGGGGAGCCGTCAGGCACCGGATTCTACGGCCCTCGTGGGACCGGGATCAACGGTGCCGACGTCGTCGGTGCCGGGCGAGCCATCTTAGACGAGCTGTCTAGCTGTGGTGCAGCTGGCACAGAAGCAGCAGGAGCAGTAAGCTCTACCACGGCGCGAGCCGGGGAGCTGTCAGGCACCGGATTCCATGGTCCTGGGGGACTGGAATCGACGGAGCCGAAGTCATCGGTGCCTCTGCAGGTGACGGTGCCGGATAACGCAACTTAGGCGAGCTCTCTGGCTGCGATGCAGGTGGCACGGAAGTAGCGGAAGCAGGGGGCTCAACCACGGCGCGTGCCGGGGAGCCGCCAGGCACCAGCAGGAATCGTAGACTCTCTCGACCTCGGAAGAAGGGAGCGGTGCCGAGTCGACATCGGTGCCGGCGACGGTCGGTGCCGAAAGGCCTTGGTGGTACCGGCGGGGTCCGGTGCCGAGGAGGCGCTTCTGCCCGCCGCTTGAACATCGCTCGGCGCCCAAGGTGGAGGGGTAAGTGAAAGTCCCGCACCTTTTTGTTCTCGGCTTAAAGCCTTGCAAATGGGGCACTTATCTGTCAAGTGTGATTCCCTGAGGCACTTCAAACAGGAGTCATGTAGATCTCTCTTCGGCCGCGGCTTCTGGCAAGCCGGGCCCCTTTTAAAACCCGGTGAGCCATGCATGGCTCCGGCACTGGGCTCATGGAAGGGGCTACTTCCTGAACCCCGCTAACTAAACTAACCATGTTAGCAAAGAAAACACGTATAACCATACAAATATATATATAAAAGGGTTATAACTGCATAATTATATACGAGAAAACGAGTAGCTAGGGAAGTGGAGGTCAGCTAAGCCGCGCTCCACTGTTCCAACGACCGACACGGGCGGTAAGAAGGAACTGAGGAGCGGGTGGGCCGGCAGGAGTATATATGGAGCGCCATGGTGGCGCCACTCTAGGGGGCAACCTGCCGGCCCACTGAGTTGCTAGGGTAAAAGTTTTCCGACGAATGTGCACGCGCGGCGCGTACACCTAACTGGAATGGATATGAGCAATCACTCGAAGAAGAAGTTAAGGTTATTTGCTGGGGAAGAGGAGTTTGAACCCTGGTTGGAGCATACCACTGAAATGCTGCACGAGTGGGCCGTACCTGATGCAGAAAATCGAAGATGTCTAATAGAGAGCATTAGATGTGATTCACATCCTGAAGCTCATTGACCCTGGGGTCAGTGTGAAGGACTGCCTAGAGGCCCTTGATCATACCTTTGGAAGCGTAAAGGGCCCTGAAGACAGTTACTGTAAGTTCCTTAATTCCCGACATCAAAGGAGCGAGAAGATTTCAGCCTATATACAGAGGCTGGAGAGACTGCTTCAGAGAGCTGTCATGAGGGTTACATAGAGAAACAACCAGTAGGATGTAACACAGTAAGAAAGATTACATCGCTGTAGAAAATTATTATGATGGTTAGCAATATCTGACATATCACACATATACATTTCTGACTCTAATCCCCATTAGTTCTCTGCTACCAATTCTTTCTCCCAGTACACTTTTCTTTATGAATAGGAAGCTGATGGAGGATAAAATGTTAACCAAACATTTCTGGATCTGAGCATGGATATGGAGGGCTACAGCTCTATCCGATTTCTTTGCATAAATGGGTGGGATGGGGGTTACAGACCCACACTAAAGTAAAAGGAGTGGTGGAACAGTATTGGGCCATGAAGGCTCTGCCCCTCAGCAGCTTCCAGGCATGCTCCCTATGGACGACCTGCTTAAAAGGGAGTTCTGGCAAAGCAGCAGAGGGGGCGTATGGAGGAGAGACTGGCTGCATCAAAGCAGGCAAGCTGCAGCCGCTGAGACAGAGCTATCTGTAAGGGAAGGACTGAGACAATAAGACTTGGCCAGGACTCCTGCTTCCCTCTGACTAAGGTGTGGGGAGGAACAACTAGACTCAGAGAGTATATCTACACTGCAGTTAAAACCCACTGCTAGCTCAGGCCAACTGACTCCGGTTTGCAGATTTTGAGCTGAAGGGCTGTTTAATGCAGTGTAGACATTCAGGCTTGGGCTGAAGCCCAGGCTCAAGGACCTTGCAAGTTGAACCCAAAGGTCTACACCATAATTAAACAGCCCCTTAGCCTGAGCCCATGAGCTGGAGTCAGCTGACATGAGCAAGCCATGGATGTCTAACTGCAGTGTAAATATATCTTGAGGGTTAGCTGGGAAGCATTCCCCCTCCCACACAATTAAGACTGTGTAAACAGGAGGCTGGAGATATGTCCCATATTGAAGGGGAACAGGGAAGGTAGGAAGCAGCTCAGGGGAGGCTGATCTGCAGTGGCAGCCAGAAAGGACTGAATCTCCCCTTGTTTCTCTCTCCTAGGGCTCTGGGCCAGGACCCAGTAGAGAAGGAGGGCCCTGGGTCCCCCTATCCTTTCCTCTTCTCCCAGCCTTCCGAGATATCCCAGAGGACTCCATCAGGGCAACAAACTGTAGCTTGACCACCAGGACCTCAGTCTGCCTGGAAGAAATGACTGCAGGCTGAGAGAGAGAGAGAGAGAGAGAAAAAGAGAGAGAGAGAGAGAGAGAGAGAGAGAGCGCGCCTGGTTGTGGCCTGACAGCTAGGCCTGCCCACTACAAGGGGAAAATTCTAGGTGCAAGTTTCAGTTTACATAGTAATGCTTTATTTTGTAGATCCATACGTTAGTATCACCATTTTCCAGGAAGATGTGACTATCGTATTCCTAAGCCTGGAACTCATTCATCACTTTCACATTTTGTGTTTTTACACATACAAGGCTGGTGTTTTTTTTAAACAGGAAACTAAGGCAGCATTATCTGAAATCACAACTCCAACTGCAACAGACTCGCGTGCCTACAAATAATGGAGGCCAGAAAAACAAATTTAAGAATGAGGCTGTCAGGGTTTCCTCCCTACTCTGAACTCTGGGGTACAGATGTGGGCACCCGCATGAAGGCCCCCCCGAGCTTATCTCTACCAGCTTAGGTTAAAACTTCCCCAAGGCACAAATCCCTTGTCCTTGGACGGTATGCTGACACCACCAAGTGATTTAACAAACATTCAGGGAGGGCCACTTGGAGCCCTCTCTTACCCAAAAATATCCCCCCAAGCCCTTACACCCCCTTTGCTGGGAAAGCTTGAGAATAATATACTAACCAATTGGTTACAAAGTGAGCACAGACCCCCAACCCCCTGGTTCTTTAGGATACTGAAAATCAATCAGATTCTTAAAAACAGAACTTTTATTATAAGGAAAAAAAGTAAAAAAACACCTTTGTAAAATCAAGATGGAAGGTAATTTTACAGGGTAATAAGAGTTAAAACACTGAGGATTTCCCTCTAGACAAAACTTTAAAGTTACAAAAACAGGGATAAACCACCCTCTTAGCACAGGGAAAATTCACTAGCTAAAACAAAAGATACTCTAACACATTTCCTTGCTATTACTATTTCTGTAATATTAGACGTATTATTTCAGTATGAGCTGGATTACTTGCTTGTTCTCTCCCTTTGTTTCCTGAGAGAACACCCATAGAGCACAAAACAAAGCCTTTCCCCACCCCAGATTGAAAGTATTTTCTTTCCCCATTGGTTCTTCTGGTCCGGTGCCAACCAGGTTATCTGAGCTTCTTAACCCTTTACAGGTAAAGGAAGGATTATATGCTACCTTTAGCTGTATGTTCATGACAGAGGCACATTTAAACATGTCTTTCCAGCATGCATCTTCCAACTCAAAACACAAGGTGACTTCTCCCCATACTTCAAAGGCCAAATAATCACTGCTTTATCTACGGCATGAAAGGTAAAAAAAAAAATTAAAAATTAAATCATGAAAACTGGCTTAATATGGCTAGTGGTTTCATGATTGCAAATCAGCCAATAGTTTGCAGTGTTGAGGTAGTTGTGTGAGTCCCAGGATATTTGAGAGAAAGTGGGTGAAATAACATTTTATATTGGACTAACTTCTCAACCAGAAGGACAGAAGCTAAAGTTCTCCATACTAACTTCTTGTAACACTCTCTTTGGGATTTTTCAATCTAATTCTTTAGGGGAGAAAAAAGCAGTAGAAATATAGTTTTGTCAACAATGACATGAACTATGACCTTAAAGAGACACAGACAAGATCTTTAAATAAGAAGGTGCCATTTTTACGTTGCCATTTTCGGAATAGAACCGTACTTTAAACTCGGGGAGTAAAATTCCCTTTTATGATCTGCCTAGTAGGTCTAGCCTACAATATCCTGTTGTCCTGGCATGAAGACAAGATTCTCACAGGAATAAAGTAAAGAATAATATAGTCAAGTTCTGAGATTTATTTAAAAATTGGACTTTCATTTTCACACCATTGAAAAGGAGTGCTGATCTTCAAAGGCTGTAACTAGCATTAAGTAACTGGTGAATGTCCAGCTCTTTGCCCACAAAATTTGTTTAGGTATCCTAATTGGATCAATTAGGCATTTCCCATGAACCAAGTTTTTATGTGACTTTTCCAGGATTTTTACAATAGAGGTTTAGTTTCATTTCCTCCTGTTGTGGTGGCGTGGGAAGAGGATATTTTTGTTTTGTTTCTTTATCCACATACTGGTCTCATACATTTAGGCCAGTGGTGGGCAACCTGTGGCCCATCAGGGTAATCCACTGGTGGGCCATAAGACAGTTTGTTTACATTGACCTTGCAGCACTGGGAGCCGCGGGTGGCCGTGCAAATGTAAACAAACTGTCTGGAGGCCCGCCAGTGGATTACCCTGACGTGCCACGTGACGCCCATGGACCATAGGTTGCCCACCACTGCTGTGGGCCTTTTATATGAGTCAGCACAATAGGGCCTTTGAGAGAAAGTGAATTTGAGAGCATCCTAGAGAGATCTTTGATCCCTTGGATGGCTAAAAGGACCATAAACCCCAGGCATGGAAAGAGAGCCTAATGTGTAGCCACTAGGCACCTGCACAACTGGTGAGCACTAGATTTTTGACAGTAGATCAGCTCAGAGTTACTTAGTTTATTTTTAAAACAATTACAGAATCCCTAGAGAGCTCTTCAAACTCCCATTCCATGTGTGTAATATAATGGTCTATCATTTGCATCACACTGGACTGTGTAATGGAAAGCCTATAGAAATACTAGCCTACTGAAATACTCATTCTAACACATTCTATGTCTTTATTTATTCACATTTTCAGCCCGGCTGAAGCTGGTATCCTCCTTGCACTCTCATTTTTGAATGCAAAGCTGCTGCTTGTACACCCACACAACACCCATATCACCTATTTGCCAGACTGGTATCTACATATAGCTGGTCGTGGGACCTGCTTTTTGTGCAAACAATCTGCTACAAGAAAAACCCAGTTGTAGAGACACAATCAGAGGCTGGGTTTGCATCTGTCACAGTTTAAGACAACTGCACCTGTATTCCCCTCTATGACACAGCAAGGGTACCCACTCTCAGGCTGCCAGCCCTTTACTCCCCTGACCATCACCTCTCTTGAGTGGAGACACAGTATCTTTCCCTTTTTGACTAGGATATCTCCAGTTTTCTGAACAATTTTCTGACTTCGCTGTGTTATTTCCACCAAGAGGCTCTGCCTAATCAGGACCACTTACTTTTTCTTCAAAGTGTTAACCATGTAACTACCCACAACTCTTTTTATGTAAGCATATTTTCTTAAGGTGAAAAGCCTTACAGAGGAGACCTATTAAAACTAGGGCTGTCAAGTGATTTAAAGAAAATTAATCGCGATTAATCATGCTGTTAAACACTAAATAGAATACTATTTATATAAATATTTGTGGATGTTTTCCACATTTTCAAATATATTGATTTCAATTACAATACAGGATACAAAGTGCACAGTGATCACTTTATATTTATTATTATTATTGTAAATATTTGCACTGTAAAAAAAGAATTTTTCAATTCACTTAATACAAGTACTGTAGTGCAATCTGTTTATCATGAAAGTTAAACTTACAAATGTAGAATTATCTGCAAAAAGTAACTGCACTCAAATATAAAACTTTAGAGCCTATAAGTCCACTCAGTCCTACTTCTTGTTCAGCCAATCACTTAAACAAGTTTGTTTACATTTACAGGAGATAATGGTGTGCACTTCTTCTTTACAATGTCACCTGAAAGTGAGAACAGGCATTTTCATGGCACTTTTGTAGCTGGAATTGCACAGTATTTACGTATCAGATAAGCTAAACAATTGTATGTCCCTTCATCCTTTGGCCACCATTCCAGAGGGCGTGCATCCATGCTGATGATGGGTTTTGCTCGATATTAATGCAAAGCAATGTATGTTCATTTTCATTATCTGAGTCAGATGCCACCAGCAGAAGATAGATTTTCTTTTTTGGTGGTTCGGGTTCTGTAGTTTCCACATCTGAGTGTTGTTCTTTTAACACTTCTGAAAGCATGCTCCACACCCCATTCCAATCAGCTTTTGGAAGACACTTCAGATTCTTAAATCTTGGGCCAAGTGCTGTAGCTATCTTTAGAAATCTCACATTGGTACCTTCTTTGCATTTTGTCAAATCTGCAGTGAAAGTGTTCTTAAAATGAACAATATGCTGGGTCATCATCCGAGACTAGTATAACATGAACTATATGGCAGAATGCAAGTAAAACGGAGCAGGAGACATACAATTCTCCCCCAAGAACTTCAGTCACAAATTTAATCAACCCATTATTTTTTTAACGAGCAGCATCAGCATGGAAGCATGTTCTCTGGAATGGTGGCCAAAGGATGAAGGGACATAAAAATGTCTAGCATATCTGATATGTAAATACTGTGCAATTCTAGCTACAAAAGTGCCGTGCAAATGCCTGTTCTCACTTTCAGGTGACATTGTAAATAAGAAATGGACAGTATTGTCTCCTGTAAATATAAATAAACTTATTTGAGCAACTGGCTGAACAAAAGATAGGGCTGAGTGGACTTGTAGGCTCTAAAGTTTTACACTGTTTTGTTTTTGAGTGCAATTATATAACAAAAAAATCTACATTTGTAAGTTGTGCTTTCATAATAGAGGGATTTCACTAAGGTACTTGTATGAGATGAACTGAATACTATTTCTTTTGTTTATCATTTTTACAGTGCAAATATTTGTAATAAAATAATATATAGAGAGTACTGTACACTTTGTATTCTACATTGTAATTGAAATAAATTTGAAAATGTAGAACAACATCTAAAATATTTAATACATTTCAGTTTGTATTCTATTGTTTAACAGTGCGATTAAAACTGTGATTAATGTTTTTGAGTTAATCACATGAGTTAAGTGTGATTAATCAATAGCCCTAATTAAAACAATAAAAGGACCTATAGGTATGCTAATAAATTGATAAGTCATCATCCCAACTCTGACTTAGGAGCAGGTATCTCTTCTATGGTCACAGATTCATAACAGCCTTAGCTCAGAACTAGCCTCATGAAAAGTTTATTCCTTCCTTTATATAGTTCAAGGGTCTTTGATCTGGAGTTTCCAGGAGTAGATAATTCATAGACAATGGATCTCTCCCTTCCCCTCCCCCCAACATAGGTTCCAAAGGCTTCCCAAATACCTCCTCGGAAACCCACGTCACACATATTGTCCCAAACAGTTCCTAGCACTTACTTTGGTCACATCCCTAGAAAAGTTATATACAATCCTACAATAACACATAAACAATTGCATTTTTAATACAATGGACTCCATAAGGTATTAAACCTAATTCAATAAGGTTTAACTTAAATAAAGTTAATCTTAATTCCATAAGGTTTGTCCAGGATATTGTCAGTCTGTCACAGCATCATTGGACTTTGTTTCTATATTTATAAAATGGGCATTTTTCATTTTTAAATAACCAGAAACCAAAATTTTGTCTCACATCCACATTATAACTTCAGATTTGTGAACACTTTTCATGCACTTGCAAACACAGGTGGTGTGAACAATGCTTTGCTTATATCTAACTTGTGGACAAAGTTTCTGAAATCAACTTTCAAAATGTAGTCCTATATGATCAGCTTTCAAAATAAGTGTCCCACACTATCACAGGTCTGATCCAGCATCAGTTAAAATCAACAGTAAGACTCCTACTGACCTTGTAGCCTGATCTATAGATTATGTATTATATTGATTACTCAAGAATTCCCAGTATCACTTTGAGGGTAGACAGGTTCTTGTCCCAAAATCAGGTCCAGTATTATTAAAACGACTGTATAGTTGGGAACCTTGATGTGCACATTTGCAAAGCTCACACTATAGGAACTCTTCTATATTTACATATAGTTTATTAATACATTTAGCAAAGTCACAAACATTCTAACCCAGCAAGGTAGATAAAGAGATAATACAGACTGTACATCTGAACATCCATATACTCACACCATCTCTTGCAGAACAAGAAATGTTAGTCGTTATCTTCCTCATCACCATCACCTTCCCCATCATCACCAATGGCCATCATTTTGGCATCTCCCAAGGACTACATCTCACTCTCCTACTGCCCACAGGCTGGGAGGTAACTTTTATAATATATAACATTCACACCTCCATGTCTAATGCATATTCAGTAAGGGTATTTCTTCTCTTCCTTATTTTTATTTCCTCAATCAATTAATGTTGAAGTGCTCTTTTCTTATAAGTGAGAATATTAATGATATTCAAATTATAATATACATCAATTTGTTGCCATGGCACTCTTGTGGTTGGATGTTCTTTCCAAAAGTTTCCAAAGGCTGGCTTTAGCTCATGTTCCTCTGATCAGCTGGTGGTGTAATGGCCAATTTCCCCCCTTATACTCTATTTCCAGTTCCTCAAAAGTTAGGGGAGACTGTTAGATCATTTATCTATGCCTCAAGCCTCATGCTAACTACTGAAGCTCATGTCTTACAAGATACAGGCCTGTTGGTTCCTTGCATTACTGCTAAATATAATATAATAAAGGCAAACTAGTCCTATAGTCTACAACTTCAAATCAGTGGCTTTGGAATAGGCCACAAAGGCCAGATTTTCAAAGGTTTTTACATATTTTAAGATGCAAATAGGAGCTCAGTGGAATTTTTAAAAGTGCTTCAACAGGTTAGGTTCCTGAGTCACAGGGCATGCTGCTGAAAATCCCACTAAGCACCTATTTGTGTCTTTAGGCACCTAAATATCCTCGAAAATCTGGCCTCAAGTGCCTTGCTAAATAGATATTGGCCAAATTTTAAAAAAAAAAAAGTTTTGAGGTTGTGTGATTAGGTTCTTAAGCCATAATTCAGACATGTTGCCAACTTTGGTAAGCTGTGAAGCCAGCTTCAGTCAAGGTTTACTTGTGTATGCACAATATGCAGGAGTTAGGGATATTCTGAATAGAAGATTTAGAGAAGTGACAAAGAATCCTATGTCACCTTATAGACTAACAGACGTATTGGAGCATAAGCTTTCATGGGTGAAAACCCACTTCACAGATGAAGCGGATTTTCACCCACGAAAGCTTATGCTTCAATACGTCTGTTAGTCTATACGGTGACACAGGACTCTTTGTCACTTTTTACAGATCCGGACTAACACGGCTACCCCTGAGATACTAGATTTAGAGAGAATGTGTAAAAGGAGACACAGTATTTACAAATAAATTACTATAAAAAGGAAAATAAAATATTGGCCTGAACTTAAGGAAAGTGCGATTCAAATCCAAGTTTGTGATCTATGTCTCTTTCTAAGAGAAATATTTTCTGAGAACCTTGGGCTAGCAAGGGAAATGTAATGAGTCAGTCTTTCTGTAATTAAGATGGTAGATAGACAGTAGAAACTAGTGATGGGAATTCAGTAACTGCCATTCTTCCCTCTGAGTCAGTATTACATCTAAGGATTAGCATGAGCTTGGGGTTGTTATTTTTCCAGAGAGACGTAAAACTGAGTCCTAAATGTTAAGATCACATCAACACTTTGTGAAATCTGGAGGCATTGTATTTGATGGCCAAGTGCCCTCATCATTTTCCATTTCTGATAATCCAGTCCTACCAATCTAAGATTCCCTCTGCAGTTTCAGGAGCCAAGTTTCAAGCATTTGCACCACAAAACATAGTCTCACTAGAGTTTAGTGAATGCACAGCTTTGGAAATGTGAGTCATGACTGGAAAGACTACCTTTGCTTATCCTAATATTCAACTCCAGAAGTGTCTATGTAGCAACTATGTGGTGAGTGAAGCATTTCTAATACTGTAGGTAAAATAGGCGTTTAAAATACTTTTGTATCCCTTAGGTTAAAGACATTACATAAGAAGATAGTAACTTCATTGTTATTGCAGCAGCTCTGTCAATAGCTATGTCTCTTTAAATATTAGCTAATCTCTCAGGAGTTCAGTGGAGAGTAAAATGTTAGTTACAGGAAGGAGAGTCTTGTGGTTAGGGCACAGGAATAAGTTCTGTTCCTAGCTCTTCCTGGGCAGGTTGCATAGCTTCTTTGTGCCCTTTTTTTCCCATTTATAAGGGGTTCAAAATATATACCAACCTACCAGGGAAATGTGGTGAATTTCAGGCCTGGTCTAACCTACAAAGTGAGGTCAATATAAGACATCTTGCATTAACCTAGTTGTGCATGTGTCTACACTTAACATCTGTCTCCCACCAATGTAAGTGCCCTATTACAGTGACACAGTAACACCACCTCCCTGTGCGGTGTTGAGCCATGGTTGGTGTACTGAGGTCAACACAGTGCTCGTGTAGACACTGCATTACTTATATTCATCCAAGCAGTCCTCCAGCAGCTGTCCCACAATGCCCAACACTGACCACTCTGGTCACAATTGTAAACTCCACTGCTCAGGAGTCATGGGGACTGGAAGGCCCCCTCCTCTTTAAAGCTCTTGGAATTTTTGATATGCCCTTTCCTGACATACCTAGCAGCTCTGCGTCCTGTGTCCAACTGCCCAGCTGACCATGCTAGCTACATGCTCTGGCTTGGAGTAGACAGGTGATATGGATCTCCTGGGCTGTGGGGAGAAAAAGGTGTGCAAGCACAGCTACAGACCAGCCACAGAAACGTGGACATCTATGAGCAGATTGCACAGGGGTTGCAGGAGAAGGGGTACAACAGGGACCAACAGCATTGCCTCATGAAAGTGAAGAATGGTGTCAGGCATATCAGAAGGCCAGGGAGGTGAGCAGCCAATCTGGTGCTAAGCTGCAGACAAGTCCCTCTTAAAAAGACCAGCATGCCTTACTTGGCAGAGATCCTACTACCACCATGCTGTGGATACGTGCTAGAAGCCCGAGTCACAGGGCCCTGGTAGGGTTGCCAACTTTCTATTGGCACAAAACTGAACACCCTAGCCCTGCCCTGCACACACTACATTCCCCCTCCCTCGGTGGCTTGCTCTCCCCCATCCTCACTCACTTTCACTGGACTGGGACAGGAGTGCAAGAGGGGGTGAGGGCTCTGGGCTGGAGGTGCTGGCTCTGGGGTGGGGCCAGGGATGAGGAGTTTGGGGTGCAGGAGGGAGCTGCTAGTTGAGGCAGGGGGTTGGTGTGCAGAAGGGGGTGCGGGCTCTGGGCTGGGGAGTTTGGGGTGCTGGAGAGGGCTCCATATTGGGGGAGTGGGGCCAAGGGATTGGGAACGTGGGAGGGATCTCTGGGTTGAGGCAGGGGGTTGGTGTGCAGGAGGGGATGAGGGCTCTGGGGTGAAAATGGGGCGAAACTGGGGCTGAGGGGTTTGGGGCACATGAGGAGGCTCTAGGTTTAGGGAGAGGCTGGGGTGTAGGAGCGGGAATGGGGATGCAGGCTTTGGGGTGAGTCCAGGGATGAAGGGATTAGGGTGCAGGAGGGGGCTCAGGGTTTGGGTGAGGGCTCAGGGCTGGGGCAAGGGGTTGGGGCTCGGGGTTTGGGCATAGGTTTACCTTGGGTGGCTATCGGTCAGTGGTGCTAAGGCAAGCTACCTGCCTGTCCTGGCTCCATGCTGCGCCTTGGAATTGGCTAGCAGGTCCCGCTTGTGGGCGGGGCAGGAGGCTCCACAGCATGCGCTCACCTACAAGCACTGCCCCCTCAGCTCCCTTTGGCCAGTGTGCAGAGCCAGTGATCAGGATGGGGGCAGTGCACAGAGCCCCATGGCCTCCCTGCCTAGGAGCTGGACCTGCTGACCACTTCCAGGGTGCAGCATGGTGCCCCAGGACAGGTAGGGAATAGCCTGCCTTGGCTCTGCAGCACTGCCAACTGGACTTTTAATAGCCCGGTCGATGGTGCTGACCAGAGCTGCCAGGGTCCCTTTTTGACTGGGTGTTCCAGTTAAAAACTGGACCCCTGATCACCCTAGGTCCTGGTGTGAACAATGAGGAAGAGGGGAAGGATGAAGGACATGTAAGCAGGGGGTCCAGCCATTACACGAACCAGGACCTGTGAGAGACTCCATCACAGTCCAGTCAGTCCTGGCACTCAAGCACAGGCAGGCTTGATGCAGAGGAAGGGACCTTGGGTAAGTGTTATACTACTACCTCCTCTAGTGTGAGTAAATCAGTGAAAAGTTGATCACTGCAGCCTGTTAATTTTGGGATACCCCCAGTACAGCACTGTAATGGGAATACAATTACACAGAGAGGTAGAGTAGTTATCTGCTTTTCACTCCCCTGTACAGCTAGGCAAGGGGATGGTGGGAGGGGGCATGCAAAGCAGTTTGTTTATATACACAGGGATGTCCCTTAAACCCTCCTGAGAGATCTCAGTGAAACTTTCATAGACATATTCTGCAATCCTTGCTCAAAGGTTTCTACGTACGTCAGCCTTACTTCTTCCTCCATGGTAGGACGCTTTCCCATGCCAGTCAGTGACAACTGTGGTGTGCACCACTGCAGTACACACGTTAGCAACATATGGGACCCTGGCAGCTTCAGAATGCAAGCAGCAGCTTTGCTCTCTGTGCCTTTGTTACCCTCGGGAGTGAGAGACCAGCTAAAATCACCATTTCCTGTGGAAAGTGGTGCCAGTATTCAGTGCTATTACCCTATATCAGGAGTAGTCAATTATTTTTGGCAAGGTCCAAATTTCTTGATCAGGGTATAGGCAAGGTCCAGACTCCAGAGAAAAATAAAGAAGAGTAACAATAATAATAAATAATAAAATAAAATAATAATAATAAACAACAACAATAATTATAAATTAAATTAAAAGATTTTGGGATATGTTCAAAAGGATCTGGCAGTCCAGATTTGGCACATGGTCTGCCTGTTGACTACCCTTGCCCTATATGATTCAACTGAGCAATTCCATCCTAATTTCTCTCACCCCAACAGGCCATACTCACTATGGCTGGTGCTGTAATTGGAACTGTGCACAAGCACTCTGAAGAAGTATTCATAAGTATGTCTTGTTTAAAACTTAGGGGAACAAGGGAAGGAAGTTCTGAAACTTAACTTTCCCTTTGTTGTGACTCTGTTGACAAATGGTGTCTGTGTTTTATCTGCAGACGCTGCTGTTGCAGCCTTGAGGTGTTCCCCCTGCACACCTGTGGAATGCCTGAGCCAGATAAGGAGGAGAAAGAAAAGGACTTGGCATGACATGTTCAGTGAGATTCTGCAAACCAGTGCTGCATCAGACCATGAACAAAGGGCCTGGTGGGTGAACACTGCAGACAGTCTGGAGAAAGATGATAATCAATGGGACACAGAAATACCAGGGTACAAAATACATATGAATGACAGAGTAGGTCATGCTCGTGGGAGAATGGCACTATATATGAAAAAAACATGGAATCAAATATAGTAAAAAATATACATGATCCAAACTGTATCATAAAATATTTATAGATAGAAATTCCGTGCTTGAATAATAAGAGTATAGCAATAGGAATGTACTACTGACCACCTGACCAGGATAGTGATGATGATTATGAAATGCTCAGGGAGAGGAGAAGCTATAGAAATAGAAAACTCAGTAATAATGGGGGGTTTCAACTATCCTCATATTGACTGGGAACATGTCATCTAAGGACTGGATGCAGAGGTAAAGTTTCTAGACACCATTAATGACTTCTTGAAGCAGCTAGTCTTGGAACTCATGAGACTAAATCAAGAATTGCCTCTCCCCTTCAGTGGTACACAGGATCTGGTCCAAGAGCTAAATACAGAGACCATAATATAATTAAATTTTAACATCCAGGGGATGGCAGGGAGAATGCCAAAGAAGCCACCACAGTAGTGTTTAACCTCAAAAGGAGGAACAACCAAAAAACGAGGAAACTAGTTGAACGGAAATTAAAAGGAACAGTCACAAAAATGACATGCCTGAAAGTTGCATGGAAACTTTTAAAATCATAATAATAGCCAGGGCAGTGAGTTATATGGGCCCGTGGTGCTCATGCTCCAGTAATATTCAGGCCCTGGGGGCCCAGCTCCACCAATATTCGGGGTCAGGTCTCTCCCCCAGCCCCGTCTACTGCCCCCACACACCTCCCCTGAGCGCCCCTACCTGCACCCCTGGGCAGCAAGCAGCTGCCCCCGCAGCTCCACGCTGTGCTCCATTCTGCTGGGTCCCGACATCAACTGCCACCGCAGGGTCATAGCGCCCCTCAACCACTAGTACCAGGCCAGGCTGACCCAGCCTGACCCTGACCCTGCCATTCTGCCTTGGATGGACAGACCCTTCCCTTTTCCGGTGGGACCATCCACCAGGACAGGGGCCCCCCACCTGCAGTCACTGCTCTTGCCCTATGCTGGGCAAGGGGCAGCCTCATCCCACACCCCTAGTGAGGCTACAGTGAGGGGCAACAGCAGGGGAGGAGGTGCACATGTGATGGCAGCCACCCCTCGGCACACACCACAGGGGAGGCGAGAGGGCTTCTTGGACCTAAAAGGGGCCCTAGGAGCACATGCAGTAACAGTGGTGAGTGTGCTTCTGGGGGGGACAGGGGAGTCTCTCCCGGAGCTCACTGCTGCTGGCAGGGAGAGGGCTGGGGGGAGTCCTCCTCTCTGGCCTGAGCCAGGGGCAGCCTGCCTGCACCCCAAACTCTTCATTCCTGGCCCCACTCCACCCCAGAACCCATGGCCCTAGCCAGAGCCCTCACCCCCCCTGTACCCCAACCCTCTGCCCCAGCCCTGAGCCCCCTCCTGCACTGTGAAGCCCTCATCCATGGCCCCACCCCACAGCCCTCACCCCCGCACCTCAACTCTGTGCCCGAGCCCCTTCCACACCCCAAAGTCCTCAAATTTTTACATTATTTAAATAATATGTTTTAGCTTACAAGGCAGGTGTGGGCGGGGGGTGGGGAGGCAGGACTTGGACCCATTATGGACACCACCAAAAATTATACAAACCTGCCACTCTTGCATAAGAGGCTCAAATTAAATGTATATTAAATGTATATTAAATTAAAAAATAAGAGGTTGAAAAAAATGCCATCATGCCTAGACAAAGTAAAATAGGTGGTTAGAGATATCCTTTAAAAACTGGAAATCAAATCCTACTGAGAATAATGGAATGAGCATAAAATCTGGCAAGGCAAGTGTAAAAGTATAATTGGGAAAGCCAAAAAAGAATTTGAAGAATAACTAGCAAAATACACAAAAACTAAAAGCATAATTTGTTTTAAGTATATGAAAAGCAGGAAGCCTGCCAAACAATCAATCAGTGGAACTACTGGACAATCAAGGTGCTAAAAGAGCACTCAAAGAAGATAAGGCCATTGCAGAGAAGCTAAACAAATTCTTTGCATCAGTCTTCACTGCAGAGGATGTGGGGGAGATTCCTGCACATTCTTTTTAGATAACAAATTTGAGGAACTGTCTGAGATTGAAGTGTCAATAGAGGAGGTTTTGGAACAAAAATTGATAAATTAAACAGTTAAAAGTCACCAGGACCAGATGGTATTCACCCAAGAGTTCTGAAGGAACTCAAATATGAAATTGCAGGACTAACAACTGTGGTACATAACATATCACTTAAATCATCCTCTGTACCAGATGACTGGCAAATAGCTAATGTGATGTCAATTTTTTAAAAAGAGGTGATCATGACAATTACAGACCAGTAAGCCTAACTTCAGCACTATGCAAATTGGGTGAAACTATAGTAAAGAACAGAATTATCAAACACAGATGAATACGATTTGTTTGGGAAGAGCCAACATGGCTTTTGTAAAGGGAAATCATGCCCCACCATTCTATTAGAATACTTTGAGGGGGGTCAAACATACATGTGGACGAGGACGATCTAAATGTATTTGGACTTTCACAAAGCCTTTGAGAAGGTCCCTCACCAAAGGCTCTTAAGGAAACTAAGCAGTCATGGGATAAGAGGGAAGGTACTCCCACAGATCAGTAACCAGTTAAAAGACAGGAAACAGAGGGTAGCTATAAAGGGTCAATTTTCATGGTGTAGAGAGATAAATAGCAGGGTCTCCCAGGTATCTGTACTGGAACTAGTGCAGTTCAACACATTAATAAATGATCAGGACAAAGGGGTAAACAGTTGGGTGGCAAAGTTTGTGGATGATACATTACTCAAGATAGCAATTATTTAAGTCTAAAACTAAGAGTTACAAGAGGATCTCACAAAAATGGGTGATTGGGCACAAAATGTCAGATGACATACAATGTTGATAAATGCAAAGAAATGCACTTTGGAAAACATAATCCTAACTATAAATACAAAATGATGGGATAAAAATTAGCTGTTACCACTCAAGAAAGAGTTCATGAAATCATCATGGATAGTTCTCTGAAAACTTCTGCTCAATGTGCAGCAGCAGTCAAAAAAGCAAACAGAATGTTAGGAACCATTAGGAAAGGGATAGATAATAGGACAGAATACATCATAATACCACTATATAAATCCATGGTATGCCCACACCTTCAGAACTGCATGCAGTTCTGATCACTCCATCTCAAAACGGTATTAGATTTTGAAAAGGTTCAGAGAAGGGCAACAAAAGTGACCTGGGGTATGGAAAATCTGAGGAGAGGTTAAAAAGAATGGCACTGTTCATCTTGGAAAAGAGATGACTAAGGAAGATACAATGGAGGTCTATAAAATCATGAATGGTGTGGAGAAAGGAAATAAGAAAGTGTTGTTTACTCCTTCACAAAACACAAGAACCAAGAGTCACCCAATGAAATTAATAATCAGTGGGTTTAAAAACCAAAAAGTTGTACTTCTTCCCACAGCACAAAGTCAACCTGTGAAACTCATTGCTATGGGATGTTGAGAAGGCCAAAAGTATAAATGGGCTCAAAAAGAGATTAGATAAGTTCATGAAGGATAGCTCCATCAATGGTTATTATCTAAGGTGGCCAGAGAAACAACCCCATGCTCTGTATGTCCCTAAGCCTCAGACTACGAGATCCTGGGACTGCACAGGGGATGGATCACTCAATAGTTGCCCTGTTCTGTTCATTCCCTCTGAAGCATCTGGCATTGGCCACTATCAGGAGACAGGATACTGGGCTAGATGGACCATTGGTCTGATCCAGAATGGACATTCTTATGCTCTCAAGGAAAGAACAGACAGGAGAAAGGCCCAGGAGTCTGAACAAGAAAAGGAGATGAAGATGCACCAGGACATAATGGATTGTCTCTGGCAGCAAACACAGATGCTGCAGACTCTTGTGGATCTATAGGTTCAACAGTTACAGGCTTGCCTTTTTTTGCAGTCAATTGAGAACTTCATTATATTCCTGCACCGTCCCCGCCCCTTCATATTTCATGTGGCATCAGAAGCCACATCTTTCACCCCAGGAAATATTAAGGAGAGCCACTGACCTATGAAAACCACAGTTGCTGTATGTGCAGGTGAAATGGGCATGAATGTTTTCCCCTTGTTAAGTTCTGTTCCATTAATTTATTAAAAGTATTTAATGTGTTTGCTTTTAAATTGCACAGATTTTTCTTTGCATTGATTTTGTTACTGAATAAAATTCTAT
This sequence comes from Gopherus evgoodei, assembly GCF_007399415.2. Lineage (NCBI taxonomy): Eukaryota > Metazoa > Chordata > Testudines > Testudinidae > Gopherus > Gopherus evgoodei. The sequence goes on from NC_044328.1 coordinate 91,296,560, forward strand.
TATCTGGAAATGATTCATCTTTATCAGTTCACAACATGTTGCAGAGTGCCCAGGAATTCCAAAAGCATCCACTTATTAGTGTGTGTGAGACAACTCATAGAATCAGTAGCAAACACAGTGTGATAATCATAAATGTACAGCAAGCCCTGCAAAATTAATAGCTGTATTGATAGTGTTATATGCATAGATGTACACCAAGTACCACACAATTCCTAACAGCCCCAAAACAGCAGGACCAAGTAGAGAACAGTATACCACAATGCATTACTGTGGCTCATTGTTAAAATGGTCTTTCAAAGCCTCCCTAAGCTCTGTATTGAGCTCTTCTAATAGACCTTGTATCTGGCTGTTCAAACTCAGCATACTGCTACTCCACCTTCACCCCTGTGGCAACTTTTCCCACTTTGCTTCACAGATATTATGCAGGATAGAACAGACAACTGTATCATTCGGATTCTTTTTCCACTGAGATCCAAACTTGTGAGTGAATAACACCAACATCTCTTCAATCTTCCCAACGTGCATTCAACTGTCATTCTGTACCTGCTGAGCTGATAGTTAAATCTTTCCTTGGCGCTGTCAAGATGGCTGATGTACAGCTTTATGAGCCAGAGGAGCAAGGGATAGTTTGGGACTCCAAGGATCATTATTGGCATTTCATCCCCACCAGTGGTAATCTGCCAGTCAGGAAAGAAAATTCCTGCTCATGGCTTTCTGAACTCTCCTGTGTTCTTAAAAACCTTCCCTGAGCAGCCCACATTGAAGTCAGTGAAGCATCCCCCTGTGATCCACCAGCACTTGCATAACCATAGCCCTTTCTGTGGCAAGGTAGTCTGGTGCCAAAATAGGGATGTGTGTGCTGTCTATTGCTCCACCACAATTCAGGAAACCCTGTGCTGTAAATCCACCCACTATCTCCTGCACATTGCCTAGAGTCACAGTCCTGCGCTTCAGAAAGCAATTTATGGTCCTGAACACTTGCATGACAACAGCCATCACAGTAAATTTTCCAACTCCAAAATGATGTCTGACTGAAGTTATCCCACCAATCACTGCTCATTTCTTGGGCCTGGAAGTGGTGCTATATCTCACGGCAATCTGTCATCCAAGAAATCATGTTCCTCACCGTTAAAGGTCTTCTTATGGCTCTACAAATATCACAGGATCGTGCATCTTGTGCATGCAATGCTTATGACAATAGTGAAGAGCTATGCAGACTCCATGATTGTCAGAGATGGCAGTGAGGAGGGCTTGCATGGGTTTGTGGGATTTTTTAAAAGGGCCAAAAAAAATTGGGATATACATGACATTATGGGATGGAGAAAGCTGCATGCTGGGAATCTGACCCCTTACTCACAGTCATCCCTATGCAACTCATTTCTGCCTTTTAATGCACTGCCAAAATTTCCTAAAAGAGAGCACACTGGACAGTGGGATACCTACTCATTGTTCATCACCCTGTGAATTGACACAAGCACTCTTCGTAAAGATGCACATCACCAAACACAAAGACCCAAGTATGCACACTCACAAGCAATATAACCGTGGTGGTTTTAGGCCAGAGTAACTTGCATTGACTAAAGTTTGTTGTGTAGATATGGCCATAACTACTGCTTTGTAAAACATCAGATGGAAGATCCTTGCAAATGTAAAAAAAAATTGCTTCTTTCCTCTCTAAATACGAATATACAGTACTATAGGAAATGAAACAATGAATTCACACTACTGCAGCTCTTACGGGTAATGTTGATCACTAATTTGGCTTCTGAACCAATGAGGTCTGAGTATCACTGAGCTAGACCATCCTTGGCAGGCATTTGTCATTAGAGGGTTTTTTTAAAAACAGGTTAGACAAAGATTCCACAACCTGCCTAAGTAATTTGTTCCAGTGCTTGTCTAGCCTTACAGACTTTAGGAAGAGACTTCCTAATTCACCTAAATTTCCCTTGCTGCCAGTTAAGCTCATTACTTCTTGTCCTGTCCATGGCAATTAAGGAGAACAATTTAACACCCTCCTCTTCATAACAACCTTTTACATACTTGAAGATTGTTAGTCCCTGCCCCCCACACTCCCCAGTCTTCTCTTCTCCACACTAAACAAACCCAGGTTTTTTCAATCTTTCCTCACAGGCCATGTTTTCTGACCTTTAACCATAGCTATGCCGTAGACCAAAAACTACCAAGATGTTTAAGCTCTTCAGACCAGGGACTATCTTCTGCTCTGTGCACCTAGCACAACGGTGTCCCAATCTCAGTTAGTACCTACCATTAAAAATACAATGCCTTGTTTCCAATGATTTTATGATGGAAATACATGATATTTCAGCACAGCCACAAAACATTCTTATTTATTTGTATCATAGCACTTGTCATGGATCAGGACCCCATTGAGCTTGGTTCTGTATAAACACAGAACAGAAATACAGTCCCTGCCCCTAAGAAATTCCTATTTAATATAAGGCAAGAGACAGCAGACGGATAAAGACAAATTGGGGAGAGGGGGAAGTATAAGGAAACTATGAAGCAGTATTGGGCAGCATAATAGGCAGTGGTCTCAGAATATCAGCAGCCTAATCAAAGTCAAGTATTTTGTAGGCCTCATGGTATATCAGTTTTAAGGAGGCTTTTAAAGGAGGATAAGAAGTTAATTTGACAGGCATCTTCTCCCCAGCACATGTGGCAGCATAGGAGAAAACACAAAAGTGCTTGTTTGAAAGTTTAACGAGCGGGCACTGGAAACCGATATCATGGACTGTTGTGAAAACGTATCAATGGGGCAAGACTGCATTTGTCAAGGCCAGAAAAAAGGAGGTTGCAGTAACAGGGATGTGAGATGAGAGCCTGGACAAGAGATTTAGCTGTGTAGATGTGTAACAAAGACCATATCTTAGAAATGTCATGCAGAAAGTATCTGCACAACTCAAATATAGTCTGGATTGAGGACCTAGAGAGAAGTCCAAGCTGAAGAAGATACCCAGGTGACAGGCCTTAGTGACAGGCAGAATAATGGCGTTTCCACCATATATTCTGCCTCTACAAGACTCGGTTACTACTCTCCTTTCTTGTGCCAAAACCAGAAAGTGTATGGCAAACCAGGCAAAACATTTTCTTAGGAGAGCTTTGCTTCTCCTGCAAGATATGTTAAACCTCATTCTCTTCTAAACTCCATTATATATTTTGCTTTAAAATCCCTTATGCCCTCTCCCAAAAATAGCTACATTAATATGATTGATGGACCTGTTGACACTGTTCAAATATTGTTTTAACTGTAAAAAATAGTTTTATTCTTGCCTTTTATTCTAAGAGGTTTAATCAATCATAACTAATAAATCAGCTCACCCTTGGCATATTTGTTATCATTCATTATTAGATAATCGTCTCAGCTTTTGACTAGATGACACAATTTATCCTGAATCAGACAATATGGCACTAAGCCAAACATATTAATGACATTTTAAAATATATATACATAATTTTCATGAGCCAAATCAGGAGAGGTGTGCAGAGCATCCTGTTAATGTGATTTCCTGGAGGTCAGCATGCCTCAGGGTTTAGTATCAGATTATTGAAATCAAATTTTTCTGAGCCATAAGGCATTCATCATTCTTAAAAATAACACTCAGTTAGGATCTTCCATCTCAAACAGTGCAGTAATACCAACATCAAATTGCTATTGTTATTTTGTACTGCCATTCTTTGCTGATGACTCATCACACCTTTCGCTATACAATGAGCAGTCTAGTCTAAAGTGTCTGAACAGCTCTGTTGTACATGCAGAAATTCTGGCATGAATTAAACAATTCATTCTGAACTCAAGTCAAACAGTTCTGTAACATAAAGCTACAATCCAACTGTATAAGTATACTGTCCCATGATTATGAGATTTTGGAAAATCATAAAAGATCAGGCATCTGGCATTATTAGCACTACAGCTGGTTGAAAGATTTTTACTGAAACAGTTTTTCACTGGAAAATGTTGTTTCAATTAAACTGAAATTTTCACAAAACTGTTATCAATTGACATAATTTTCTTTTGAAAAAAGAAAATATTTCTAAAGGTCAAAACCATTTTGACATTTTCAGACTGTAAAGTTTCAACTTTGTTTCAAAAAGATTTTTCATTTCAAAATTGATTTTGTATAATTTTTGTTTGTTTATTTACAATGGTCAAAAATGATAGAATGTCTTTTAACTGACCTGAAACTAAGACTTTTTGGAACTTCATTTAAATGAACAATTTTGAGATTTGCCTTTTTTCTCCTGATTGGAGATGAAACAAAAAATCAATCTGTTTTCTGACCAGCTCTAATACATTTTCAGATTTTTTCTTGTTTGAAAGATGTAGTCTTTACATGAGTAGTTTTCCCATAAGGATAGCAGTTGGCTGGCCCTCAGGACAACTGCTCTTAAAGGAGACCTCTTATAATACTCACACCACAACTTAAGACCTGGCCCAAGGATTCAGGTGGTCAGTCTTTTCACTAACGTATTTATCAACAATGGCATAGTATTGTTCCGAGACTTTGCAGAGAAAATAGTCAAAAATCTCACTGGTACAAAAGGTTATATTTAAAGGTCTTAAGAATATATAACCGTAAAATGGGAAATACATATTCAATTAATTTTGGGCAAGGGAGCAATATTTTGTTTACCTCTCTTGTTTGTTAAGAATTGTATACAGTGAGTAATGATGGTCTAAGGTGACACATTCTTCAAAGAGTGCTGGAAATCAGACAGTTGTGTACTATCTATGATGGCTGCATAGCCTCCTACAAATCAGCAAGATTTCCAACTAATTATTTCCCATGAGAGATAATTGTAAAACTGCAACAAAAGGAGTCTGCTGTTTACAGACCTGGCTGTTTCACTGTGAGGAATTATAAGATAACCTTTGACTAGTGCCACTGAAAAATCAATGGTAGTCTAACAAAGCACTACAAGAGTATCCAATTAGATATCACTGATGCCTGATGTACGCTAAGTAATTTGGCTACGCGGGACATAATTGCTCTGGGAGAGGTGGATTTAGGATATGCTCCATCCCTGTCAGAGCCTAGCACATTGCAGGTGTGATTATTGTGCGACAGTACCAGGAAACACCCAAACTCATTCTGCCCCTCCTTGCAAATGCAACTTCCTTCCTGTTAATCACATTAACAATGGTGTGTGCCTTAAATTGTTTGAACTTCTCATCGCCAACTGATGGAAAAAACAGTGCTGATTTTGCCAGAAGGAGCAGGAGGAGAAAATGAGAGGTGTTAAATTCTGAATGATACTGAAATTGAACAATTGGTAGAAACTTACTCATAAGATTCCCATCAAAGTCAGTGTCATGTTTTGTAGGGATTAATGCTCAGCCATGGAGTCACAATACTTGGACTCAGACTTTGTTGTGGGCTAAGGGTGGCCAAACTGAACTTGAGAAAGAGCCAGAATTTACCAATATACATTGCCAATGAGCCGTAGTAATATGTGATGATTATATACGCGTAGCTATATGTGGGTGTGTGTATTGTGACAAAGTTCCTCCTCTACCTTGGTGGGTCCTGTGCTTACTGGCAGATTTGCTCGCCTCAGAGATTCACCCTGTGGGTCGGGAAACAGTCCAAAGACTTTCCCCTCTGCGAGAAGCCATAGTCCAGGTCAATTCCTCCTGTGTTTGATCAGGAGTTGGGAGGTTTGGGGGGAACCTGGGCCCACCCTCTACTCTGGGTTCCAGCCCAGGGCCCTGTGGACTCTAGCTGTCTAGAGTGCCTCCTGGTACAGCTGCATGACAGCTACAATTCCCTGGGCTATTTCCCCACCACCAGACCTTTTCCTGATGTCTGATAATGCTTGTACTTCTCAGTCCTCCAGCAGTATGCATACTCGCTCTCAGCTTCTTGCACTCCTCTTGCTCCCAGTTCCTCGCACACACTTCCTCTCCTCTGGCTAACTGGATCCCCCTGGCCTGACTGGAGTGAGCTCTTTTATAGCATCAGAGGGGCCTTAATTAGAGTCAGGTGCTTAACTGCCTCACCTGACTCTTAGCAGATTAATTGGAGTCAGGTGTCCTCATTATCCTGGAGCAGCCCCTGCTCTGGTCACTCAGGGAACAGAAAACTGCTTATCCAGTGGCCAAAATATCTCCCTTCTACTATTCTGCTGTTCCCAACTGGCCTGGGTCTATCACAATATATATATATATATTCTGTCAATCTTTGCTTTCAACAATTCCTTTGAAGTTTGGTTTGTGTTCAGTGGTGCTCACACACAGCAGTTCTCTTAAGTGGCTGTCTGTCAAAACAGATCGGTGCTTGGATTTCACATGTTTGAGTGTTGAGAAAACAGACTCACAAAGATAGGTCAAAGCAAAAATAGAGATTAATTTTAGGGCTGCACCTCTGACGTTGGGATATTTATCCTTTAGTACAGATTTCCAGAAAGTAAGTGTCCCCCTGTGTCTTCTGAACAGATTTCAATCTGTCATCTTCCAAAAGTTCTATGATTTCCATCTGGGATGTTGCTTCATCGGTGACTAAAGGGGCCTTCAGACAATAGGCTTCAGCACTAAAAGGGTCAATCAGAAATCTGATCTAAGGTCTTTTCTGCTACAAATCTTGGAATCCTTCTTCAAAACTGTCCTTAAGATCTTTAATCATGCTCACATATCTAATTGTGCTCCATTTTAGGGGTTCTGCTGCATCTTCTTTTGATCTGGCTTGAAGGTGTGACATTGCGGGAACGTATGTCAGCTCTCCCTCAAGCATTTGTCTGTGAAACAACTGCAGTTTGCACTAGATCAGACAGCAACCAGAATTTTCCTTGTAAGTAATGCCAAGCTTAGAACCCATCCAGGATCTGTAAGTTCAGGGTGTATTCTGTGCTTTTCCTCCATTACCAATTTTACTGGTTTCAGGAGCTCGAAAAAATGGGAATTAACTTTACCTCTCGAGAGCCATCGAACTGCACAGTGAAATCGGCAGAGGAGTCATCTTCATCCAGTTCTTCAATTAGATTTTGAAATTGTCTGTGGTTGAGTGCATTTGAGAGAATGAAATTCACAATGTGCAAGGCAGGTTTCATGATGTAATCAAATCTGAGATTTATATACATCAGTTGCTCCCGATGAATAAAACAGTGAAATGTTCAAAATTTGGGAAAGCTCTTGTCAGACTTACAAAGCCTGACTAATCCATTCACAGATCCCCACGTGGATGGAGCCCCGTCCACTGCAATGGCAGTAAGCCTCTGTAAAGGCAAGTGGCTTTTTGCAACTACCAACATCAACGCCTCCTTTAGATCTCGTCCACAAGTTCTGTCCTTTAGTGACACAGTATCGAGGAGTTCTTCCATTACAACACAGTCGTCGGACACAGTGCAGATAAATACCAATAATAAGATTTATCCTGTGCATGGCATGACTCATCCAAAGTGATGCTTAAATACTCACACTGCTGAAGTTGTGAGTGCAGTTGTGATTCGATGTCACTGTTCAGGTTGGAGATTCTGCGTTCTATTGTGTGCTGTGAAAGCTGCAGAACAGAAATTTTCTTCTGTAGATTCTTCTGTTCTCTGATGACAGGATTGAAATAACATCAGTGAGGCACATTTTTATAAGCTCTCCTTCAGAGTAGGGCTTTTTCACACAAGCTATGTGCCAGGCCACATAATAGGAGGCTAATGTTACAGTCTGCGATCGGTTGGCAAATCTAGTGAAGAACTTGGCTTCTACATCTGTTTGTTCTTTCAAAGTTTTCAGTTTTAAAGTGCAGAGTTCAGAACCTTGTGGGAATTCTTGATCCATATGTGCATGGCTAGAAGTGAAATGATGCTGCAAGTTTGAAGGTTTGAACAGAGAGACATACATCTGGTGAAGAAGACACATGGCCTTAACATTATGTTCAACAAAAAAGTATTTATTCTCCCACTTCTGTTGAAAGCCTCAGTTTTCATCTGCGTATTTTCTTGCCTTCCATTCTTAGATGGTGTAGGAAACATTTTAATTAAAAATTTCCACACCAGCTAGTCACCGTGTGGTTTATTCAAGGAGACACTGGTGCCGGCCTGAGGGTGCTGAACCCCAGGCTTTGTCCCATCTCCACCCTTTTCCCCATGTCCCCACCATCTCTTCCTGCCCCCTCCCGAGGGAGCTGTGTCCTCACTCTCCTGTACCCCCAAACCTCCTGCGCATCGCAAACCAGCTGATCGCAGTGGGCGGCAGGCACAGGAAAGAGGCACTGGAAGAGGGAGGGGGGAGGCTGCACACCACATCCTTGCTCCTTTCCCCACCTCCAGAGCCTCCTCAATGCCGTGAAACAGTTGATCACGGTGAGCAGGAGGCACTAGGGGAGGGAGGGACACTGCATGCCACATCCTCACTCCTCCATCTTTCCCCCCCAGAGTCTCCTGAACACCACAAAACAACTGATCACGCTGGTTAAGAGGCACGGGGGAAAGAGGAGGCGGCGCTGATCGGGGGGCGAGGGCAGTGGGTGGTAGGTGCTGGGGAAGGGAAGAAGGGCTGATGGGACTGCAAGTGGGTGCTGAGCAACCACCATTTTTCTGCAGAGTCAGCTCCTAACAGGAGCCACATATTAACTTCTGAAGAGCTGCATGTGGCTCCAGAGTCACAGGTTGGCCACCCAATTGTGGGTGATAAAATTGGTAAAGATATTAAACCTACATTTATGGTTACAAGTTATTACCCTGATTTACCTCAGTCCCTCTGGTATGAAATGTAAGAGACTCAGGTTCAAATCCCTGCTCTGCCTGATTCAAAGAGACTTGGTACAACAAACAGCTGCAGAGTTTTGAACCTGTGTCTTTAACATCCCAGGCCACCATGAATGTCACACTCTCTCTCTCCAGTCTGGAAACAGACATTGACACAACTTTGGTTTTGTGAAAATGTTTGAAAGGTTTGGTTTTCATTCAAATACACAGCAAAAACAAATGTCAAAAACCTCAGAAGTTGTCCCAAAATGGAATAGTTGTCTCCCACTCTGCTCTAAGGTACACGTGCCTCAAGCCTGGCAGACCTGTGCTTAGCACAGAACTTGGGGAGGTCAGAGATAATGAGTGGACAGCTAAAGGTAGCTCCAATCCCAAGGAATATACAGGGGCCAATTCAGCCCCCAGCACAAGGGTCGCTCTAAATTGCATCAGCAGTAATGGCCCATTGGGTTAGTTATGCCAGATAAAGAAGAGCATTGCAGATTACCAATCAGCCATGTCTCCTTCATCCTTGATGCACCCTGATGTGAGCCTCCACCCACATCCCATAGAGTGGTTGCAAGCAGGTGCCATAGAATAAAACCAGTGGAATGTGTAAGGTGTTCAGAGTAGAGAGTTTACAACTGACAGTGGAGTTCGTAAGTTTCACCAGGCACTGAATTCTTTAAGTCAACAATCATGCACATATCTGCACACTTACCTAGCTGCAGACACTTGCAAAGCAATCTTTGCTTTAAGACACACCTGTAATGTTAAAGAACATGTCTACTGCATATCCTCAGCATACAGTTTGCAAGTCATAATATCTTGGTTAATGCAAAACCTTTCCCTTCCTCACCCCTCCCCCAATTCCAAACCAAGGAAAGACATACTCAGCAAGGACTATGAGCCCAAGCCTTCAAACACATACTGCCTATGTAGTGCTTACTACCATTCAAAAACCAATGGGATTAAGCACAGTAGTAAAGACCACTGATTTTACTACTGCTACTCTGCTTTAGATTAGAATCTGACTCACAGAATCTTTAGATGAAAAATTCCACCCAAGTCTTTTGATCCCTCTCCGTCAGCACAAGAATGTTCCTGGGTCTAGCGTATAGTCACTAGTATTTTGACCTGTCTACATAAGTCGTACAGTATGATACATTCCCCCCTTCTCTTTCATGAACATTTCTATGGCAAATTTACGAAACTGTATTTCACGTGGGAACATTGCTGAAGCTGATGATGTTCGACTACATGAAGCTCAGCGGATGACTACTGGGAGCACCTTTTGGCATTAGAGGATTTGTTTTATTTTAAACAACAATATTTTTTCGGCATTCATGCTTTCAAGAACTGTAAATATTTATGAGCAAACCATAGGTCTACAATCACATCTGTTATTATTTGCAGAGGAAGTGTTTGCCATTCAGAATCAAACATTATAAATTTTGTGGTTGTAAACAACATCCCACCTTTTCTTTATCCTATAATCACATTATGTTTAAAGACTTCAGTGAAGAATATATTTAGGAAGATAGTTGCCTGTACCACACTCTTGATAACAGAGATATCTGTTACTTGAGTAATAAGCTACACAACTCAAATACTGTCCCTTTTTCTATGGGCATGGTATCATTGCAGAGGAGGATGAACAGGATTTGGGGTGCTCACACAGAGTACACAACCCAGCTCTGCAAGGACTCCTTGCATGCCACAACTGATCAAGTTTGTTCGGTCAGGAGTACCCTGAAATTAGGATCAGTGGTTTCCTTTTACTTATGGGATACAGGTGCCATACACAGGTTATTCCATACTTCAACTAGCACAAGGATAGCCAAGCAGCTACTCCAAGACGCGTGAGAAGAGATGCCTTCTGCTCCACACTTTGAGCTACTCCTCAGAATCAGGCTTAGCTGGCTCACTCTGTGCATTGAGCACCTATTTCTGTAAGCACAGTAGAAGCAATAGCTTAGGGTTTGTCTTCACTGCAAAGTTAACATAAGCTACAACAAGACTGTTGGCCCTGATCCTTATCCACACACAACAAGCCCTAAGGTGAGTGTGGTGATGCTTGTAACTCAAGTTGGCTGGCTTGTCAGGAAGTGTATGCTACAGCCTGAGTTAGCACAACCAGACAGTTGTTAACATGACAATTCTTTGGTGTGGATGCAGGTTAGCATCACTTAAATGCCCCTGCTCTGCCAGTGCTTTCCCACAATTCCCCCCATGTGCCCAGAAAGAACAGAGAACTTCTCCCAGAATTGACTGGGAAAAAATTCAGAGAGCCACCCAGCTTCCTGAAGCACAAGGAACTATGGGATATGCCCCCAGAAGTTCTAGCGTCACTCACAAGTGAGTGCAGCACCAGTGTGGACGTAGCAGCTCCAGTGTTATTTAGCAGGGTGGCTGCTCTTGCTCAAACTAGGCAAACTTGAAAGGAATAACTCAAGTGTATGTAACCCCCAAGGAGATTACCTAGATTCCTGGGGGTTTGTCTGCTGGCAGCTCAGGGAGAGGCACACTGTCCCTCATAGGGAGGGGGAGACAAGCAAAATCAGAGTCTACCTGGCAACCAATAGGGAGTGAGATGCCCCTCCCAAGTAGTTTCAGGAAAGGGAAGAAGCCATTTTGAGTCAGTCTGGATTAATCTACTGTATTTTAGGCAATAGTTCTAAGATATAAGGAATTTAAAATAATGCGTCCCATGCAAAACCAGATAAAGACAAAATAAAAGATTAGTCAGAAAATAATGTCCTTTTATTGAAAGAAAAATGAGGTAGACATGGAATAACCCAAAGTTTTTCATGATAAAGCCAGTTGTTTTTCATTTCAGATACCACTTCTACTTGTCGTCTTTGATTAAAAGGCCTGATTTGAAGATAAAAATTGACACATGCCTGATGACTGTTTCTAATTCAACCTAAGAGATTTCTGCTTCATAATGGGCCAGTTGAGTCATCCCCTACTGAAGAGATACGAGTCATGACTGCATGGCATCTGATGAATCCTTACTCAGTATCGTCTATGAATGAGATTTCTTAGAGAAAGGTTAACTAACATTTGAAAGTGATCAGTCACATAAAAGGACCTTTCAAAAAAGACAAAATGAAATACATCCCCTACATGCCAAATAAGATTGATCTGCCCTCATTGCATTTAAGCAGAACCCAGTTCTTTCTGTAGAGCTGCTACTGCCATTCATTTTATACCCTTTTAGTCAATGTGGTTGCTTAGTATTTCAGCGTGATTATTGGCTGACATTCAACTGCACCTTCTTCAAAGGGCAAACAAAGGTGGTGCAGTGGTTGCACGTCTTAAATGAATCTAGTTAGAGGGCCTGCAGTTAGCATTGTCACTTAGCACAACTCAGAAGTACTGATGTTTGCTCTCAAAAATATTAACTTTAAAGGAAAATGAGGAAAACAATCTTCAAAGAACAAAAGCTGAAACAGATCATATGATGAATGCTATTCAACAAATATTAAATAACACTTGCCTTCCATGGCAATTAAAGTGGTCACAGTAGTCACTGGATCATCTATTCTAGGTCTTTTGAAGACAAAGTTTAAATAAAATCCCATTGCACAGTTAAGGATTTTATTTATTATAATGTTTAATGGTGTTCACAGTATTTCAGGACAGTCAGTTCCCACATTTTAAATTTTTTCCATGTGGATGGTGTGACAGACAATATTATGAGGGATTCCTGTTTGTATATTTACATATGTAAAAAGCAATGATACAGCAATATTAACAGAATAAATATGCAAATAGAAGTTTTAGAATCTGGATGTTACATAACACAGCCTTAACTATGGGTCAGCAATCGCTCAACCACAATATTAAATATTGTATCATGAAATATGTTAAAGCAGATTTTCAAAGGCAGGAATGGGAGTTTGTTCCTCAGCTTCCATAGACTTGTCTGGGAACTAGAGCTCCAAACCCCTTTGGGTGGGAGTCACAAGGGAGATTAAGGTGCTGTCATGCTAAGCGTTGCAACATCTAACTTTTGGTGCCCTGCCACTTAATGGAAGCCATAACTGTTAGGTCAGGAAAATAATAATAGATAATAACAGATAAGGCTGCAAGGTATCCCCTAACAGAAAACAGATTTTCTGGTTCCTACTGTAAACTCTAGTATCTGTCACCTGGGTAGATGCCAATCCATCCACAATAAGTATACTCTCCCCCACACCCCATCCCCTCTATAGAAATGAAGCGATGGAATCGATGTATGTGAACCAAAAAACTGGGGTTTTATTATGGGGAAACTGAGGTACAGTGAAAGAATGGGGAAAAGACGCATATAGTAACAACAGAAATTCCTCTCTTACAGGTACAACAACTCGGACTAAAGTGACCTAAAGCCAGGACCCAAATTATACCCACGGGAATACAAGGTAAGTAACTATGTAGTAGACAATCATCCTCCGGCAGTCGCTTAGGACCTCAATCCTTTGACTCTCTCAGAGCCTCTGGAGAGAAGCACTAAGGCGTCCCTCGATGACTTGTTTCTCCCTCCTTCAATTCTTCAGATGGTATAGTGGCAGGCTTCTTCCGGGTGGTATACAAATTTTAGGCAGCTTCCAGGCATCTGGCTCATGCTGATAATGGTAAGTATCAGAGTCTTCCTGAGTACCTGTGAAAGCAACCTGCACGTTCTGCTACTAGAATGGGCAGCTCTGGTCTGGGGTAACTTTCCTCTATTTAAAAGTTCTAGGGTGGGAAGTTCCTGGAGGAAACCCCCTAGAGTCCCCGGGAAAATCTGGTTAGGTCTGGTATTTGGTTACAACTTAAGGTTCCATTAACCGTTAAGAAAAACACAGGAAAATGTCCCAACTGTCTATCTAGCCATGTGACTAACAACTCCATTTATATCCAAAATGGATTCCTTTACAAACAAAATGGATTCCAATCAAATAAAACAAAACACAATAAATCAATATTACAAACAGTACAAACAGGCTTTAGGGGTTTGCCCCCAACATAACCCTGAGTTAGGAACTCGGACTTCTTTTATAATGCCTAGGGAGAGACAGGCTCCTTAGAATGGGATTCACAAAAGCCAGCACGCTGAGCAAGGAGCTGCTTAAGCCAGCCAATGAGAGATGCTGCCTAATCCTGCAGGATGGTGGGGTGTTGTGATAAACTGGGGGAAAAAGTGGTGCCACCCCCTTTATAACCTTTAGCCCAGTAGTTAGTGCACATCCTGGGCTGGGATGTGGGAACCCAGTTTCAAATTCCCCCTCTGCCTGATGTGGAGCAGGCACATGTTTCTCCACCTCTCAGGTGAGTGCCCTAACCCCTGGGCTGGGGGGTTACTCTGGAGCAGGTCCCCCCTGTTGAAGCTGTTCCACTCTGTATATATAAATAGTCACTAGAGCAGAGAGATTAGAACATGGGTCTCCTACTATCCAGCTGAGTACCCTAATCACTGGGCTAGAGTCACTCTCTCTATAGCCCAATCAATATTGACACACTGTGGAACAGCTTCAACGGGCAAGCCTGCCCCAGAATACCCCATAGCCCATGGTTGGGGCACTCATCTGGAAAGTGAGAGATCCAAATTCAAATCCCTGCTCCACAGCAGGCAGGAGGAATTTGAACTTGAGTCTCCTATATTCTGAGTGAGTGCACTTAGCTTCAGCCACTGGTTCTAAGGTCACCACTGGCATGATTTGTGGGGGGTTAGGTGTGCTCTCCCTGACCAGACCCTGAAGTCAGGATAGGTGAGGAAAGGCCTACTTTGCGAATCCTGCTGGGCCTTTGGTAGAAGTTAAGTGCCCAGCTGCTGGGAAGTGTCAGGACTCACTCGGTTGTCCATGGACCCAGCCCACTGAAACGTAGGTGCCTATGGACTTTAGATACCTGCAGGGTTAGGAGGCAGCTGATCAGGGGTTCTGTGATTGCCAGTGGCACGTTCATTAATCATACCCTTTGTGCCTTAGCTTTAGACACTTTTATTTCCCAGATTCCATGTGCTGGACCTAGGAGTATCTCATAGATACTCTATTCCCTGCACAGAGAATCCTGCCTTCATTTATGGGTAGGTGTAGATTTTGCCATCTGTTCAGCAATGCTCGCTTCATGCACAGTGCAGCCTAAGCAACCCTCAACCTGCTTGAATGTAATAGATTTGTTATACAACAGCATTACCTGCTCAGTGCTAGGTAAGGTTATGCTAGAATATGATAATGGCTGCCTTTCAGCAAGTCTTTGATCTATAGACCTGGATAAAGACAATTGAGTTTGCTAAGTACCTTTCTTTCAGAACCAAGGGCAAGGAGAAATTAAACCCCTTTATTTAGTGAAATAGCTAGAAACAATAGAAGCCACAACCCAATTTTATTCTTCTTAATGCAAGATTATATTTTCATGAAAGAGAAAAATCTGTGTGACTGTTCTTTCTGAAGGCCTGTGAGATTTATTTCTTTGTAACATTTATAAATAAATAGCAACAACAACGTAGAGGGAACCCAAAGTCAAGAAAGATAAGTGAATATCCAAAAAGGAAAAATATAAGAAATGACAAGTACAGCCACCTGTGCAACCATATTATACCTGCAGCCAATAGCTGAGTGGATTCAAGTACCGGTATTTTCAGATTATTTTTAAAATGTGCAAATCCTAGATTATGAAGATCACCTCTTGCCACACATTATTTTACCTAGAGCAACCAAGAATGGTCTGCGTGAACTGCTCTGCCAAAAGTATGTATTTTAAAAGCCTCTCTAATCCCACTATGAAAAACATCTTCCTTCCTTCCCCCATTAAATGTACTTGGCCTCAATCAAACCCAGTCAACCCAGAATTTCTTCTTGGCCTGTTGCAGAGATATTGACATTTCTGTGAAAAGGGTATAATTTAAATTTCATTTAGATTCATTATATTGTAACCCTTCTGCCCCTCTGAGTTGCCAGCAACAAGAGCCGGGTTCAGTACCTAGGGGTTCCATTTCAATAACGCAATGCAAAACGCTCGAACCCCCACCCAGTGACCTCAGACAATTACATACCACCCCCTGGGTGCCTCTAGGAGGCAATACTTCCCTTCTCACAAGCATAGAGTCTGAGTGTAGCAAAATCCTTTTAATAAAGGAGGGAAACAATGCGGCATTATGTTGGGGAAACACCACAAACAGAATTCATAACACAAACCATGAGCAGAAGACTCACCCCCAAATAAGTTTGGCAGTATCCTTTTCCCCTCAGGGTCTTAAGTCCAACCACCCAAAACATCACCCCAAAGTCCTAAAAGTCCCTTGAGTCCAGCAACCCAAAACTCACCCAAAAGTCCAACAACCCAAAAGTCTCTGTCCCTGGTCAGTGCAGCCCCAGAGTTCTAAAGTTTATCTGAAGAGTTTTAAACCACCCCCCCAGCCTGGGTGGAAATGGGGGGGGCACACAGGGTGTTAAGGGGCACCTTATGTGGTCCGAGGCCAATTGCCTCGCCTTTCCATGGAGTTCTGCTGCAGCCTTCACCAAGAACTGTTCCGCTCTACTAGACGCTCCGCTCTGCTCCTCTAGCCATCCCATGAGCTGCTCCAGCTGTCTCTGCAAACTGCTCAGCTCCACTCCGCTCACTGTTCCATGGGCTGCTCCAACTGTCCCACAAATGGCCAGCCACTTAGCAATATATCTTCAGGCTGCTCCCCAGTTAACACAGCACTCAGTGATCTCAGCTCTTAGTAATTTTGGCTCTGTAGTGACTTCTGCTTGTAGTAAGGAAGCCCCACTGCTGGTGCACCATTGACCCAAAGTGAATTCAGCACAGAAGCCTCTAGCTATACTCCTAATGGAATCAAAATTAACTCTGCTATTCAACAGTGGAGAGAGAAGGAGGTGCAATTGGTGTTCCAGGCCCTCAAAAGGGACCCATACCATCACATACATATGCCTGTCCCCAACCTCTCAATTCACGGGGTTTTGGAACCCATGTCCCTTGTCTAGCGAGTGCTACTTAGTTGATGGTGAGTCCTTCTGTCATAAAACAGTTCCACTGGCCTTGATTCACATAATCAGGGTAACACCACTTTATTCTCCTGCCCCAATAAAAGGAAACTGGGGATCCCACAGCAGCCAAAGTGACCATTTGGGCAGCTGTGGGCTCATGCTAGGTGGGGTGGGTATGCCTATGCAAACAAGACCATCTCCTGAAGTTCTTTTCCACACTCACCGCATTCACCACCGGATGTCAGGGTAGAGCTCATCCTGACTCTGCTTACATCTAATGGGAGTACAGAATTTTAACAGGTACAGTTGGAAGGGTGCTACGAGCACAACTTCCTGCTCCAGACCATCATCCAGATGACCAGGATGGCAAGGAAGCAGTGCGCGGTAGCCAAAGCCTTCGGGTCCATCCCCCACCACCACATCTTCAACACACTCCAGGAGTTTGGGATGATGGAGACCTTCCTTTGCCTGATCCGGGAGCTCTATGAAGGCTGAAGCACCACCATCCGCTCAGTGGAAGGGGAGACCACCGAGATACTGATCCACAGCGGCATGAAGAAGGGCTGCCCTCTCAGCCCAATCGTCTTCAACCTCGTCATGGAGCCGCTCCTGCGGGAGAACTCTGACGGCATTGAGGACTTAGACCTGCACGGTGAGAAGGTGAGCGTCTTGGCCTACATGGACAATCTGATCCTGATCGCGGACGACCCCGAGAGGCTACAGAGCATGCTCGACACCATTGGGAGAGCTGCGGACTGGATGGGACTCCGCTTCAAAGCCAAGAAGTGCGTGTCCCTCCCCAAGAGCAACTCAGTGCTGACGATGGAGTTCCTTATCCACGGCGAGTCCGTCACTCCCCTGGCGGAGGGGCAGGCATACCAGCACCTTGGCATGCCGACGGGCTTCCACGTCCAGCAGACCCCAGAGGACACCATCCGGGAGATCCTGCAGGATGCCACCAACATCAACGCATCCCTGCTGGTGCCGTGGCAGAAAATCAACGCCCTCAACACCTTCCTGATCCCTCGCATCGCCTTCATCCTGAGAGGATTCGCCGTGGCAAAGGTGCCCCTCAATAAGGCAGACAACACCGTCCAGCAGCTGGTCAAGAAATGTCTGTGCCTGCCCCAGAGAGCCAGCAACAAGCTCATGTACATCGCGCACAGACACAGTGGTGCCAACATCCCCCGCATGGGAGACCTGTGTGACATCTCAGTCATCACGCACACCTTCCGCCTCCTGAAGTGCCTGAACGCCAAAATGAAGAACGTCACGACGACTGCCCTGCACGCCGTCATCACGAAACGAATTGGCAGAGCTCCCTCCAACCAAGATGTAGCCACCTTCCTGAGCAGCTCCCTGGACGGTGAATTCCCCCGGATCAGGGGGCGACATCACCTCACTGTGGTCCCACGCCCGCAACACCACGTGCCGACTGGGGAAGCGACTGGGCTGCTGCTAGGAGTGGAGCGAGGAACAGCAGGAGCTGCGAGTTCTGGTGCCGCGGATCAGGACGGACAGCAACACCATCGTCACCCCCAGAGCCAGAGATGTGCTGGAGAGGTCTCTGAAGGCCGCCGTCCACATGCTTTACGTGGACACCCTGAGGAAAAACCCGGATCGGGGTAAAGCCTTCGAGGTGACCAGCAAGTGGGACTCTAGCAACCACTTCCTTCCCGCAGGCAGCTTCACCCGATTCGCCGACTGGAGGTTCGTACACCGCGCCCGACTGAATTGCGTCCCTCTCAATGCAGCCATCCACCACGGGAACCGGGATAAGTGCTGCAGGAGGTGCGGGTTCATCACCGAGACCTTGCCCCATGTCCTGTGCAGCTGCAAGCTCCAGGCCAGAGTCTGGCACCTGCGCCACAATGCCATCCAGGACCGCCTAGTGAAGGCCATCGCCCCGCGCCTGGGAGAGATTGCCATCAACCACGCCATCCCCGGCACCGACAGCCCGCTGCGCCTGGATATCCTCGTCACAGACAAGGATCAGAAAAAGATCATCCTCGTCAATGTGACAATCCTGTTTGAGAATAGGACACCAGCCTTCCGCAAAGCCCGAGCCCACAAACTCGAAAAGTACACTCCCCTGGCCGACATCCTGCGGATAAAGGGCTATGAGGTATACACCAACACTCTGATCATCGGGGCCCTGGGCGCCTGGGACCCCTGTAACGAACATGTACTGAGGACCTGCGGGGTAGGCCGTAGCTACGCGGGGCTCATGCGACGTCTAATGGTCTCGGACACTATCCGGTGGTCCTGGGACATTTATACAGAGCACATAACCGGGCACCGCCAGTACCGAGAGTGAGCCAGATTGACTTCGCATACCCACAATGAGAAAGTGACCTGAAGACTTCCTCTGCTGTACCTTATCCCCTGAACCCACCGAACCGAACTGAACTCCATCATATGAGGGTCATCCTATCCTCATTACTCGGCCCAGTTATTTATACCTATGATTGCCTGTAATTCCTGTATGAGTGATGTACCCTCACTGCTTGCTGACTGTACCTTGATTCATCCACCTTAAACCTCCCCATTGGGGATACTGCAGACTGTATGTGTTATGCGCTATCCAATATCAAAATACTAACATCCCCCTATACTCTGTATAGTACCCCCGATGACTAATAACTTAATTTTCAACACTCTATCATCTATTTTTAAACATTTTCTAATAAAATATTAAATCTGTTCTTATCAGTTTAAAAGTATTTTTATTAGAGCTGAGCAAACTCTGAAATTAATTGCAAATGGATCAGATGAATCCCACCTCTTTTGGACTACTCAAGCTGTCAATGAATGAGACACTTATTCTCATTTAGTTATTTGAAATTACTCATTGAATAATTGTGGCTAATAATTCTTGACCTTTAGCTTAATAGTGAGCAGTTTAATGGTAGTATTTGATATTGAAAATCTGAGCTATTTTGATTGGATATATAGATCACATGTGTTTCTGTTTCCTAAACACAACTCTCAGAAGCAAGTTTTTAGGGAAACTTCTCTATGAATTTAAAATTAACTTTCTACAATACTTTATTTTAAAAATTGCTGTTTCAGAGAACATTCCAGCCAATAACATCATTCACTAGAATCTGTCAAGACCAGAAACGTAAAGCCCTGTGTGGATACAAAATTCATATCTGCATCCAATCTGTGATCTCCCAACATGGTCTATGGATATCTGCAGATTTGGAGGACTCTGCAGACACGAGAGGCATGTATGCAGTCAAAGAGAATCAATTTTTTTTTAAAAGCCAGTGAATATTTTTACTGCATTTGCACAGTTCTAATCATTATTACTTGGGCAAGACAAGTTGGAGGAATGTCGATCATATTGCCAGACCCAAGCATTCAAAAACCAGGAGTCAGGCCCTGTAAAACCATGAGATGTTAGAAACAACAGATTGTAGGTTTTTTATTCATCTGCTGTTTTGAGCCTTCAATAACAGCTTGCTCTTTATCAGTAGATCTTAAATTACTCTATAAATGAGGCATGTGTAATACCATTTTATAGATTCGGAAATAGAGTCACAGAACAGTGAAGTGAGCTGCTGGAAATAGGATACAAGTCTGAGTCTGGAGTGCTAGGTTGGTCCTCTAACCACTAGACCACACTGCCCCCCTTATGAGTTTGCCTTTTCACTATTTTCTTTGCAATCAAGAGGGTTAAACTCTTACTTTAAGGGCAAAAGGCTGAGATTCTCATGCAATCATGTGACTCCAGGAGCTGTGGCTTTAAGGAAAGCCACCAAATATCACCAGAATCCTGATAAAATGAGGAGTTGGTGTAAGAGTCCGGTGCTGGGGCTCGTCCTTCTCAGGCGTGGCGGGGAGCCAGGGCACCTCCCTACAGGCGGCAATCCGTCCACGGCCTAGACCCCTCAGCAGGAGCTGAACAAACAAATGGTCTCTAAACAAGGCAGAGTCCCAGCCCTTCAGCAGGGGCCGGGTAAATGCGGAGCCTATAAGTCCGGCCCTGAAGCAGGGCGGGGCAGCAAGCAATCAGGCTCAGGTCTTTCAGCAGGGCTGAGCAAGCGCAGTACATAAGCCCAGGCCCTTGGGCAAGGCGAGGCAGTAAGCAGTTCAGGCTCAGGCCTTTCAGCAAGGGGCTGAGCAAACGAAGCGTTTATACAGCCCAGGCCCTGGGGCAGGGCGGGGCACTAAGCAGTTCAGGGCTCAGCTCCTTCAGCAAGGGGGCTGAGTGGCCGTTCCACGAGGAAGTCTATAAAGCTTCAAGCCCTGGTTCAGGGCAGGGCAATAAACAGGCACAGGGCTCAGACCCTCAGGCAGGGGCTGAGCAGCAGTTCAAACAGTAAGTCTATAAAGAAGGCCTCCTCAGGCCAGGGAGGGGGGGAGTCTGCCACCCTTGGAAGGGTGGCAGGGGGAACACAGGCCCTCCCACTCCACTGCGTTCCAGCCCGGGGCCCTAGCAGCGGCAAAGGCACGCTGCTATCAGTGGGGATCCTGGCCGCAACACACTGACATGGGTTCAGGCTCTTCAGGAGCCAAAACAGGGTCGGCCACCCCCAGGCCACTTCCGACCTCCCCCTCTCTGGGTACCTGTCTCTCGCCGGCATTGTCTGGTGGGTCCCAGACCATGGGCTCCCAAGATACCAGGCATAGGGAAGCTCAGGCCGCTCCTCTGGGTACCGGGCGTAGGAAAGCTCAGGCCGCTCCTCTGGGTACCGGGCGTAGGAAAGCTCAGGCCGCTCCTCTGGGTACCGGGCACGGGGCAGGCTCGACCAGTGTTCTTTAGGGTATCAGGCACGGGGCAGGCTGGGCCCAGCAGGAGCTCAAGCACCAGCGTCTGTCCTCTCCAGCAGCCTGCACCTAACTGAGCGCTGGGGCTGGGCCTTTATACTTCCTGTCCCGCCCCTGGACTTCCGGGGGGCAGGGACAGGTGGCAGTGGCTCTGCCCACTCCGACATCAGTTCTGGCCGGTCCTTCTCAGGCACAGCGGGGAGCCAGGGCACCTCCCTACAGTTGGCAATAGTGTGTTACTTTGTCTATGGATCATCTCTTATCATAACAAAAAGAAGACTCACTATTTTATTAACTTTTCACTACTAAGCAGAGATTTGGGGTGACAATTCAGTGTGACTAACCACTTTCTTTCTGTTTACATTGCAAGAAATAAAGGAAATAATGACATGAGACAGGTTTCAGAGTGGTAGCCGTGTTAGACTGTATTAGCAAAAACAACAAGGAGTCCTTGTGGCACCTTAGAAACTAACAAATTTATCTGGGCATAAGCTTTCTCTAAGGTGTCACAAAAAGACTCCTCATTGTTTTTAATGACATGAGTAAGCCCTCTTACCAGTTGTACATCTGACTCATCATGAACTTGGTGCAAAGTAGGATTTTACATCTCAGCAAACTATTATCATACACTAACAAGACTTAGAAGCTGAGCAGGGCAGAGCCCAAGCTAAAAGCTAACTTTGGAATTTGTAACAGATATGATTGTGCACTGATCCAGACAAGCAAAAGAAACAATATCACAACTAAAACAAGAGTTTAAATTTGGAATATTCACAACAACTAAACTAAGCAAAATGAAGCGATTTGGCACATAAATTGACAGATATTGAGATTTTGTAGAAATGCAAGCAGAAAAAGTGACAGTAAGGAAGTGAAATTGTTTGCTGTGAATTATTTATCCAGGTCTCTTGTTTCCGGATCTTTAGAATACACTTCAATTGTGAACACACTGTTTCTTCTTACAATGAATATTAATAGTGAGAACTTCCATTACTGTTATTTTTCCAGCTATTTCATCCATTGCTCATGTATACTTCCATTGTAAAGTAAGAGGTTACTGACCCACATGAACATCTCTGTAAAAATGGCAATGGAACCTCTTATTATTTATGGAGAGGACATTAAATTATGAATACCAGGTTTGCTTTTCCAAGGCAGATACACACGGTGTTGCTGTGATAGTCCCTGACACTTCTCTAGCCTCTTCACTACAGCGCAAATTAAAGTATGTTTGTAGCATGGGTAGGTATACACCACACTAGCTTTAATCTAGCTAGCAGAGGTGACAATACTAATGAAGACATGGTGATATGAGCTTAATCACACCTGAATTTGCAGTGTAGATGTACTGTATATAATTAACTTTGTGCAGAGACAAACGAGTGTTGAAAAGGGTTCAGTTACTTCTGTGCCTATGGGTTGTTCTTTTATCTACCCTCAGTTTATCTTTGGTAAAACCTTCCTATCAGTGCTTTCCTAATCCTTGCTGCTAAAATGAAAAGAAATCCTGGTTTATACTTAGGAGTCTCATTTTCCTTGATCTAGGCAGGGTGCACTATAGAGTTACGAGGCTGAATTATTTCAACTCTGCAGTACTTACAGATTTCTTCTCTGTGCTTCATTTTATGATTAGCGTGGGCCAGGGGCACAGATGGTGCATAGCTCTATTTTTGTCTCACTGCTGCTGACACATCTTTGCTCACTCTTTGTTGTCACCCTGATTTATGAAGTCTAAGCCTGGAAGTTATACTGCTTCTTTCTTCTTAAATTAAAAATCAAAACTTTCTTTAAATTACCCTCCTCCTCATTGTCTAATTTTGTTCCCATATTAAGGTTTTTGGCTAGTGACCACAGTGGAATTTGAAAAAGCGAAAGAAAAACACCCCATGCACCACCTGGAGTGGTTACCCCAAGATTCTACTTTGTCTTATAAAAAACATTGGAGCCAGGTTCTCTCTTTCAGTATCAGGGGTGTGCAACAGCCATTTTTACCAACAAAGCCAGCAGAGGCATATCAAGCCAGTCAATGAACCGGCCAAATAATGTCTGGAAAGTCTTCAGATGTTCAACAAACTGGTATTACGAGGTTTTTGGATAAAATGTCCCATGACCAGAAAAACGTGACCAAATGTTTGATAGAGGTATTTTTGCCAGCAACACACCATTTCATAGAGTCAAAAATCCTACCAGCAGCCATTTTTCAGTGACACTTGGTACAGCACACAGTTTTATCCATACTGAGTAAGTCTTAGGCATCTTCTATTAAACATCTCAAAGATCTTCAAATATGCAGGAAAGCCCTTCAAGCAGCTGCTGTTGAAGAAGGGGTGGCCATGCGCTGCACCCAAATAATCAGCACTGACATTCTTGATGATGTCTTTTGGGTGTGAAACTCAAAATTAATTTCACTGTTTGAACCATAACTTAGTCCATTCAGAACATGGAAAATGATAGTTCGACATCATCTGATGTCAAGAAAGAGTTCCTGAATATTAAAAATACTGAATGCAGTCCACTTACAAAAGCTCAAGAGAAACATAATAAAATAATATCACAGAAAAATCATAATGCTGTCGAATTTTCTGAGCCATATTTCCAGGACCAAGACCTTTCTGAAGATTAATTTGATGCAGCTTGTGACCTCATAATGACTGTTGCAAATTTTAAATGCTATACCAGGGGTCAGCAACCTTTCAGAAGTGGTGTGCCGAGTCTTCATTTATTCACTGTAATTTAAGGTTTAAGGTTTTTAAAATGTTTAAGAAGCTTCGTTTAAAATAAAATTAAAATGCAGAGCCCCCCAGACCAGTGGCCAGGACCCGGGCAGTGTGAGTGCCACCGAAAATCAGCTCGCGTGCAGCCTTCGGCACGTGTACCATAGGTTGCCTACCCCTGTGCTATATAAAAAAAACAATTCTGAAAGACGGAGCAAATTATAAGGCAAGAAGAAGCCTGTTTAGTCAAAAAAAAATGATAATGTAGAGTAGAATCCCAGCAGTTGTCATGGTGGAAAGGGTTGTGCCCTCCTTGTATTCTAGCTGTAGTGTCAGAAATTCTTTAACACTTCCGTGTATAACTGCATGTGTGGAAGGAAATTGGTCAGTTTGAGGAACCATTCATTCAAAAACCAGAAACAGACCAATCGTGGGAGGCTGATGACTGTATATCACAATTTAAGATTAGAGAAGAAAATGTCAGATGAAGAGTTGACTCAGTATTCATCAGCTGGAGAGGAAGAAGAATGAATTTGATGACAAAGATATGGATGAAGCAGTTGAAACTGAGAAAGAAAGAGATAATGAAAAGCAAAATGCTAGAAGAGTTGGCCTGTTGCACTTATGCAAGGTAGCGATTTAAAAATGACTTTCCTTATATGGTTGCTATGTGTTTATATTTATTTTCATTTACTTCTGTTTAATTTTGCTTTTGTAACAATCCAGTATTGAATAATGTTCATATTTAAATGCTAACCTAACATTGCTAAAAAGGTAATAATTATTCTTTCATTTTTTAGAACTTCATTATGTTTTGCGTTTTTCTGAGTTAAAATAATAGTTAAGTAGCTTGGTTTGTGTAATTAGCCATAAATATCTATGGCTAAATCCGCTGAAGACCATGAAGTTTTACTCTTTTTTGTTTAATGCTTTGAAACATTTAACCATTTTTTACATTAGTCAACAATAAATGTTTGACTGGTCAATTGAACAGTTATTTTTGGGCTGGTCAAATGTCCAACCCTAAGCCAGCATTAAAATCACCACAAAGCAGCCATAAGGACCCCACCCTCAACAAAAGTACACCAGTTCATTCCTTCCCCACTCCAAGAAGGAAGCAAGTAAGCTGAGGCTGTATCAGGGTGGGCAGGAGGCAGAAGGAGGAGGCAGAGCTGCTGGCCACAGTGCCCACAAAAGCCATTGTAGATGCGGTACAAGTTAGAGTAGTCCTTATGCTGTCTAAATCAGCATCTGGAAATCTGAGGGTACAGGCGAGGCACATAGACTTCCTAGAACATAGCTTCTGCTCTCCAAATCTGTTACTTACCAGTCTGGATTGGCTGGATTGTTTAGGACTGAGGCTCAGGGATACACACCTGGGCCAACTAAAAGACTTGTTCTACCTGTTAAGATGACTGAACAAGAAACAGAGACCAGATGAGTTTCTTAAAGGTAACAAAGAGGGATGTCCCCCTTTCTTATACTACATTTACTGACAAGTATTACCTGCATAGAAAGTAACTTTGCAAAGTGAAGCCTGTGGACTTCAAATGCAGGTTCTTCTGCCCTCTTGGAGCAAAACAAGCAAAGATAGGACTGCTAGCCTGCCATCAAGTATCTAGAGGGAGGATTTATTTTATTTTATTTGGTGGGAAAATTGTGGGCATGTAGTTAGTTTCTTTTATATTAGAATAGTTAAGAAAACTAATAATAAATGACTGTACTTGCTTGTGTTGGTGCCAGAATTTTTATCTTGGAAACTGATTTCTGTTAAATAATCTAGATCTACTGGATAATTCAGTCACAGTATCTTACATTCCCCTGCCTTTTCCTTTGGGCTTGGTAGGTGACGATAATGGGAAAGCGGCTTTTGTTAATCAAAGATTTCTCAAAGACACACACACACAGCTCAAGTCTAGTGCTTGTCTAGTCTTAAATACATCATTTTTTATCTCTATTAAATGAATCTGGACTAGTATGCTACTTTAACACATTTTTGTTGTCTTTATGTCAGAGAACAATGGTCGCTGAATCTTCTCCGTGACTTATGTCTGTTGATCCGCTGACAGGTTAACAGCCTGTTATTAATGAGCTTCACATACCAGTCATTTCAGTTCAATTTGCCAAGAGTTCTGAGTGTGGACAGATGCATCCTGAAGATCATTGACTTGCTGTAAGATTTGTCTAATACAAAGCAGTCTAAAATCTGTGACATTTGTACTCGGAATACACATCTTAAATGATACTTCCAAAATCATGTAAAAGCAGCAAAGAGTCCTGTGGCACCTTATAGACTAACAGACGTTTTGGAGCATGAGCTTTCGTGGGTGAATACCCACTTCGTCAGATGCATGTAGTGGAAATTTCCAGGGGCAGGTATATATATGCAGGCAAGCTAGAGATAATGAGGTAGTTCAATCAGGGAGGATGAAGCCCTGTTACAGCAGTTGAGGCGTGAAAACCGAGGGAGGAGAAACTGGTTCTGTAATTGGCAAGCCATTTACAGTCTTTGTTTAATCCTGAGCTGATGGTGTCAAATTTGCAGATGAACTGAAGCTGAGCAGTTTCTCTTTGAAGTCTGGTCCTGAAGTTTTTTTGCTGCAGGATGGCCACCTTAAGGTCTGCTATAGTGTGGCCAGGGATGTTGAAGTGTTCTCCTACAGGTTTTTGTATATTGCCATTCCTAATATCTGATTTGTGTCCGTTTATCCTTTTCCGTAGTGACTGTCCAGTTTGGCAGATGTACATAGCAGAGGGGCATTGCTGGCATATGTGGCGTATATTACATTGGTGGACGTGCAGGTGAATGAACTGGTGATGGTGTGGCTGATCTGGTTAGGTCCTGTGATGGTGTCGCTGGTGTAGATATGTGGGCAGAGTTGGCATTGAGGTTTGTTGCATGGATTGGTTCCTGAGCTAGAAGGACTGTAAGCTGTCTAAACTCCTACCTGCCTCATGGAGCCACAACCGTGGTACCCCCAACCCACCCAGCAATATCGTCAATCTATCCTACTACACACTCGGCCCAGAAGAAAAGTCTGTCCTATCTCAGGGACTCTCTTTCTGCCCTGCCACCCCTACCAACATGATACAGTTCTGCGGCGATCTGGAAGCCTACTTCTGCCGTCTCCGACTCAAAGAATACTTTCAGGACAACACTGAACAGTGCACTGATACACAGGTACCCTCCCACCAACAGCACAAGAAGAAGAACTCCACATGGATTCCTCCTGAGGGTCGAAATGACAGTCTGGACCTATACATTGAATGCTTCCGCCGACGTGCACAGGTAGAAATTGTGGAAAAACAAAATCGCTTGCCTCATAACCTAAGTCGTGCAGAACGCAATGCCATCCACAGCCTCAGAAACCACCCTGACATTATCATCAAAGAGGCTGATAAAGGAGGTGCTGTTGTCATCATGAACAGATCTGACTACCAAAAGGAGGCTGCCAGACAACTCTCCAACACCAAAATCTACAGGCCACTTCCCTCAGATCCCACTGAGGAATACACTAAGAAACTGCAACATCTACTCAGGACACTCCCTACACTAACACTAGAACAAATCAACATACCCTTAGAGCCCCGACCAGGGTTATTCTATCTACTACCCAAGATCCACAAACCCGGAAATACTGGACGCCCCATCATCTCAGGCATTGGCACTCTCACTGAAGGACTGTCTGGATATGTGGACTCTCTACTCAGACCCTATGCCACCAGCACTCCCAGCTATCTCCGTGACACCACTGATTTCCTGAGGAAACTATAATGTATTGGTGACCTTCCAGAAAACACCATCCTAGCCACTATGGATGTAGAGGCTTTCTACACGAACATCCCACACACAGATGGAATACAAGCTGTCAGGAACAGTATCTCTGATGATGCTACAGCACAACTGGCTGCTGAGCTCTGTGCCTTTATCCTCACATACAACTATTTCAAATTTGATGACAATATATATCTCCAGATCAGTGGCACAGCTATGGGCACCCACATGGCCCCACAATATGCCAATATTTTTATGGCCGACCTGGAACAACACTTCCTCAGCTCTCGTCCACTCACGCCCCTTCTCTACCTACGCTACATTGATGACATCTTCATCATCTGGACCCATGGAAAGGAGTCTCTGGAAAAATTCCACCACGATTTCAACAGCTTCCACCCCACCATCAACCTCAGCCTGGACCATTCTACACGGGAGGTCCACTTTCTTGACACCACGGTGCAAATAAGTGATGGTCACATTAACACCACCCTATATCGAAAACCTACCGACCGCTATGCCTACCTCCATGCCTCCAGCTTCCATCCTGGGCACATCACACGATCCATTGTCTACAGCCAAGCACTGAGGTACAACCGCATCTGCTCTAACCCCTCAGACAGAGACCAACACCTATAAAATCTCCACCAAGCATTCTCAAAACTACAATACCCGCATGAGGAAATAAGGAAACAGATCAACAGAGCCAGACGTGTACCCAGAAGCCTCCTACTGCAAGACAAACCCAAGAAAGAAACCAACAGGACTCCACTGGCCATCAGATACAGTCCCCAGCTAAAACCTCTCCAACGCATCATCAGGGACCTACAACCCATTCTGGACAATGATCCTACACTTTCACAGGCCTTGGGTGGCAGGCCAGTTCTCGCCCACAGGCAACCTGCCAACCTGAAACATATTCTCACCAGTAACTGCACACCACACCATAGTAACTCTAGCTCAGGAACCAATCCATGCAACAAACCTCAATGCCAACTCTGCCCACATATCTACACCAGCGACACCATCACAGGACCTAACCAGATCAGCCACACCATCACCGGTTCATTCACCTGCACATCCACCAATGTAATATACGCCACATATGCCAGCAATGCCCCTCTGCTATGTACATCTGCCAAACTGGACAGTCACTACGGAAAAGGATAAATGGACACAAATCAGATATTAGGAATGGCAATATACAAAAACCTGTAGGAGAACACTTCAACCTCCCTGGCCACACTATAGCAGACCTTAAGGTGGCCATCCTGCAGCAAAAAAACTTCAGGACCAGACTTCAAAGAGAAACTGCCGAGCTTCAGTTCATCTGCAAATTTGACACCATCAGCTCAGGATTAAACAAAGACTGTAAATGGCTTGCCAATTACAGAACCAGTTTCTCTTCCCTTGGTTTTCACACCTCAACTGCTAGAACAGGGCCTCATCCTCCCTGATTGAACTACCTCATTATCTCTAGCTTGCCGGCATATATATACCTGCCCCTGGAAATTTCCACTACATGCATCTGATGAAGTGGGTATTCACCCACAAAAGCTCATGCTCCAAAACATCTGTTAGTCTATAAGGTGCCACAGGACTCTTTGCTGCTTTTACAGATCCAGCCTAACACAGCTACCTCTCTGATACTTTCAAAATCATGTGACTGTTAGCCAATCACACCTCTTCAAAAGTAAAGGTCTTACTTGAATGGTACTTATTCTGCTTCCATAAATGTACTATAACTTAAATCTATACTTTTCTTCAAATGCCAGTTGGAATGTAGAGAACCAACAACTAAAAATCTTGGTTAACAAGTCCCTGACCAGGAACATCAAATTCATCAGCCTTCTGGAGTCGTGCCTCAATTCAAAACACCAAGTGCTACTCCTCTGGCTTCTGGGCTGGCCCAGTACTTTTAAATGCATTCAATGCTGACAATCCAAATCACATAGTAACTCTGAAAGAGTGAAAAAATCTCTTTCCAACATTACAATTGAATTTGGATCCTTCATATTTTTCACTTGTTTCTTTTCATCTTTCTGTTTTTTCAATCCTTCCCGCACACACACTTCCTTTTTTCCATTTCTACATACTTATTTGGTTACGGGACTTCTATTTGTTCCCATAGCCTTTAGGATATGAATTAATCATTTCACCAAGTCTTGTGCCTAGCAAAATGTTTGACACACAGGCTGTTTGCTTTATATCTGCATCAAATCACATTTCTTTCATTCCTTCATTGAATTATCACTTCATGAGAAATTCAGTCATCATGATTTTGAAGTTTGCTAAAAATAAAACCCATCTGATAACTACAATGAGGCACCATCTACGGAGAGCAGGGGCCCACACATCCATTCTCTAACAAAATAGAACAGAAGTTATAAGTAGTAAAATACTGGAGTTATACGCACATTTTTATTCCAAACCAATAGCTCCCCTCATCCCTAGTCTGGGCCTGCTAGACATTATAAATGTTGCTCTCTACAATATAACCCATGTGAAATCCAAATTATCTAGGATAAAACCGGATGGACTGTGTCCCATCTTTTTCAGCTAGTTCATTCTATCCATGCCCAGTGGGTGGTCTGTTCAGCCCTATCTTCCCAGTCACCTAACAATACTTCACATAAGCATGGCTCTGCATTGAATTAATTCAGCTTTGGTCTGCAGCTTATACAGGCCTGGACTCATAGAGCACATGAAGTCTGTAGTATGTTATTCTGTGCATTGGGGAGGTTCTGAAATGTTGATCAGCATCCATGCTTTTCAGTGTCTTTCCAAACAGCTTGGTGGGGAAGTGGAGTGAGAAACCTCCAAGTAAAATTTAGGTGCTATAGCTAAAAAATGTTTTTGATCATTCAACAATACACTCTCATTGAGTCAGTACTGACTGGTAGGGGCCACTGAGCTGCTGGAGGGACTGTCTATCAGATGGACCCTGACAACTGGTTGCCATTAATCTTACTCCTCTGAAGTACTCTTCTTACCCAGACACTTCAGTGGCATGTCAGGCAAGCTTTGAGATGATATGCTCTTTAGGCGGCAAGCCTTAGAACTGATGTAGCTGGCCAGGAAGCAGCTTTTCCTGAATCAGTTCTGTAGCTTTCCCCACCAATGGCCTTTCCTCCTGCCTTTGGGCCCTCTTTCATTTGCCTGCATCCTGCTAGTATTCAGAGGCAGAGGGATCCAGTGGCTCACCTGTGGAGATAAGAAATGCTTCCCTTGCCTCTGGCCTCTCTCTCTTTTCTGTTGGTCCCCCTGAGAGGAGTTGTTTCTGACTTTTTGGCCTACCTAGCGACATTTGCTTCCCAAACCATCCTTGCATCTCTCAGCTGCCATATCTCAACCTTCCACTTTAGGGACTCAGGAACTGTGTGTTTCCTGTGTGTTCAGAACAATCTTTCAATGTCTAGACTTTGCAGAAGTGTCTCTGTGGCACCTCTAGGCAGTTGAGCAATAAACATTGTAAAGCACCATTTACTAGGAGCTAACTGATCCAGAAAGAGGCAGGCATTGGAAGACTCCTGGAGGTTGTTTTTTGTTGTTGTTTTTTTAACCTGATTTAGAAGTCTACCACTGGAAGTTACATTGGTTGTCGGATGAGGAGAAGGGCTTTACCAAATAAGTACTTTGCCTCAGTCTTTAATAAGGCTAATGGGGAGCTTAGGGATAATGGAAGGATGACAAATGGGAATGAGGATATGGAGGTGGATATTACCACATCTGAGGTAGAAGCCATACTTGAACAGCTTACTGGGACAAAATTGGAGGGCCCAGACAATCTTCATCCAAGAATATTAAAGGAACTGGCGCATGAAATTGCAAGACGGTTAGCGAGAATTTTTAATGAATCGGTAAACTCAGGGGTTGTACCGTACGACTGGAGAATTGCTAACGTAGTTCCTATCTCTAAGAAAGGGAGAAAGAATGAGCCGAGTAACTATAGGCCTGTTAGTTTGACATCTGTAGTATGTAAGGTCTTGAAAAAAAATTTGAAGGAGAAAGTAGTTAAGGACATTGAGGTCAATGGTAATTGGGACAAAGTACAACATGGTTTTACTAAAGGTAGATCGTGCCAAACCAACCTGATCTCCTTCTTTGAGAAGGTGACAGACTATTTAGACAAAGGAAATGTGGTAGACCTAATTTACCTCGATTTCAGTAAGGCATTTGACATGGTTCCACATGCGGAATTATTAGTCAAATTGGAAAAGATGGGGATCAATATGAGAATTGAAAGGTGGATAATGAACTGGTTAAAGAGGAGACTACAACGGGTCATACTGAAGGGTGAACTGTCAGGCTGGAAGGAGGTTACTAGTGGAGTTCCTCAAGGATCGGTTCTGGGACTAATCTTATTTAACCTTTTTATTACCGACCTTGGCACAAAAAGCAGAAATGTGCTAATAAAGTTCGCGGATGACACGAAGCTGGGGGGTATTGCTAACACGGAGAAGGACCGTGATATCATACAGGAAGATCTGGACAACCTTGTAAACTGGAGTAATAGTAATAGGATGAAATTTAATAGTGAAAAGTGCAAGGTCATGCACTTAGGGATTAATAATAAGAACTTTAGATATAGATTGGGAACGCATCAGTTGCAAGCAACAGAGGAGGAGAAGGACCTTGGGGTATTGGTAGATCACAGGATGACTATGAGCCGCCAATGTGATATGGCCATTAAAAAAGCTAATGCGGTTTTAGGATGCATTAGGCGAGGTATTTCCAGCAAAGATAAGGAGGTGTTAGTACCATTATATAAGGCGCTGGTGAGACCCCACCTGGAATACTGTGTGCAGTTCTGGTCTCCCATGTTTAAGAAGGATGAATTCAAACTGGAACAGGTTCAGAGACGGGCTACTAGGATGATCCGAGGAATGGAAAACCTGTCATATGAAAGGAGACTCAAAGAGCTTGGCTTGTTTAGTCTAGCCAAAAGAAGGCTGAGGGGGGATATGCTTGCTCTTTATAAATATATCAGAGGGATTAATATTAGGGAGGGAGAGGAATTATTTAAGCTTAGTACCAATGTAGACACAAGAACGAATGGGTATAAACTGGACACTAGGAAGTTTAGACTTGAAATTAGACGAAGGTTTCTAACCATTAGAGAAGTGAAGTTCTGGAACAGCCTTCCAAGGGGAGTAGTGGGGGCAAAAGACATATCTGGCTTTAAGATTAAGCTTGATAAATTTATGGAAGGGATGGTATGATGGGAGAGCCTAATTTTGGCAATTGATCTTGATTATCGCCAGATAAGTATGCCCAGTGGTTGGTGATGGGATGGGATCTGAGTTACTGCAGAGAATTCTTTTCTGAGTGCTGGCTGGTGAGTCTTGCCCATATGCTCAGGGTTTAGCTGATCGCCATATTTGGGGTTGGGAAGGAATTTTCCTCCAGGGCAGATTGGCAGAGGCCCTGGAGGTTTTTCGCCTTCCCTTGCAATGTGGGGCATGGGTCACTTGCTGGTGGATCCTCTGCAGCTGGAGGTCTTCAGACCACATTTTGAAGACTTCAATAACTCAGGCATAGATTAGGGGTTTGTTATAGGAGTGGATGGGTAGGGTTCTGTGGCCTGCTTTGTGCAAGGGTTCGGACTAGATGATCACATTGGTCCCTTCTGACCCTAGAATCTATGAATCTATGAATCTATAAAAAATCTCTTAAAAATCTAACCATTAACTGGTCCCATAGCAAGTTCTGATATCCAAAACACAGATTGCAGGTGGTTCCAGGGTGAAACCCTGTCAGTGAGTAGCCATTGTTTGTGAGCCTAGTGCACTATGGCATGGCTGAGAAGCAGATCATGAGGAGCCATTCCACCACACACAAAAAACTGGAACACAGCAAGACTGGAAGTAAGCCAATATCCTATAAATAAGAGGAGCAATGGAGAAGGGCATGCAGGACCTCATGCAATACTTTTCAGGGTAGCTAGCATGTCTCAGGGTGGGGTCAATATCAGCCTGGAAGCGGGCAGACTGCCATGGGCCCAAGGCTTGCACTTCATGTTCTGGAAGGCTCACCAGCAGACGCTATAGCCTCCTAAATATGGAATGAATGGAAACCAAAGGCCTTCTTTCCTGACCCACAAAAGTCAGAGTCTCCCAAATGTCATCTGAGCAGCGAAAAACTTGTAAATGTTGACATATCTCATTTTTCACCTTTAAATAGTTACACACAGTACTGGAACAAAGGACATTAGCAGACTGATAAGAAAGTCCACTACAAAATCCAGGATGCATGCATGAAGTACAACAAGTCACTAATGTGGACCAACTGAAACTAACTTCAAAGACAGACCTGAGACTTAAGAACTATATGCTTATCAAATTTCAACTATCTGCTACTGAGGTGCTAATGCTGTTCAAGAATCAAAACCAAAAAATTTATTGAGAGATGAATTTTCCCTTTTTGTTCTAATGACAGGCTGAACCATTTTGTCTCAAACTTTATGAAAACATTCACTCCTGGACTGGGAAGAAACCTTCCAAATTTCAGTCAGGGAGTTAATAGCAACTGAATATTACATCTGAAAAAAGAAATGCTTGTGCAACTTTAGTTCTAGAGGTTCTGTCTTTAACGGTGTAAGGAACACGCAACAACTTTAAAACAATCCTGAACAAAACTTACATCATTTGACTCCAAAAACAGCCCTAAATGTTCAGATTGTTACTGTAAATCAAAGACTTGAAAGATCTGCTTTGTTTGTCCCTTTTAAAATAAGGGATGTTGGACAACGATTTTTTTATAGTAAAACCCATTAAATT
Source organism: Gopherus evgoodei (assembly GCF_007399415.2). Taxonomy (NCBI): domain Eukaryota; kingdom Metazoa; phylum Chordata; order Testudines; family Testudinidae; genus Gopherus; species Gopherus evgoodei. The sequence continues at coordinate 91,331,259 of NC_044328.1, forward strand.
CAGTTGCCTCTGAATACTAGCAGGATGCAGGCAGACAAAAGAGGGCCCAACAAAGGCAGGAGGAAAGGTCATTGGTGGGAAAAGCTACAGAACTGGTTCAGAAAAAGCTGCTTCCTGGCCAGCTACATCAGTTCTAAGACTTGCAGCATAAAGAGGGCACTGCAACCATATGATCACAAAGCTTGCCTGACGTGCCACTGAAGTGTCTGGGTAAGAAGAGCACTTCAGAGTAGTAGGGTTAATGGCCACCAATGGTCAGGGTCCATCGACAGACAGTCCCTCCAGCAGCTCAGTAGCCCCTAGCAGTCAGTACTAACTCAATGGGAGTGTACTGTTGAATGATCAATAACATTTCTTAGGCCTGGTCTACACTGGGGGGGTGTCGATGTAAGATACGCAACTCCTGCTACAAGAATAGCGTAGCTGAAGTCGACGTATCTTATTTCAACTTACCTCCCGTCCTCACGGCGTGGGATTGACGGCCGCGGTTCCCTCATCAACTCCGTGGAGTTCCGGAATCGATGGGGAGCACGTTTGGGGATCAATCGATCTCTACCCACCAATCCGGTGGGTACTGTGGACGTACCCTTAGCTATAGCACCTAAATGTTTATTTCCCTGAAGCAGTTGTCTCTTTTTTTGCTCATTAAAGATTATCTGAGAAAATGCCATAGTAATTCTTTTTAAAGTTTGAACCTGGTTTAATTAAGGAGAGCGAATAAAGGCTGTATCAATGGACTGGGAATCAGGACTAGAATTGTGTGAGCACTTCTGATTCGAGTTAAAACTAAGATCAGAGACATTTTACTTTGGATCCAGTTTCTGAGTGCTCATAGTTAATGGAGTTTACTTAAGCGGTTGTAAAGCCAAAAATAATTCCAAAAATGGTCAAAGTTAAAAGTATGAATAACAATCTTTCTTGACTGAAATGATGTGATAATGCAGCAGCAATGTTCTTTACACAGAAAGACAGACATACTTTCAGTCTAAAATTAATTTTAATTTGGATGAAGAAAAAAAAAGAATGAACCAATGTAAAGTCTCCCTGAGACAGCAGAGTGACATCTTTATTACCACAGACTCAACTCTGAGAAGAAAATGAAGAAAAAAGCAGCTGCTGTCTCTGCAAATGGGCAATGTGCTTAGAAGTATAAAGGTGTGGTACACCAAAAAATCAAGGCATTGGAGTTTCAAGCCATAATTTTGGTGAACAAGCCTTCTCAGCAAGGTAAATATTACATGAGGCTGCTTCCACCAGGATACATTACTCTGCCATAAGATAGACTGCAATAATCAGCCTATGATGTCTTACTACAAGCACAGGCCTGAAGTCCATTTCAAAAATCACTCCTCAGCAGCTGACGCTTCAAACTTCAGTAGCAGGGAATTTTGAAGAAATCTTTCACTATTCCTTTCACACACATTCTGGTTATAGCATCACACCTCACAATCTCTCCCATGCCCATGGATCTAATGGTGCACTAATCAACTTAAGTGGCATCTCCCCCCTCCCAATTAATTCCTAACTTGATTGACAATGCATCTTGTATTCACGCATCTGCATCCTGGAGAGCAGACAACTGTCTCCAAAGGTGTGTGGAGGAATAATGTGAATGGTAGTTTCTTACAGTCTAAAGAAAGGCTATGAATTGGACTTGCTGGTGCAACTTCTGAGTGTCCTGAGAAGGCCCATGAAGCTGAGAGCAACAGGGAGGTTGGAGCACTGAGAGGAGATAAGAAGAAGAGGCTATCCCTGACAGAAGAACATAATGCTAGCAGTGGAGGTGATTTTGTGATCTGGTCACTTGTCTGTTAGCAACTGGACTGAGACCCCTGTTTGTTTTAGAGAGAGGCCTTTAACAAATAGTGACAACTTCTGGTTGTTATAGATTTAGGCCATCTTCAGATTAGGAGTGAAGAGCCCTATATTCCCCCACTGCTAACTTCTGGGAGTTGTCTGCGTCCCATCCACTAAGAATTCACATCAAGGGAGCTGTGCCCCAGTGTTTGGTCAAAAGAAACAGGATGGACTACTCACAACTAAAGGACAATGTTTTCCCTTCAGATGCCATAGGTACAGCCTGCTTCCTGAAAAGAATGGAACCCAACGCAGATAATGGCAAATTCTGTTTCTTTCGCATAAGCATAGGCTCAGTAATAAGCATAATGGCACAAATCCTGACCCATGTGACTTTCCTCTGTGGTGTGAACAGTCCTTAATTTGTGCCAAGGCTGAGCCCTGGCAACTCTAGGCTTGGCAGTTCATAGCCCTGGCACCTCTGGAATTGCTGCATTAATTATAAAAGTAAAAAAATTGCTTGAGCCCCAGCGCCTCATCTGTTACAAATTAAGCACTGAGTGTGAAGCCTCCTGGATCAGCCAGGCTTTACAACACTGAAGAGAAATGAAATCTTTTGGGGCTGAAGTTTCCCTCTGCAGTTGCAGCAGCCGCTACCACGTAGCTGCTCTGGGGTCATAAAGTCATGCTCTGTCCCCCACAGGTAGTGTTTGAAACTACCATGCTGTCTGGATAACTTAGGGAGTGATGAAATTGGTGTAAATGCTTCCCTAATAACCCAACAAGGGGAGTGAGATCGCCCATTACTGAATAGAAGCTGGAGAGAATTAAGGATACACATGCCCTCAATCTGAAGACCACCTAACTCCCAGAATAATCAAAGGGATGGCACAAAACCAGGGAGTCTCAAGCTCCCCCTACCTATGAAGAAAAGTTTTTTCCTCCCCAACTCATTTTCTTTTTCATGGGGCTTGTTGCATTCAGCTATTGCATGATATCCCTGCCACCTTCCTGCCTCATGTGCCACATTGCTCCCATAAAGAGAAGGACCAAGATTTGGCCCATCCATACGGCTCATCCTACACCGGCAGTACTCAATGAATATTAATGGTTATTGCATTCTATTTTAAACAATGGCAAATGTAGCACTCAAATTAAATCCAAGCTGGATGTTTTAAATGATTTTCTTTAAGAACTTACTGGAAATGAGTGAGACTTTCAGTGCTGAAATACAGACTTATTTGATTTATAAATCGTGTGAAGCCATAGATTCTCTTTAAATGGAAAGCATACAGTGGAGAGGGCAAGTATATCTTGAGACTAGATATTGGGTATGGATATGACTGCTCAATTGTACCTGTATGTTTAAAATTCTTGTTCAGCTTAGTAAACACATTTTGAGCTGGAAGAATAAAATAGACATGTTTCAATTTTTTTATCCGTTAATCGTTAATATATTGTGGCTCCTTTGCATTAATTGCTTCATGGGATTTCCATCTAATACCTTTTTGACCCCGTGAAGGGGAAGGGGAACATTCATCACTTAGTTGCCATATGAAAGACGACGACCCACAATCAGTGCCATCCAGTGGTCAGATGGGGGCATGGCAGGTTGTCCTCCTTCCAGGCATTCCGCTTAATTATTAAAGGCTGCTCTGTGGTGGCACTGTCCTTTCAGTGGCTCAGCCATCTGACCAGGTCACACTTTCAAGTCCAGGCCTAACAGGGTGCATATAAAGAGTGTGATAATGGGCAAGTCTTCAGAATTCAGTGAGAGATTCAGGGCTTTCCCCTTGGGTTGGGGTCCTGTGGTTTGGATCCTCATAACTTCAGAATCTTCCTCCAAGGGATAGACTTCCATCATTCCCTCTTTTTAGAGGTTGGTAGGAGAGACTGGGCCCATTCTCTCCACCTGACTCTGATCCACGGCCCAATGGTAAGCAGCTAAGTCCTGCACCTTGGGGTGCTATGCAGCTGTCTCTCTGGATCACTTCCTACTAGTCTCCTCTCTTCCCACAGAGTAAAGTAAAAAATTAAACACAGAGATAAAAACATACCTCCAAAGAATCACAGGCCTCTTCTTTTCAGGCTTGGTCTGGTCACTATTGCCAGGCCTCATGCAGCAAATGCCCCTGTAGAGAGCCTTCCTAGAAGTGCAGGTCAGCTCACTTCCACTGTCTTCCTTCCTCTGCGCTGTTATGTGCCCCATTTTAAGCTCCTCCTCCAGCACATGCAGGCTTTGCAGGTGCAGTGGGAAGGGGCTGCCTGGGTCCAGAATAGCTCTTTAACTCCTTCCTTTCCAGCGTAGGGCTTGCACATCCCATCACAGACCTCCACTGCATTGTCCCATCCAATAGTGCAATTATGTACTCCATGCAATCTCAGTCATACAAGTGTCACAAGTAAAATTCTGCTTGTACGAGAGAGATTATCAATTCTATCTGCATTCCTCATTTTAAGAATAGAAAATCTCTCTCGCAGGCTGAAGCTTTCACAGTGAAAGAAATTTTAAGTATAAGTTTTAAGAATAGAGAGGACATGTTAGAGGTATGCAAAACAACAAATGGCTCCTATGTACCCTCCTACATAATTCAAGATCAAGTCGATAATCAACTAAAGTGAAAAGCAACAAAGTTAAAACAGATGAGAAAGTAAATATTTATACAACATACAATAATTCTGTGGAACTCATTGCTGCAAGATATCACTGAAGCCAAAAACTTAGCAGGATTTTTTAAAAGGATTAGATATTTATTTGGATAATGCAAACATACACAGGTTTCAGAGTAGCAGCCGTGTTAGTCTGTATCCACAAAAAGAACAGGAGTACATACACAGTTATATAAGATAAGAAAAAAGAGATACGGGAAAGGAAATCTAGTGCTTCAGATTACAGGCCAATCTCTAAATGTTGGGGATTTAGGAGAAACTTCCCCTGTAGAAGGTTAAGCTATTCCACAGACCATTGTCTTTGCTGATGTGCCATCAGCCCTGTCTGGCTTCTTCGTTATTGTACCTGAAAAGCTAGCTGTGGGTGTTGTCCAGAGTAAGCCCATATGAAATACAGATACATAATCAATATTCATAACTTCAGATACAAAACTGATACATGCATACAAATAGGATAATCATATTCAGCAAATCATAACTTTTCCAATGACACCTCACATGACTTATCTTGCACCAAATGCATCATATTTATGCCATAATCAGATCATAATAATATGACTATGTTGAATAGGGGATGCAATGTCACAAGCAGGTTATTCTATAATTGTCCATTATGGGGTTTCTTATATATTCCTCTGAAGAATCTGGTACTAGACACTGTCAGACAGGAGGCTGGACTAGATAGTCACTTGTCTGCCCAGTCTGGCTATTCCTAGGTTCCTCCTTGCTAGCCATGCTATACAATTTAATGGTAGACAACAGATTCTAAGACTTTCCCAGTGTCTTTACTGACTAAATCTTTGATGAGCAAATTGTTCCCAGAAATCAGGGAGTAGTAGCCATCTATTACCACACTGATCTCTACCAGACATTGACGGATTTCCATTTAAGGAAAAGTTGAGAGACAGGATTAGCACACTTCAGAAAGTCAATGAAAACCAGGAGGAAGCAATGACAAGCAAGTTTATAAGTCTGGTTGTATCACGCTGTTGGAGATTGGATCAATAGCTGTGGAGTTGTTGTATTTTGATAAGAAAACGTAAGAATGACCCTATTGGGTCAGACCAATAGCACATCTAGCCCAGTATCCTGTCTTCTGATAGTGGCCAGCACCAGACACTTCAGAGAGAGTAAACAAAACAGGGCAATTTATCAAGCAATCCATCCCATCATCCACTCACAGCTTCTAGGAGTCAGAGGTTTAAGGACACCCACAGCATGGAGATGCATCCCTTGTCTAATAGTCATTGATGAACCTAACCTCCATGAACTTATCTAATTCTTGTGTGAGCCCAGTTATACTTTTGGCCTTCACACCATCTCCTGGCAATGAGTTCCACGGGATGACTCTGTTTTGTGTGAAAAAGTACATCCTTTTGTTTGTTTTAAACCTGCTGCCTATTAATTTCATGGTGATCCCTGATTTGTGTGTTATGTAAAGGGCTAAATAACACTTCCTTATTCACCTTCTCCACACCATTTATGATTTTATAGACCTCTGTCATATCTCCCCCTTTAGTCGTCTCTTTTCCAAGCTGAACGGTCCCAGTCTTTTTAATCTCTCCTAAAATAGAAGCTGTTTCATACTCCTAATTATCTTTCTTGCCCTTCTCTATCCTTTTTCCAATTCAAATATATCTTTTTTGAGATGGGGAGACCATTCATGGTGTGGGCATTATATTTTCTGTCTTATTATCTATCACTTTCCTAATGGTTCCTAACATTCTCTTAGCTTTTTGGACTGCCGCTGCACATTGAGCAGATGTTTTCAGAGAACTATCTGTTAAAAAGGCTTTTAATGATATTTTGCTCCTGCTGTTGATAATGGGTAAAATTGTGGCTCTATGTGCTGTATCATAATAAACTTTTTAAAATTGTGGAACGTGTTCAGAAATAAGATCAGCATATTGTGCTGCAATGCGCTCCATTTTAACAGTACTTTCTTAAAGGATATTAGGAGTGAGGGCCTCATTTTTCAAAGCAGTGTCCAGTGCACGTATATATAAATTACAAGTCTCAGTAAGTAGTTCAACCTTATGGGGAAACAAGATATTGTTCAGGAAAATGTAGCTCCCCGCTTCCTGTTATTTGTGTTCTACTGCCAAGTGTAACAATTAAATTTATCAATGAAATTCAAGGACCCGACTACTCAATGAAATAAATGGCAAACCCCCATTGACTTTAGTGGGAGCCAGAGTAGGTAATGCTTTTTGTCCCTTGATTTGAGTCTTTGTTACATATGTGGGATGAGAGCTTAGAGGATGTTCTGAGTCACTCTGCAGGGAAGCTGACCATGGAAGAAGAAAGTGGTTAGGCTTTTTCCTATTAATTCAGAGACTGAGGAACAGGGGCATATGGTAAATTGGTTTAGTGCAGGGGTTCTCAAACTTTTTTTGGCTGGGTCTCTCTTTGAAAATATTTCAGGCTGTGAAGACTCCCCTCCATACCATGCCGCCCTTACTTCTGCACCGCTGCTAGTAGTGGTGCTGCCTTCAGAGCTGGGTGCACAGTCAGTTGCTGCCTCTCTTGCAACCCCCTCTCCCATAGTCTTGCGACCCCTTTGGTTCAAGACCCCCAGTTTGAGAAATGCTAGTTTAGTGCTTCTAGATATTTTGGGTTTAGAATATGAGTTGGGAGGAAACTGAAGGAGTAAACTCTGGGAATGTAATGCAACTACGAAACTGTGATGTCTTTCATTATTGTGTACTGACTCTTTAAATTCCTAACACTCTCCATGTACAGAGTTTAGCACCTATTTTGCTCTTAGTTATTAATAGCATTACCATAATACTGGGACCCCCAGTCATGGACCAGGAATCCATTATGCTAGATCCTGTACAAAATCAGCAATAAGACAGTCCCTGCCCCAAGGAGCTTACAATCTAAATTCAGTACAAACTGGCAAAAGAAACACACTCACTATGCTCTCCAACAAAGAGTACATACAGTCTTTCTTGCTTTATTCTAATCTAAAATAAACCTTTACATCTGAAATGCTTTGTTTTCCACTTATACAGAACACAGAACAGGGAGGACAGATCTTGCAGATAGCACAGGCCTGGAAATGAGGAAATCTAGATTCTATTCTCAGCACTGTAGCATCAACTCCCTTTAACTTTGGGAGTCACCTATCGCATAACTCTTAAAACTATCTCTGGGTACCCAGCTTTAGACCCAATAGTTGAGACATAAAGAGCAACCTTATAACTCTGCCCTCCCCAAGGATATCAGCCTTCCATTACACCATCTGCCAAGCTATCCCCTACCAATACAACAAGTAACTAAACAAAACATACAGAACTAATAGTGTTTGCAAGGGATAGTTTGGTAGAGAAGTGTGAAGAGAAAGGAGAGTTGAGGGGGAAAAGTTACAGTTGTGATATGTGGCCTGAGGCGTACACTATTTGTGGTAATTCTCTTGGTCACCAAGCTAGCTGCACTGCTGTCCCTTCTCAGGGTCTCAGTGAGTACACAGCTATGGGTATCCGGCTTCAGGCCTTTATTGCTCCTAGGATGGAATTCCACAATACGCCCACCCTTACAGTATGCCTACACTGCAGCTGGGGACTATCTGAATACATCCAGCATTGTCTGGCACCTGCAAACCCTTTTTCTCTAGGACCCTATGACTGCATACATTTGCAGTGATACAGAAACAACTTCTTCAAAACAGAGCATCATTTACTCATTCCTCAAAGGCACAAAGCATTTAGAGCAGAGTATAACAATGAAAGGTCTTCCTGCCTGGGTATTATTTATAGCATTGTCAATTCCCCTCAGCCCAGCTAACTCCAGCTCTGGTAGGGTGTAGCAGGCCATCCTGCTCATAGAATCTGTATCTCTCGATCACTCTGCATGTCTTCCCAACCTATCAATTTCTCCTATCTCACCCACCAATAAATCTTCCCTTTTCCAAGGTCATTGAGCTTTTGGGATTCCTTTAGCCTTGGGAAGAGTAAACTAGTCCTACCTGGAGGGAATCAGCCAGATAGTTTCCTCCCATTGATGGCCCAGCTCTTACCTCCTCAAGGAGCCTTTGTTATTGTTTTGTTTCCTGTGGTTTCTCCCCTCACAACCTCTTTAGATTTAATTCCAGCAGGTTATCATCAATCACATATCTTGAGTGTATATCTTATTTCCAGTTCATCACGGTAACATATAGGTGTGTGTCTGTGAGCGAAAGGGTAAAGAGTTCATGCGGGATGGGTTCAGTCACAGAGACCCCCTTGGAACTGTCACCTGATGTGCTGAAATTACCTCTGAGCCCATTTTTCCTGCCAGCTTCGGACTCCAGAACTGTGTCTTGTTGAGCCAGACACACTAACTTGCTGCAACATAGATCCAGGGTCTGGTCCATGCCCCCAAAGCGGCAGACTTAATTGAAAACAGCTTAGCAGGCCACCTGTCTCCAGCACCCAGACACGCAGCTCCCAATGGGATCCAAACCCCAAATAATTCCATTTTACTCTGTATAAAGCTTATACAGGATAAATTCATAAATTGTCCACCCTCTGTAACACTGATAGAGAGATATGCACAGCTGTTTGCTTCTCCAGGTATTAATCAAGTACTCTGGGTTTATTAATAAACAAAAGTGATTTTATTAAGTATAAAAAGTAGGATTTAAGTGATTTCAAGTAATGACAGACAGAAGAAAGTAAGTCACCAAGCAAAATAAAGCAAAAACACGAAAGTTTAAGCCTAATACATTAAGAAACTGATTATAGGTAATATCTCACCCTCAGACATGTTCCAATAAGCTTCTTTCACAGACTAGACTCCTTAGTCTGGGCCCAATCCTTTCCCCTGGGGCAGTCCTTCTTAGTTCCAGCAGACATCTCAGGTGGTAAGCAAGGGTTTTCTCATGACTGGACACCTCTTTTGTCCTGCTCCACCCTCTTTTATAGCTTTGGCACAAGGCAGGAATCTTTTGTCTCTCTGGGTCCCCACCCCTGCTTCTAAATGGAAAAGTACCAGATTTAAGATGGATTCCAGTAAGAGCCCTAGTCTCCATTCTTCCTGGTTTGGCCCACATGTACACAGGAAGACTTGCAGGTAAATAAACCATTTACAACCAATTGTCCTACTCAATGGAAGCCATCAAGATTCTAAACCACCATTAATGGCCCACACTTTACATAATTACAATAGGACCTCCAAGTTATACTTCATATTTCTAGCTTCAGATACAAGAATGATATATGCATACAAGTAAGATGAATATATTCAGTAGTTTATAGCCTTTTTTATACCTTACAAGAGACCTTTTACATAAAGCATATTCCAGTTACATTATATTTACACTCATAAGCATATTTCCATAAAACATATGGAGTGCAACATCACAACATGATGTTAGGTGGCTTATCTTTTCGCCTTGCTTTTGTCTATTTGTTTCATGTAGCAAACGTTACCACCTCCAGTCAAATTGCATGTATTAATTTATTAATAAACTTATTTTTTCTTACTTTAGAGATCACTATTTTTAGAATTTGCTTTATTATACAAATGCCACCTAAACTTTGTTCCCAAGGAAATTTACAAAAAGGAAATGAGTGCCTTCAGTTACTTGAATAAAGAATGGACAACAAAGCAGCTTCTCAGAAGCATGTAGGTGGGGATTTTGCTGAAAACCCCAAAACAAGCCTCCAACTCAATGTGAGTGAGGTTCTGCATCCCAGTTCTGAAAGCATCGTGTAATCTGGTTGCACAGTCTGAAAGACTCTCAGCTACCATTATGTCTAAAGAAAAGTTGGAGGCAGCAAGCTATAATGGCAACTGTCCAGAGTAGCTGTATAACAGTGCAAAGGGATGTCTTGTGGCCCCTCATGGAGCCACCAGACAGTCTGAAGCTTCCTAAGGGATATAAGAAAAGAGTTGTTCCAAGAAAACATTTCTGAATTATCTTCAGCCTTATGCCCAGAGACAGTCCCAGAAATATGTGACATCAATGGATATGCCTGGTGCTTCCTCAGAATTGGGAGCTGAGGTGGCAGCAATAAAGCAAGTTCCTTGTTGTTAAACAGGGAGCTGCATGGGATCAGGACAGAATGAGCCTCATGGAAAGAAATATTAGGTGTGTAATGGGTGTGGGCAAGCAGCAAACACCTCCCAAGAGTAGCTGTGGTAGCAGATGAAGAAAAATCGGCTACTTTCTTTAACTTATTTTTAAAGGCCTATGCTCCACTTTAAATCCCTCTTAAGTCCGGTTTTGAGGCCTTGTGTTGGTCCTCTGCAAAGGGGTGGGCATAGTGCCTATGAGACTGACATTGCCTGAGCCTTACCACAGTCTGATACCTTTATGCTGTTTTCCTTCCAACCACAGGGGAGTCGGTGAGGGTGTGAGTACCATCGGTTCCACCTTACACAGTGGTATGAAGCTAAAACCAAATTTTTCTCAGTTCCAGTAAGGATCCCCTTTATCAATCACTGGCTTTCTATTATCTAGCTCAGTTTTTATGTCACTATAGCATATTAAAACCATTGGGTTTTATTAGTAGACCTTAAATAAAACCAGTACAATTTGACAAATCCTGCAAACATCACTAGACTTAAATAAAACTGCATCAAAAGGTTTAACAATTTCTACAGCTATTTGTTTCCTTTCAAAAGCTTAATGCATTTGCCAATATTTTTGAGTATTCCATATTTGTAAGAAAGGTTCTGTCCTCTGAAGCTACTCCTCTGTCAGATTGCCTGGGTAGCTTAATTCTTTTTCCAGCTCACAGAACAAAGATAAAAAAAACAAACAAGGAAAACTGTCTGTCTATGAGAAACAGAGACTAATATTTCCAAATATAGGCACTAAGCTATTTGGATGCTACTTTTGCCTCCTAACAGTATCATCCCAAACTGTAAACTAATATATGCATTGGCAAAAGTCTTGAATCATCTTCAGAAATAAGTTTATAAATGTTTGGACTAAAGAAGTCCATCAGATATTTTCTTCCCTGTGCTTGTAACACACACACACACACACACACACACACACACACACACACGTTTCCTTCAGAATGTGCAGTTAGTTCTAACAGAAAATATTAATAAATAAATGGAAAAAAAGCCTCCAAAGAGGCTGCAGTTATAATTGATAGCCATCTTCCCTGGTACTAAATAGAATGTAAGAAATTGCGTTCATTTGGGCAAAGACGTGGGGTCATGGCAGATTGCTAGTGAAATTAATATTTTAGCGCTGAAACCATCATCCATGAAGAGCTTGTGGGAAATGCCTAAATGAAAATTTTTTGTTTGCATGAAAAATTATCTTTCCTAAGAGCAGCTGTACAAAAAGAAAGACTAGTGTCTGCCAAGTTTAAATATTAATATCCAGACACCTGTCTCTTCCTAAGATGCAATGCCTGTCTGAGGAGGAGGAGGAGGAGGAAGGGTAAAGGAATAGTGGGGAGGGGTGTAGTGGGGTAGTTACCCCTCTCCTGCCCGGAGGGGTTAAAAGCAGCCCTGCGGAGGACTGGGGCTGGGGAAAGGCTGATTGGGGAAGCAGCTTCAGCTGTGGCCATGCCCCAATCAGGGCCTAGCTAGCCCTTGTAAGAGGGCAGTGGGCCAGGAGCAGACAGACAGTCTCTCTCTAGCTTGCTGAAGGAGAAGGGCCTGGCTGCAGGGGGACAGAGTACCTAAAGTGGAGCAGGGCTGGGGAAAGGCTAGAGGATCTGGGGGAGCTCCAGCCTGGGAACCCCCAGGCTGCAAGCCTTGTTAAAGGCTGGAAAGGCTACTGGGATTGCAGAGAGGCTACTGGGGTTGCAGAGAGGCAGCAGGTCCAAAAGTCCCTTGCTGGTGATGAATGGCATTTACACTGCAGTCTGCCCCAGTGAATGGGGGCTAGATCGAGACTGGCAATAGCCATAGTCTCAGTCTGAGGCAAGAGGGGGGGGATAGAGGATGGGGGTTCCCTGGGGATGGGAGACCCAGATCTGTGGGGGTACTGCTGGGGGGGCAGCACCCCAGACTGAAAGAGGCACTGGCATTCAGGAGGGACTTGGGCCCAGCAGCAAGTGGGACACTGGCCTGCAGAGGATGCTCCGGAGGCTAGAAAAGCTAATTCCCTGGACAACCAGCAGGGGTAAGTCCCACCCTGTTACAGGGGGAAATCTCTTTTCAAAACAAAAATAAATTGAAGCACCCATGGTCAACTTTTAATGAGAGCAAGAACTCTCAAGTCAGAAACCTATGAACCAAGCTTCCCTTTGGAACAATTTACTCACAGCAACATCGGAGCATGTAGGAAGGGGGTTTAGTTAAAGTGTTGACAAAAGCCTTTTGATGTAGGATTATCCTGATGCTATACTAATCCACTCAGGTGTGTCCTGACTGTCTATAGAACTAAGGGCTAGTCTATACTAGAAAAGGTTTGCCAGTATAGCTATACCAGGATAGCTATACTAGTATAATCTCCTTGTGTTGATGCAGCTTATAAACAGGAAAAATGAAGGCTACTCGCCTGTAGCCGGTGTTCTTAGAGATGGACTCTGCATATTCACACTCATGGCATATGCCAGTGGTGCAGTTCTGACGGCGCATCATTTCCTAGCAGTTCCCATTTGAGCACTATCATGTGCTCTCCTGCTTCTCCTCCTCACTGTTCTGGAACCAGGGGCAGCTCCAGGCCCCAGCACACCAAACGCGTTCTTGAGGTGCTCTGCCGGTCGCCGGGAGGGTGGCAGGCAGCCAGCCTTCGGTGGCATGCCTGCAGAGGGCGGCTCCCTCCGCAGGCACGCCTGCAGGAGGCCCACCAGAGCCACGGGACCGATGATCAGCAGAGTGCCCCCCGTGGCATGTTGCCGTGCTTGGGGCGGTGAAATGTCTAGAGTCACCCTTGTCTGGAACATCTGACGATGAGGCTATAAAAAGTGGCATGATGATCTGGTTGATGTACATCCTTCCATTACAATCTCAGGTCAGAGATTGTAATTAGGACTCCAAGGAAGAGGGGAATGTGACTGGGAGTATGAATTTGCAAGTTCCTTACAGAACTACAGTTACAGAAATGTATCCTTCCTTTTCTTTTTGAGTGGTCTCTGTACAGGGCTGGTGCAACCATTTAGGCAACCTAGATGGTCGCCTAGGGCTCTAGGATTTGGGGGGAGCCATTTTCTTTGGCAGCGACCACAGTGGTGGTCGGCCGCCCTGGTCACCACCGGCATTTAGGAGGAGGGAGTTGGGGCAGGGGAGCGCGGGAAGGGCTGCCTGCAGCAAGTAAGGGGGGGGGCACGCAGAGGAACTCTCTGCCCCAGGTCATCCCTGCCGTGCCTCCTCCCCAAGCACAATGTGGCTGCTTCACTTCTCCTGCCTCCCAGGCTTGCGGCACCAATCAGCTTAGGTGCCGCAAGCCTGGGAGGTGGGAGAAATGAAGCAGCCACAGCATGCTCGGGGTGCTCGTACTCGGAGCAGGGGTGAGCTAGGGCTGGGGGTGCCTCAGGGTGGAGGATGGGGGTGGAGAGCTGCCGCAAGGGGGCGCCTCAGGGCGGGGGGGGGGGCTGCCACAGGGGGGCTCAGGGTGGACGGGGGGAGCTGTAATGGGGGGGCACCTCTGGGCGGGAGTGCGGGGGCGGGAGGGCGCAAGGTGGAAGTTTCACCTAGGGTGCGAAACATCCTTGCACCGGCCCTGCCTCTGCACATTCCAATTCATGGGATACTTTGATAAGCACTACCATTAACTGAGGAAGGTGGGACACAGAGTCTTATTACATAGCAACTGGAGTACTGCTCTTCCAAACTAAGCATCCAACCAGGATGCTAGATCTAGCGAGAGTTGTTTCATGAAGGCTTTCTTCTTAATGATTGGTTGACTCCTAAGGATCTGGCTGTTAACCTGGTGTCTCATTTTTTCCAGGATTTTTCATTTCTCACGCTGAACATGCCATCCCCCTCAAAAGGCAGGTCCTCCGTGCATGTTGTATTTTCTGGTGGAAGACTCAATGATCTGTGCCAGATGTGATGTCTCAATGTTGTAACTGTAATTACTGCTCTTGAAACCATATCAGAGGAGACAAAGGATGCTTTAAGCCTGTGTTTGCCACTAACCGTCCTCCTGCTATCAAGGCCTTGGCTAATTTCTTTTGCTCATCAGGCATGGTTTTAGCAACTAATGCCATTCTTCTACAAACGGTATTGATACCTGGACATTGCAGATTGGGCATTAGGATCTCTGATTACTAAAGATGCTGAGGAGAAAACTGTCCTGCCCTCTCTTTCTGATGGAGTGGAAAGTACTTCACCTCCTTTTGACCACTGGACTGCCACTGACACTACTTATGAATTGGTGTCAGTGGCAGGAAAGAATGAAAATTCTTCAGAATGCAGCTCGTGCAGTTTGTCAGCTTTGTTTGCCATAGACTGGTTGGAAGTAGGAGCATTCAAAATCTTTGCAGCACCTCTTCCAAGAGAGAAAGGGTGTTCCAGTTTTCAGGAGAGCCCAAAATATTAAAAACCTGGTGAGGTCTTTTCCACTGAAACAGAATCAATTTTTTAATTCTATGTCATTCTATCCACCAGCTCATGGAACTGAAATACATGTTTTGATGGGCGTAATGCAGAGGCAACTCCCAGAGTGTCAACAGGAGAGGACTGCTCATCCAGATCCAGATCTGTTTGCTGATGTTGCCTTGGCTCCAAGTGTTCCCCCGCCAAAAGCGTGCCTGGGAATGGCCTCTAGACCCCAGACAAGAAACTGGATCTGGAAGTCTTGGATCCACCAGCTGAGACTTTCTCTGAACTGTAGTAGGGAGGGATTTCTGTCAGGACGAGATTGATCAGTGTGCCACTAGTGTCTAGATGAAGGCCAGTAAAGGTCATCTAACCTAAGGAGACATCTACCATTCTTGCCAATGCTCTGTATCAGGTTCCCTGTCATAGTGCCTGCAATGGTATGGTGCGCATCCATGAGGTATGCTTGGTAGCATACCCATTCCTATCTTGTGGTGGGAACTGAGGTGTATTTCATCTGGTCCATCATGGACAGATTCAGAGTAAGACTGCAGACTGAATCTCAGTCTAAGGCTGTTAATAGAAGAGACACTCTCAATATCAGAACATGAAAAATTGAAAAGAGTGATGCAAATTTGCTAAGTAATCCCATGGGTGTTCAAGGGGGTGGAAAGGAGATGTCAGGGGAGATGTGAACCTTCTCCTCTATTTTTCTTCTTTTCCCCAGTGGGGAAATGGGAGCAGAAGGAGTACATGCAACCTTTCTTTTATCCCCATTATCTCTATGCCTTTGGTCACACACCCTCCCACACACATAGTGCAGTGTGGCAGTGGCTCTGCTTCTGTTTCCCAGCTGTCTGTTCTTGGTAGGCTTTTACTTCTCCCACATTCCACAATATAACAAGAAAACAAACACTTCCACCCTCCTGGGTGTGTGTTGGTCATGTTGGTTGGTCAAGCTTAAGTTGGTCATGGAAACCAAACAAGGTAATCTTTCCACACCAAGCCTACTTTCCCCTGGGGAGGCTCTGATAGGCAACAGTCCTTTTCCATTCCTGGCCTGAGTAAAGGGCCATGTGGGTGAAATTTAATGGCTTAGGACAGGACCTTAAAGTCTACAAAACTATTTTTGATGCAAAAAGATTTTGCACAGCTCTGTCCAACTAAGCTACAAAGTAGTTTTCTGAAGTCTCCAACTATCGGATTTGAAATTCATAGTGGTACCTTAGGGACATAAAGCTTCTGTTGTCTTGACCTTCCCTGTTCACTTTAAATATCTTTGTACATACCAAATGGGAAAGGAAGAAAGTAAAAAGGCAGCTAGAAGTCCTTTTGAACTCACACTCAAGTTATAGGTTAAAAGAGCCTGCAAGTATAGAGGAGTATGAAAAAAAATCTTTTCTTAAGGCATATGATTGACTTTAGGAGTATTAAATTCAATCCAAATAGGTTTAAGTAACCATACTAATATTTGCAATGCATAATTTATTTGTTCTGTATCAAGGTAAGAGTTAAATAATTCACAACAAAATATCTTCAGTTAATGTAGTCTTTGTTGCTTTCCATAAGCAGAATATGATTTCTTCACATTTAACAGCTATTTGAAATTATAAACTGGGGGTTGGGGATTGTGACTTTTATTCAACAAAATAAAATCCTTTGAAGTATTTAGATTGATGTGATTGGTCACATGACATTAGCTGTATCCCTAGACTGAATGAGCATATGTCATAAACAGATAAGTAAGAGTTAATAGAACAAAATTGCTTCATATCTCTTTTGCCTGGAAAGGGTTAACAAGAACAGTGAGCCTGGCTGTCACCTGACCCGAGGACCAATCAGAGGACAGGATACTTTCAAATCTTGAGGGAGGGAAGTTTTTGTGTGTGCTGTTAGATTTTGGTGGTTGTTCACTCTGGGGGCTCAGAGGGATCAGACGTGCAACCAGGTTTCTCTCCAATCTCTCCAATACAGGCTCTTATAAGTTCAGACTAGTGAGTACTAGGTAGATAAAGCGAGTTAGGCTTATGGTTGTTTTCTTTATTTGCAAATGTGTATTTGGTTGGAAGGAGTTCAAATGTGTATTTGGCTGAAAGGAGTTCAAATTGGTATTTTGCTGAAAAGATTCTAATTTGTACTTGTATACTTAGACTGGGAGGGTATTCCCAGTGTCTATAGCTGAAAGACCCTGTACCTATTCCATTTTAAATTTACAAAGTTAATTTTTACTGTTTTTCTCTCTTTAATTAAAAACTTTTCTTGTTTAAGAACTTGATTGCTTTTTTTTACTCTGGTGAAACCCCAGGGGACGGGGTCTGGATTCACCAGGGAATTGGTGGGGAGAAAGGAGGGAAGGGGGAGAGAGAGGCTAATTTCTCTCTGTGTCAGGATTACTTTCTCTCTCAGGAAGAGTCTGGGAGGGGGAAAGAGAAGGAGGGAGGAAGGTGAATTGTCCTCTCTGTTTAAAGATTCAAGGAGTTTTGAATCACAGTGATCTTCCAGGGAGGGGAAGTCTGGGAGAGGCAATGGTGAGGGAAAGGGTTAACTTTTCTTGTGTTACGATCCAGAGGGACTAGGTCTTGGGGCTCCCCGGGCAAGGTTTTGGGGGGACCAGAGTGTACCAGGCACTGGAATTCCTGGTTGGTTGCAGCGCTACAAGTACTAAGCTGGTAATTGAGCTTAGAAGAATTCATGCTGGTACCCCATCTTTTGGATGCTAAGGTTCAGAGTGGGGGATTATACCATGACAGCATAACTCCTAGAATCAGGAGGAGGGCTTGAAGAAAGGGCTTTGACTCTCTTAGGCTACATCTACACAGAGATGTTACATCTGTGTTGTTTGTTAGCACTAAATGAGGTGATTTACCTGTAGCAAACCGAAGTGAGCCCACACCACTGTGTTATGGAACTTTCATTGTTAATCACTGAGTCCACACCACTCTGCAATAATGCAAATTAACTACTCAGCATTCTAAGCAGATATCCCATTGTACACTGTTCTGCTGCTCTGGTTGATGCTCTGTGCTTTTTCCATGCACTACATTCTGGTTTGTGTGTGTGTAGATATACACACACATACATACAATCACTGGAAATGACAGGAATTGTGGGACTTGGGGGGTCAAACTAAAAAACATCTATGATTTGCCTCCTGTCATCCATTCATTTTGCCAGCACTATTTTTGAACACATGTCAGGCAGCATGGAGGACCTAGAGCTGGGCACCACATCATCACAGTCATTATTACAAACAGCATAATGCACATATGTTTTGAGTTCTGCAGGTGGATGGATTTGGCTTTGCAATTTCATAGGACTGGTAATGCTTCTGTGGCATGGTTAATGTTGGAGGTGGAGCAAGAGGATTAAACTGACTAGTTAATTCTGCCGAGTATGTTCCTTGAGTACTTTTTCTCAGTGAAGCACCACTTATAGGCACAGCCAGCTAGCAGGGACTGGTGGGATGGGATAGTGGTGCAGAACTGGGATGACTCCACTTCCCTGAAGATCTGCACAGAGCTCATTCCAGAGCAGCAGTAGACTATCACAAGCCTTCCCCTCAGTGTAGAGGAACACGCTGCTCTCACCATGTAAAAGTTGATCACCCCCAACTGCAGCCCATCAATAGCTACTTGCTTTGTTGTTTGTAGATCAACTCTCAGGACTGTTTTTATGGAGGTTTATGAAGATCTGAGGAGGCTGCTGTTTGGCAATGACCAAGAGGTTATCGATGGCTTTCCACAGAGTTCCCAAACTGCATAGATGCTATTGACGAGACATACGGCCTGTTCTTTGCCTCCCACATCAAGCCAAGGACTATAAACAGGAAGGGTTATTTCCCCATGCTGCTGCACAAATCATCATGGAAGATTCACCAATATTAATAGTGGATGTGTTTTGGTTTGATTTTATAGTGAATTAATTGCATTGAGTGGTGGGAGTTATGCCATTTATGGGTTGACCTGTACTTTAGTTCACTTTTTCATACATGTTAGAACATACATTTATTGAGTTTTTAAAAGCGACAATGATTTTTCAGTATAAACAAAGACAGTTTAACAAGGAAGGCAGTGCAAACTTAAGGGGACTGGTATTGAGCACAAAGGAATGCTCACAAACTACTGTAGGTGATGTGCTCAGCAGGTTCTCCATCTCCTGTGGGGTTGATTGTAGTGGGAAGGGTCTGTTAACTGAAATGGTGCCATTGGAATGTTAGGGAGCATCAGAAAGTGCCCCACCACAGCTCTTTGCTTCTGCATTGTCTGCAGCATATCCCTCTCAAAGGCCATGTCCTCCATTCTGATCTTTTGAGAATGTTCCAGAGAACTGCCCTCCACAACTCTACCTTCATGGCCCTCTGTTGACATCTACTGAATATTTCATGGAACAGATCATCTTTATCTCCCCCACTCCCTTTGAGAATTGACAGCCTCGCTGCAGTGAATAAACTACCTTCTTCACACAGTTACAGGTACTAAGGGACACAAGAAAAAACAAGAACCTCCTGCTGGTTGGACCCCATGGCATTTGTGGAGTCAAGGGAGCAGTCAACAGTTTGGTGGATTGTTACACATTCTCTGTGCTACCAACACAGCACCTTGGTTTGGTGATGGCACAACTTACAAAATTGCAGTCCAGTTCCTGATAATGTGAGCAGCTAGCAGGAGTATTAAAGGAGGTCCTGTTCTTGTCCCTTTTCTACAGGTATCTTCATTAGAGGCCCTTTGTTTTGATCCAGTACTGGGACCAGCTCTCAAAGTGCTCCTTCATCTTCATTTGCTCTGACAGAGTCCTTGTAGATGTCTTCCTTCCAATAATGCTTATTGAGATGAGACTGGACAAGCCTGTCTCCAAAGACAGAAATCAAGTCCAGGGCCTCTGCAGGGATCCACGTAGGAGCACAGTGGGGAGCATGACTGCTGTAACAGATGCGCAAACTCACTATTCTTGGTACCAAGAAGGGGCCCACCAGCATTTAAACAGAGGTTACATCCAGTCAAGTTGACCCCAGAGTAATGGAGGGCATACAGTCAGGGCCAGCGCTTCCATTGAGGCAAACTAGGCAATCACCTGGGGCGCCAGGATTTTTGGGGGGGCATTTTGCCGGGGGGGGGGGGACAGGTGTCTCCGGTGGACCTGCTGCAGTCGTGCCTGCAGAGGGTCCGTTGGTCCGCAGCTCTGGTGGAGCTGCCGCAGGCATGCCTGCGGACGGTCCGCTGGTCCCGTGCGGCCCCGGTGGACATCCCGCAGGCACGGCTGTGGCAGCTCCACCGGAGCCGCGGACCAACGGACCCTCCACAGAAATGGCTGCAGCAGCTCCACCGGAGCCGCGGGAGCGGCGCGCGGGGCAGCGAAATGGTGTGGGATACTATTTGGAGGACTGCTGGCAGTATGGTGACTAGGAATTGGTCCACTTGAACCCTAAAGCAAATGAACTTCATCTCACTACAAAGTGGAATTACTCCTGTTCCAAGGAGGATTACTTACTGTGACCTATGATGCCAAATGAATCACTTTGAAAAGAGGTTGTGTGGACACAAGACATTTGTGAATTAACTAGTTAGTGCAACATAGCATGCCCCTGTAGAACAGCCCTTCAGGGTAGGTAGACGGTATAAACAGAAGGGTTAGGGAATCTCAGAAAATGCCGTCTTTTTCCCTTTTGGGTCACATTAGCCTTGCCAAGGAATCATTCCCAAGAAAGTAAGGCTGCTCTAAGATTTATTAGCTGAGTGAAGAGTTTATATTTGTGTGAATGTGATGAGTCAGTTTAAAATCATTTAGGTTGCATCCATGGTCTTAGCAGCGAAGGTCACCAGATGCCAGTCTGGTGCCTTTCTTTGCCCACTTGCCAGGGTTCTGAGTTTGATGAATTTTAAAAATTTTAATCATATAATCCAATTTAAAATTCAAAACCAAAATGTTAAGGAAAAACTAGTTTTCCCACCTCCTCTTCTCCTATCTGAAGATAATGTTTTGATTTTTGAAAACTTCATCAATAATTTTTGGAGAAAAACTGTAAAAATTGCTCATGATTTCTGAGATGCATGTTTCTCAACCCTCTCTAGTTTTGAGGTGGGGGATGCACTAGCCCCTTGCTGTATTAAATGAATCCATATAAAATATCCTGAACACATTGAATTTACTGGGCTGCAGTGCTGATAGAAAAATATCCTATATGTGTTTGTGGTGCTCGCTGCAAAGAGTGCTGTTGGGCCTTGCCATGCCCTGCTTACTTAAAGCCTGAGCCATCGGAGTCTTTCCATTTGCTTCAGTGGCCTTTCAATCAGGCCCTTAATTACCTGCCTGCCTCAGCCTTTTGGCATCCCATCTGCCTATCTCGTGAAGCATTGTCCCATCCCATATAAAAACAGATCACTTCCACTGCAAATGCTTAAGTATGCAAACTGAGGACTAGACTGTACCTTTAGGCATAGCCTTGAACAGAAGCAGAGCATTAAGACCATTTCTTCAAGCACCATGCAAGGGCTGCTCCACAAACGCTGTCTGTGAGAGTCTGAAATCCACTCTTCTGGAGAGGTTAGGGTCTTTTTCCATCTACTCATGGAGTCAGCACACAGTGCTGCTTTCATTTTATATGCAAATGTCATGCACAGCTTTGCACTTCAGAAACAATTTATTCAACTGAGGGTGAATGATGGCCGAGAAGCTGCAAAGCCACGGTCACGCCATTCATTCTCAGCCTAGTGCATGTCTTTGATGGAAAGGAATCAAAAGAGCATCCCTGGCTGCATTCCATTTCCTTTATTAACGTAGCAAGCAAAGTGCCAGAAACAGAAATACCCACCCTATGTCATTTTCTTAGCCTCTCTTGTAAAGCGTAAATAGCATTTTCTCATCTGTCACTGGCTAGACACAGCTTCAGTCCCCACAGCTACACAATGGGAGAGTGAGAGAGAGTTGGCGTACGTTTCTTCAATTTCCAATATCAAAAGAAACAAGAGGAGAAAGAACGGTCAGGGGAAAAGAGGCTGGTACACTGGTGGGCCAGAGGGCTTCAAACTTCACCTGGAGGCACCTCCTCTAGGAACAAAGGGC
Source organism: Gopherus evgoodei (assembly GCF_007399415.2). Taxonomy (NCBI): domain Eukaryota; kingdom Metazoa; phylum Chordata; order Testudines; family Testudinidae; genus Gopherus; species Gopherus evgoodei. The sequence goes on from NC_044328.1 coordinate 91,353,225, forward strand.
CAGTTCAGCCTCCTGCCAATATAATCCTTGGACGACCTGCCTGCCAAGAGCACCAGAAAGGGTGCCAATTGGTTTTTTTTCCTGCACTTGAATTAAACCAGTGTCAGCTCTGAGATTGGACTGTAATCACAAATCCACTCCAAGCAGGCTATCAGGTAGTGAGAACTTTTATCCCAGGTTGGTAATGGCAATTAGAGGCCCTTGCCTGAAGCAGTCATGCTCCACCTCTTTCCTCACAGGATGTAGAATTCAGCAGTTTGCTTCTTGATCCAATATCCCAGCATCTGTTGTGCCAGCCTCCATAGCCCTTCAGAGGACTAAAGGCAGGGAGGGGTAGAGCTCTACTTGCTCTCATTCCCATTCTTGGCTGCCGGTAGCATCCATCTTTTTCCTAGACAGATGAGGGGAGCATGCTACCCCTCTCTTGGATGACTGTTACAAGAGTTGGGGACATCTGGGGCCTTTTTAGCCCCTTATGTACTGAGTCCTTCATTTCCATTCTAGTTGTTACCATTGTATCAGGGTGAGCAAGGTTTTGGGTAGAGGGATCCCACTGTGCAAGCAGGGAAAGGGAGCAGCTTTTGCTGGTGACACAGTATGGGACCTTGAGGTAGAAGAAAAAGGCGCCATAACCTCCTATTACCCCTTTTCTAGCCCTCTGGTCCCCAGCCAATTACAAAGTACTATAGAATGGCAAACTAAAGATTACAGGTTTGCCAATCAAGTCTAATCTCAACAACTGTCAGAGCATTAAAGAATTTACTACATGAGAGGACTTAATGTGTCTAAACAGAGCAAAACTTGTTCTTTCAGTACAGCTGGTCAAAAAAATTGGATGATTTTTTTAAAAATGAGGAAAAATGGTCCCTGTTTTCTTTCAGATAAGTGTCTTTCAGACGCAGCTAACAAAAGATGACTTTTTCATGAAAATTTTTGCAAAAAAATTAATCTAATTTTTCATAGGTTTTCAAATTACATACGTGAAAATTCAGCCCATAGATCTTTAGTTTAAAGCATTCATTGCAAATAACCTCACTATACTAACAGGCAGCTTGTTTATGGGCAAGTTGTGTGCAAGGCACAAGGTAAAAGCCCACGTGCTGTGATCCGTCAAGCACTGTCATGTCTGTATCACTCAGCCTCCTCTCTCATTAACCACTCTGTCTCACAGCTTCCTTGCTTGGAGCTCATCTTTCACATGTGTTGGAAGAGACTAAGCCTTTTAATTGGCTTTAGCAAATGGTCTTAAAAAAAAAAGTACCAAGTAGAAATAAAGAGTTCGATTTCCAGCTGACTGCTTCCTTACAAAAGCTGCTGTGTCAAAGATAAAACCCATCATCCCTGAAGAGAGCAGCGAGCTGCTTCAGCCTATACACCCCATTCTTTGACCAAAACAAATCTCATTTTGTTGTGTTCCTTTACAACATGTTCCAATTGCCAGTGATCTAAATCCTGTTACATTACAGTATATGCAGCTTGTCGGACAGTTAAAAGCTGTTTCAGTTCACCTCAGCTTAGTTTTAGCTGAAATGTGAAACAAGACATTGTTTCAAGATGAAAAGTTGAAATGTTTCATTTGACAAATGGCCATCAAACTGTTTCAACTTTTTCCTTCATCTGAAACTATTTGCCAAATTTGACCTAAATTCATGAATACTTTTGCCCCAAAACTGCATTTTTTGTTGAATAGACTCTTGCACTGAAATTTCACCCAGTTCTACATATATCAGCACCATCCAGTGTTGCATCACAGCTGGGTATTAAAGTGGCTATAGATCTCTAATATCCCGTATGCATCTCACTGAGGATTGGTAGCAGAGAGTCTCTATAGCAGGCCTGCACAACATACGGCCCGTGGGCCGCATGTGGCCTGCGGAGGCTCACTGTGCGGCCCACAGTGGGGAATCAAAGGGCTCTGGGCTGCCCGCAGCCATGGGCTGCCCAGAGCCCTATGAATCCCGGCCGCAGCTGAGATTTAAAGAACTCTGGGCTCCCCGCCACTGCGGGCAGAACAGAGCCCTTTAAATCCCAGCCGCGGCTGGGACTCAAAAGGCTCTGAGCTGCCCGCAGTCGCGGGGAACCCAGAGTCCTTTAAATCTTGGCCTCGGCCAGGATTCATAGGGCCAGGGCCAGCTCCAGGCCCCAGCGCGCCAAGCACGTAGTTGGGACGGCATGCTGCGGGGGGCGCTCTACCGGTTGCCAGGAGGGCGGCAGGCGGCTCCAGTGGACCTCCCACAGGCGTCCCTGCGGAGGGTCTGCCAGTCCTGTGGCTCTGGTGGACCTCCCCCAGGCATCGCTGAGGAGGGTCCGCTGGTCCCGCGGCTCCGGTGGAGCATCTGCAGTCACGCCTGCGGGAGGTACACAGGAGCCGTAGGACCAGTGGACCCTCCGCAGGGACACCTGCGGGAGGTCCACCGGAGCCGCGGGACCGGCGAGCACCAGAGCGCCCCCCGCGCATGCCGCCGTGCTTGGGGTGGTGAAATGGCTAGAGCTGTTTGATTCCCAGCCATGGCTGAGATTTAAAGGGCTCTGGTTTCCCTGCGGCTGCAGGCAGCCCAGAGCCCTATGAATCCCGGCTGCGGCTGAGATTTAAAGAGCGCTGGGCTCCCCGCTGCTGCAGGCAGCTCAGAGCCTTTTGAGTCCCGGCTGCAGCTGGGATTTAAAGGGCTCTGTTCTGCCCGCAGCGGCGAAGAGCCCAGAGTTCTTTAAATCTCAGCCTCAGCCAGGATTCAAAGGGCTCTGGGCTGCCCGCAGAGATTCCCAACGTAGCTGAGATTTAAAGGGCTCAGGGCTCCCTGCAGCTGCAGGCAGCCCAGAGCCCTTTGAATCCCGGCCGCGGCTCCAGTGGATGGGCTGGGGCTGGGATTTAAAGGGCTCAGGCTCCCCTCAGTGGCAGGAGCTCTGGGCCCTTTAAATCCCTGTCCCAGCCCCGCAAAGTTCCGGGTTCCCCCAGCTGCCGGAGCCCTGGGCCCTTTAATTTGCCCCTGGGGGCTCCCAGCCACTTCTTCAGCTGGGAGCCCCTGGCTGATTTAAAATTAAGTATCACCTCCCCACCCCCAACCTTCCTTTTTGTCCCACAGCTGTTTTGGTGGGACAGCGCTGGGGAAGGAGGATTTGTTTCTGCAGGGCTGGGCAGTGCTGGGGCACGGTGTTTCCATGGGCAGAGAGGTCCTGTGGGGGGGTGTTTCTGCGGGGCCGGGGGGTTTTGGTCCTCAGCTGTTTTCTTTGGAGTAATGTGGCCCTCACCGCTTTACAAGTTGTGCAGGCCTGCCCTATAGTAATAGTAATAGGATGATATTTAGTAGTGAAAAGTGCAAGTGCATTTAGGGATTAATAACAAGAATTTTACTTATAAATTGGGGATACATCAGCTGGAAGTAATGGAGGAGGAGAAGGACCTCAGAGTATTGATTGATTACAGGATGACTATGATCTGCCAATGTGATATGGCCGTTAAAAAAGATAATGAAGTTTTAGGATGCATCAGGCGAGGTATTTCCAGCAAAGATAAGGAGGTGTTAGTACTATTATACAAGGTACTGGTGAGACCTCATCTGGAATACTGTGTGCAGTTCTGGTCTCCCATGTTTAAGAAGGACGAATTCAAACTGGAACAGGTTCAGACGGGCTACTAGGATGATTTGAGGAATGGAAAACCTGTCTTATGAAAGGAGACTCAAAGAGCTTGGCTTGTTTAGCCTAACCAAAAGAAGTTTGATGGGCGATATGATTGCTCTTTATAAATATATCAGAGGGATAAATATTAGGGAGGGAGAGGAATTATTTAAGCTTAGTACCATGTGGACACAAGAACAAATGGATATAAACTGGACACTAGGAAGTTTAGACTTGAAATTATACGGAGATTTCTAACCATTAGAGGAGTGAAGTTCTGGAACAACCTTCCAGGGGAGTAGTGGGGGCAAAAGACATCTCTGGCTTTAAGACTAAGCTTGATACATTTATGGAGGGGATGGTATGATGGGATAGCCTAATTTTGGCAATTAATTTGGCAACTGATCTTTGATTATCAGCAGGTAAGTATGCCCAGTGGTCTGTGATGAGATGTTAGATGGAGGTGGGATCTGAGTTACTACAGAGAATTCTTTCCTGGGTGCTATCTGGTGAGTCTTGCCCACATGCTCAGGGTTTAAATGATCGTCATATTTGGGGTCAGGAAGGAATTTTCCTCCAGGGCAGATTGGCAGAGGCCCTGGAGATTTTTCGCCTTCCTCTGCAGCATGGGGCACGGGTCACTTGCTGGAGGATTCTCTGCACCTTGAGTCTTCAAACTACAATTTGAGGACTTCAATAACTCAGACATAGGTTAGGGGTTTGTTACAGAAGTGAGTGGGTGAGATTCTGTGGCCTGCATTGTGCAGGAGGTCAGACTAGATGATCATATTGGTCCTTTCTGACTTTAAAGTCTATGAGTCTACAGGATCTTTGAAATAAAGAAGGAAAGACATAGAAACCTATCTGAAGATGAATGTTAGTCTAATAACTGTAGGATTTGGTGCAAACACAATCATCTTTCTCTTTGTGCTATGCAGGCATTAGCTGACTAGTTATAGCACAAAACAGCAAATATTGATTTTTTTTTTGTTCAGAAAATGGAAGGCATGTGATTAAACACTGAGCTTAATCCTTTGTTCTCCTGCAAGCATTGTAAATTTGATCTTTCATATAGTATAATTCTGAACTATGCACCAAGATATTCAGATGCAACGAAGACAAAATTAGCTTTTAACATCTATAAAGCTAATTAAGAACATGAAGTTCTATTTTGCATTCCTGAGGACCCAACCTTGCCAAGCATCTTCTATTTGCATCAAAGGCAAGATGAGTCAAAGATGCTCTGTATCTTGCAGGACTGGGATAAAGTTTAACACATTACTGGGTCATATTAATGGATTTTTATAATGCAAATGAAAACACACCAGGGTGAATGCTACACAATGGCTTAGCCTTAGTTGAAGGATATTATGCCCATTACACCTGTGTAACCATGTTGTTCAGGCATATAACAGAAATGAGTGCTAGAAATCTAATTCATTTCAACATGATACTTTATTTTAAGATCCGTTTTCTGCAATGAATTAAAAGGTTTAGTTACACCTCAATTGAGAGATGGGCTTCTAATAATGAAGCCCAGTGACAGAACTGTTAATGAGAGGATTTGTTATAAGAGACAGAACAGACAGTACTTGATTGATCAAGCTATCAGAGCTTCTTCCCTGTGAACCACACTGAATGCACCTGTAAATAAGCTCTTAATTCATTGAGGCTTTCCTGGAGAAGAGGGAACATTTCTCTTGCAAGGTATAACAGGAGAAATTTGGCAGATTATATATACAACCAACACTTTCCTTAAGGCAAGATTCAGATGTATAGCTTAATTTCTGTGTGACATCTTTTCAATGAGTAGGTAAATTTATATCAAGGCATAATAAAACCATCTCTCTTAAAGTCACACAGCATGCTTATTATTATTATTATTAATTTATATTGCAGTAGCACTCACTGAACCATATTAGCTCTTTTAGAGTGACTGTACAATAGCAACAGTGACTTTGCTGTATTATCAATATTTAATCCAAGGTTTGAGTGCATCTTTTATATTGTTTTTTTAAGGTACAGTTTGAGTTGTCCTGTTTGAAAGCTCTGGAATATTCAGGTGGCCTTTGGGTGTTCCTTGCTTAATTTTTTAGCAAAGCGATTTTCTAGTAATTGCCATAACCTGCTGCTTACTAGATGCTCCTGCTATATAACCCATTGGATTGTTGAGCATGGGAGTGAAGGACATTGTTTCATTTACTATTTGGGCTTTTTTACATAAGAATGTGCCATTGCAGATGCACTTTAGATATGGAATACATACTGAAAACAGCAAAGTATGTACAGATTTTGACTTTAGTCATCTCTATATTCCACTGAGTATTTAAGGTAATAAACAAAAGAGAATTATTTATATCATTACACTCATCCAAGTAGCTAGCTATCCTGTTAAAAGTGAGGAGGGAATGAAGTGGAGAAAGCTAATATGCTTCAGCTAAATGTCCAAAAATATCATAGTAATCATAGTTCTGACACTTCTACTAACAGGCACTTGGGTTGGAAGTTAAACAGTTTTTGAGATTACAGTCATAATGCCTTATTGTCCACCTCTGACAGCTTGGCTATTAAAAATCCTGTTCTACAAGGCTAGAAATACTAAGGTTTTTGTCTATATACATAGCCCATGCTTCTGTCAATGGTCTTTAAATATGGAGAAAAACACCTATCTCATAGATCTGGAATGGACCTTGAAAGGTCATCAAGTCCAATCCCCTGCCTTCACTAACAGGACCAAGTACTATCCCTCACAGGGTTTTTTCCCCCAGATCCCTAAATGGCCCCCTCAAGAATTGAACATACAACCCTAGACTTAGCAGGCCAATGCTCAAACCACTAAGCTGTCCTTCCCCCAACAGCAGTTAGCAGGGTTTGGGGGTTTTTTTTGCCTGAAGAGTGGAGCAGACAGCTGTCCACCAACTCCAGCTGGTCTGGGACTAGCGGGAAAAACAAAGTTCACAAATCTTTAGAGTATGCGCATCTCCAAGGTGGGGGCCAATTCCACTCCAATTTTTTTTAAAAAAAGGCACCAAACTCTTCACTTAGTTCAGCCAGACGCAGAGGGAGTTAGCCATACTAGAGAGGAGGTGAAGATCTCTCCCCTAAGGCCTGATGCTCACAGGCCTGCTTTTATTTATTGCATCAAGAAGATAATGACGAGGAGAAGGACACCAGCCTATTCAAAGAACTGGGCGCTTGCTGTTTGTTCTGCTCAGGATCGCGTAGTGACAAATGCCAAATCAGCAGTGAATGCTTTAAATCCATAGAATTTGTGGCCTATGTACCTTTTGGTATTGAAGAAATCTGTATGGCCGATACACCAAATACTGTGCAAGCAAAAATAGTAATTCGATCACATTTAGATTTATGAGGAGTCTTAGTTTACCGTCAAATTGTTTTCTTATAAACTGAAACTTTTGTTTTGATTTTTAGTCTGAGCAGCTTTACTACATTATGATGTCTTTATGCCAAACTGGAGCAACTCAAGGTACAGCATCAAGGATTGTCCAAGGCTGAATATTTATCTTGTGTTATCCAGGTAAGAAATGGGTCCTGTATGTGTTACAAACAAGTTAATGCTATAGTTTATGTGCAATAAAATGCATTAATAGTAAATTTTATCACATATATTAAGTCGCTGTTTACTGTATTAGTTATGGACTAGATACCACATCCCTAGTAAGATTTGCATGGGATAGTACTGACTAACTTGATTTTCAGTTTTGTCACACTAAAATCTGGGAGGCCAGTCTGAGAAGGTGCAGTGAATCTCTCAAATACCAACTCTTGCCCAGTTGCCCCACTCTTCAATAAAACTAAGTATAGGGGATGGGCAAGAAAAAAATATCACATGGCTGGTAAACATTTGCATTTGCTTTATTTGAGAATATTAAAAATAATTTGTAGTTCCATCTTCAGTTTTGGTTAGAGGAATCTATTGGTTAAAAGCCCAGGACTTAGAGATAATAAAAATTAGGTTGTTTCTCTCTGGCTCTGTCACAGATTTGCTATGCAACCTTAAGCGAGTCACTTAATTTCTCCATGCCTTTATTTTCCCATACATAAAATGAGGATAATTATATCTCCCTATGAAAGCTGAGGAAAAAATTTCAGATGAATAGCTTGTTCACCAAAAAATGTAGTTTCTGGTTGACTAAAATTGTTTGCAAATTCATTTAGAATTCACCTAATAGCTTCAGCCAAAATATTTTGGGGGCTAGATCTACTTAGTATAAATAATGAAGTATTTATTGAAGCAGAGACAGGTGTCCCCACTCCCAGGTCAGGGCACTAGTGACTTTATAACCCATTGATAGTTTATCTCCTCCCCTCCCCCATGCCATGACTATTCAAGTATTTTAACAAAGTTAAACAGCTTCTGCAAGAGAGTGAGACTCTGACCCATCCTAGAATCCCATACAGTGTAATGGTTAGGGTGCTCACCTATCTTTTATTTAAAAGGCTAAAAATGCCCAAAACTGAACAAAAAAAAAATTCATTCAGCCCAAGCAAAATTATTCTGACTTCTCAATTTGCTGAAAATCCTTCCCCTGACCCCCCGCCCCCCCAAAAAAACTGTCTAGGTTTGACCCAAACCTTTTTTATTATGATTACTATTTTTCAGAAAGGCTAGCAAACCACAAAATCCATTATTCACACAGCTCTGCTCCATAACTCCGGGACCTGTGAAGCTTAATTCCCTGTTTGGAAAGTTCCTTGAACTCCTCAGGAGGTTCTTTAGAAATTCAGTATCATAATTTTGCATTTTCCACAAGCAAATAAAAAGCTTGTCAGCCACAAACATGGCTAATTTCAATTTGTGGCACATGTGAAAATGTAGTCTGTTGCCCGGTGGGATTTCACTATAGTTCCAATGTGTAAAATTTTCAGAAACTTCATTTTCCATATAAAAATAATGTAGGGAGAAGTTTCATGCAAAATACTTAATAGTATTGACACAATGCCTATAAGCCCCAGCTAATGATCCAGGCCACGCTGTGCTAGATGCTGCATGTATATGTGATAAAAGTCTCTACTCCAGAGCATTTATAACCTTAACAGAAGACAAGCGATAATAGATAAATAAACAACCAGGGGAATCCAACAGGATATGGAAACAGTAAAATGATTATGTTTAGTCTAATAAGCAGCAGCCATATCACAGCAGCTTCGTAGTCATTTTTCACGTGTTTTAAGGAAGGATCTGAAGAAGGACAAAGTAGTGACTTTAAGAACTTTTAGAAGCAAGGCATGGCAGAATGCACGAAAGGTGACTGCTGGAGAATTAGAGTAAAGGAGGAGAAAGTTGGCATCAGTGGCAAAGCAAAGGCAGAAACTGATAGAACAAGTATGTAAGATGCAGCTAAGTCTTGTTGGTCCTTAAGCAGCGTTTTAGTTAATGCAGCAAAGGGGGCAGAAGCTAATGAAGGAATGGTCAAAGTGGGCTGGCCTAGTTATAGTGATGACCCATGAAGGCATTTTTGAATGGACCTTAAGAGAGCAAGATATTTGAGGTCAGAAGAGAAGAAGAATATTATGCTTCCTTCCGCCAGTCAACAGAAGAGTTGAATGTGAAAAGAACATCAAAGGAAAATTAAACTAGAGATCAAAGATATTTGAGATTTTTTTAAACTTTTAAAAAAAAAAAAAAGCTATTTTTTCCAGGCTAAGATCTGGAGACAAATTCTGGTGTGTTGGGCCAGATTCCAAGAGTCTACATGGTAGATTTTGAAATATTCAAAATACACCTGTTCTCAATTGGAGATTCTTGAATATATTAATTCAGATTTTTAAATTTCACTTCTGGTAGAAAACAAACATTAACAGGCACTGACATGATTTTATCCATATATACACATGAGTTGAATACTGTGCAAATTATAGGGGGGTCATTAAGAAATCTCAAATAGATGAAGATCTAAAACTGACATGTGCATCTTTATTACCTTCTACTAAAACTAGGTATAAAGCAATTTGTAACTACCCTGTAGGGATTAAGTTGTTGAGTAGGCTTCATTCTTGCCAGTCAGATCATCATCAGAAAACAAATTATTAAACACAAGACGACTTGAGCACCCCACATCAAATGGTTTCTGTAGATTAATAATGATGGCAAATGGAAAAGCAACCTTTGTCTACTGCTCTTTTTGTTATCTTCCAGAATATAAAACATCTACTAGGACCTAGCCCTGTAATCTCACATGTGCAAAACTCCCCTTTAAGTCAATACAGGTGATGTAGTAACAACATTAGCATAACATACATAGTGGTGCAGTAAATTACACTGAAATTCTAAATTGTTGAGTAATTTAGTTATATTCTTCTCTTTACACCATATCAGATCACATTTAAATCTCTGCTAACCAGCCTTTGAAATCATTTAAGGCAAAAAACCCAAAAGATATTGACAGTTCACCTCCTAATCATCAAATCTATAATAAGCATTTATTCTTGATGAAAAAATATATTAGATTGAACATCTAATAATATGGCAATCTCACCTCTCAGTTTCCTTTTTTAAAGTATAATTCTCACATGCTTTTAATTTTAACTACATTCTGGAAACAACAATATAAATGAGAGTATGATTAACAGCCTATATCTAGTTTGGGAAGAATAATCATCCTTAGAAAAATTTATAACATGTTTCATCTAAAAAGTACTTTACAAATGTTGATTAACTAATCCTCACTGCATCTCTGTGGAGCAAGTATTACTCCCTCCTTTAACAGATGCCAAAACTACAGCCATGTTGACATGTTCAAGGCCAAAGAGGCAAAGCCAAAGAACAGGACTTAGTAGTTCCTGAATTCCACTCCTGCTTAGACCACTATACCCTGACATTTGAAAGCAAAGGCCCTCAGAAAACCCAAAGATGCAACTGTGCATAGAAGCAGAAATAAAAGCTTATTTATATAATGTCTTTCATACCAGAGGATCCCAACATGTTTTACAAACCAACTCCCCACCAGTCTGAATCACTATTGATCCCTGTGGCTATGGACCTGCATTCGTTCCACGAGTGGAACTCCCTTGGATGGCAACTGATGTTTTGCATGCAGAACATGCTATGGAGATCCACACTGCAGCTCAGAGTGGGAAATATTGCTGAGTCTGTGCATAATGAGAGACAAAGCACTGGCATAAGTAAGCCTCGTACTGAGATGTAAGGTTTTGATAAATACCCTTTCAAATAAAAGCTCTGGGTTTTGCATCTTTTACTCCTGAGTGGTGCAGATTCATGCAAGCAGGCTGTGATGCGGTGTTCATCCCCAAACAAGGCCTGAAGGGGTAAGTTATGCCAATTTACCTATAGGCTGAACATGGAGGAAAGCCAGGAAATGTTAAGGCCTAATTGGCCTAATGTTCACCTCTAGCCTGTGTGGGGTGGAAACCCCAACACACAGGCCCACAAGTGTAAGTACAACTCAGATCTGAGTAAGGGTTGCAGCACTAGGTCCATAAAATATCAAGTCAGCCAGCTATCTCTCACCAACATCGAAATGTGTTTGGCCCAGATCCTCAAAGGTATTTAGGTACCTAGGCTAATATATACAAAAGGGACTTGGGCATAGGATGATCAATGTCACAACACCTAACTTTTAGGCCCCTAAGCAAAATGATAGGCACCTTTGAATGCAATCCACAAAGCCAGCATGCTAGGAGCCACCTAAGTCAGCCAGTGGGAGATGCAGACAACAGGGGTGTATCCTAAGTCCCAAGCTTCTCTCAGAGTTCAGCACCTATCTCTGCTAGAGATCCACGAACTGAGGTAAGAAAGGCATTAGGCCTCCGAAGTGGTGCATTGGCCTGATTTGACAGGTGTGCTCAGATGCCACCAACTGGATCAGGACTTTTAGATGAGTTTGCACAAAACAGCTTGGGTGGGGAAGAGGGACCAAGAGCTGCTCTCTTATAACCTTTAGCATAGTGATTAGAGTACTCACCCAAGATGTGGAAGACAACCCCCCACCCATTCAAGTCCCCCTCTCCTGAGAGGAAGCAGGAATTTGAACAGGGATCTGCCACAGCTGAGGTGAGAACCCTAACCACGATGGTATGGAATATCCTGATATGAGGTTCCCTCAGTCTCTTCTATTGAAGTTTTTCAACTTAAATTAAATAATTGAATAATTGGGCTAGACAACGTTAAATGACACTATAGCTTAGTGGCTAGAGCACTCACCTGAGCGATGTAGATCCCTGTTAAAATTCCTTCTCATCAGGCAGAGGAGGGACTGGAAGTGGGGGTCTCCCACAACCCATAACCACTAAGCTAAAAGATTATAAAGGAAGGTTCCCTCCTCCACCTGCAACTGTTTTGTTAACTCACCTAAGGGGCCCAATCCAGTAAGCAGCCTCTGGGCATGCCTACCTGATCAGGCCCAGCACGCAATTCTGGTGGACAAATGCCCGTCTTCCCTGGTTTGTGAATCAGTCTGGAGCATAGACAGGAGATAGTGTCTGGGCACCTACGGTGAGGCAGCAGAGCACATGCACACAGGCAGAAATGTAGGCACCTAGGGTACTCCTTCTGCACATGATTCGGCACTGAATTAGTTTAGGAACGTACAAGTGTAAGCAACAGTCAAAGGGGAGTTTTGTGGATCTCAATGGGGCCTAAAAATGGGACTTAGGCACCGAAGTACCTTTGTGGATCCCATCTCTAACTCCCATTGATTGCAGTGGGAATTAGGTGACAACATTCATTTGAGGATCCGGGTCTTGGTCACTAATTTTATGCTCATTCACGTAGGGAGGAGAAAGTTTTATTCTTTGATTTAGTCAGAAAAGTTATAAAATGCTAAAACAAATTGGAAACATAGCCTCAGACGGGCAATGAAAAGTCATTAGGACAGGATATTGGATATTAAATACCATTTAGCTGCAGACTTGACAATACAATTAAAGCTTCAATTAACCAAAGTCACACACTTATCACAGCACATAACTGAAGTTCTCTTCTCTCAGTTGCTTCATAATCATTAAGTGGCTCCTTCAGCCATTTGCCTTTTTTATGCAAGCAAATGACAGCTCTGGAAGAAAAGATCTCTTGACTCAGGTTAAGATTAGTAATGAAATTGAGGGTTTTTCCTTTTGTGAATCCTGAGTATTTCTTTTGTTGCCATTTACTAGATCCCTATAATCCTCTTTATATAGGACCACTTCAACATCACTATTGTCAATTCCTCCCTTTCACCTCTATTCTGCAAAAGAATCTTGAGCTCTCAGGATCTAATGCTTGGTTAGTAACCATTGGAATTAATCCTTTTTCTTCTGTAATCTCTATTTCAAGAAAGGGGAGCAGAGATAGATTGGGGGTTAAGACCCAGGCCCAGAAGCCCAGGGATGAGAGTTATAATTCAGGCTTTGCAGTGTAACTGTGAGCAAGTTTAGCACTGTGTATTTTACCTCATTTTTTTCGTCTTCAAAAGGAGGAGATCACAGAAATCACCATAACAAATCAAACCCATGAGCCACACAGTCCACTGTCCTATTCCCATAGAGACAATGTTAGATGCTTCAGAGAAAGGTGTAACAAACCCAAAGATGGACATAGGAAAGAGTTCTACCTAACCCAGACAGCCAGTGGCTGGTTTATGCCCTCCTGCATGAAGGTTTACACCCTTGATACATTTTTCTAGCCTATCTAATCACTGTGAATGTTGGCTTTATTCTGTATAAAAAGTGACTAATCCTTATGTTTTAAACATGTTAATATCTTGGCCTGAGTGATATCTCAGTTGAATCTCACTGTTAAACATATCAATTATGCATCATGGTTTACAAAAAAAAGTTTCCTTTTTATGCATTTTTTTAAATGTTTCCTATTTTCTTACCTTGCTTAACATCCAGGAGTAAGGACAGACAAGCACGCTGAGATCTTTAATACTGGTAGCCAGCATAGTGTAACTGCTTCTGTATGAAAAAATAAAATGTAGATCTTGTGCTGGGTTAGCATTATTTCTTTAATGTGTTATTTCAACTGTTTATGCAAAATTGCATTTATTTGCTCTGTTGCTACTGCAGCTAAAACAAGACTGAATCTAATGAAGCCTTCCCTTACAAGCAGAGTCATATATCAGGTTCTCCTTAATGACTGTATCCATTCATTAGCACTCTCTTGAGGCTCCAGTGATTTTTTGATTCTAGCTAATTATAAACACTTTCAGAGTCCAGGCTGGATTCCAGCTTCATGCTGGTTTTCCACTGCTGTATTGCCACTGACTTGAGGAGAATTACTCCTGATGCACACCAATGTAAATAAAGGGGCGGGGGGAAGGAAATGAGGCTGCCTGTGCTTCTCCTGCAGGATTCAGTGTCTCTTAGACACTGTTTCCCTTTGTTCTACTACTGTTTTCTCACAGCCTGTGGCCTCTAAGATTGCAGCACTTCTGATTAAGTCTAATAGTGTTCTTTGTTCCTTAAGGACATTCTTACTTTTCCTATAGCAAGAACAAAATACTTAGCTTCTCCATCTCAAAGAATATTCTCAGTACAGGTGAATTTACACACATCACATGCTTTAAAGTTGAATAGTTACATTATACTCATTTTACAAGGTGGGCCCTTAGGGACAGAGAAGTCCAGTGACAGGACTAGCATCACAGCAGGACTGTGTAGGAGTGTCTTATCTCTTTCTGCTGGGTACAGTTGCTACCTCCATCTCCTACTTGTTCCCAGCTTGTTTGGCAGGAAGGGCAGTTTTGTGCTCTAGGCATACTGGAGAAAGTCAAAGTACACAGACTTCCACATATGAAAGTACCTGGGGGTGCATAAAGCCCACTCTAGAGCTTCATTCTCTGCTCTCTCAAAAAGGGTGGTCTATGAAAACCCAGCCTTTTTATTAATGGATCCCACCTGACCCACTGCCAATCTCCCGCTGACCTGAATTAACCCTTTCCCTGCTCTCTACTTGTATAAAGCTTCTACTCACCATTAGAGGGAGTAAGGGCTAGATCTAGAATTAGAACTCAGGAATTCCTGGTTCCATATTCAGAGCAGCACCTTGCACTGCTCTCAGCATCAGAAAAATGAGGTGCATTGCCAGGCTTTGCAAAAAACCACTCTTGCATTGCATTAGCACAACTCCACTACAACAAAATGTTGTTGCATTTAAATTTTGTGGTTCAATAGACATTTCTCGTGTGCTGTTTTTTGAGTGTAAAACGTAATCAAAATAAAAATAACATAATAAAATACAGAAGAGAATATGTGGATTATTAAACAAGAACATTGGCTTTAAACAGGCAGCATCTTGGGTTCCTGTACCCCCTCTAGGACCCAGCCCAAACTGTGTTTCTGTTTTCAGTGTCAGAGAGGGGAAGCATATTTGTATATTCAGATATACCCATACCATTTGTGTATACAAACTGTACCTGGAACTTGGTTCCAAGCCCTAATTAGCATAACCTTTTTGCAGGGGCACCTATTATATAAATGAACTGGTTTAAAACATAATTATTGGTTAATATGTATGGACCAGAGATTTAAAGTCAGCTCCCTGAAAGGCAGTGAAACCATCTAATTTGGTCTCTTAGCCCTGTAGGAATTCAGTCAGCTGCCTTGCAGAACTGTTGAGGGGGATATAGAAGAAGGATACAAACAACTGCAGCAGGAGGTGTGGTATAAAGAGCACTGTAGTAATCAAGCTAAAATTGTCCTAGTTAATGTATGACATATGTTCAATTCCCCCACAAACTAATTATCTCACGTCTTTTGAGGAGCTAAGGCAACAAAATGATAGAGTACTGTTTGCTGCTTGAGTCCGAACATGCTCATGGTGATAGAGAGCAAGATGTCAGGAAGGGTCCTTCTTTGCAAACTGACATAATGATTTAGACCCCAGCTTGCTGAAAGGTGAAAGATAGTTACAGCACATGAATGGCCACCTTAATCACTTTTCTCAAGACTGTAAATGCTAACTTGGACTGATAGGAGAAAATAACCATCCAATGAAGCTGAGTCATGACACTTTGAGGGGGCATTCTAGCTTCTCATAAAGGGGACATACTGAGAAAATACTGCTGCAGAGTCAGTCAGCAATACTAGCATCATATCAGGTCATTTTGGTAAAAGATGTACACAGGATGGAGTTGGTAGCCAGACTCGAACAGATGTGTTAAGAGCTTTGTTCCATTTGCAAAACTGCTTGAACAAACATTTTGGTTGCTTTGAAGAGTGGAGAGCAAACAATTTGGAATTACAGTAGCAGGCCTGAGGAAAACAATGTAGGTAGGAAAAAAACATAGTTAAAGTCAAAAACAAACTGAATCACATCCCCTGGATGTGTGCATAAAACTTATTCATATATTGTGGCCTGGGGGAAAAACTGCGAAGAGGAGCCAGCCAAAGACTCCAGCAAGCAGAAGCATCCAAAGCAGGGCCTGCTATACTGCAGGGAGAGAGGGTAAAATGGGACCCAGCCAGGGTCCCACTTCCCTCCAGCATCCTTTTGGACCCAGAACTGGGCTGGGGAGATCTCTATCCAACCCTGTGGGAACTAGGACCCAAGCGGTGTATCCCATTGCCTCAACCATGTAGCCTTTTTGGGAAACTGCAGAGAGTATCCAGCCCATAGAAGCAGAAGCAGACAAAGCAGGAGTCTCTGGGAGCAACTCCAAGGCAGAGGGCAGGAGCAGCACATGGCAGTGGGGAAAGGAACAGCTGAACTGTCAGCAATTGATAGCCTGCTGGGCAGCTGAAGCACAGAGAACTTAGGGGAGCAGGGAGCTGATGATGGGGGGCTGCTGGTCCACCCTGGATCCAAGCCCCCACCAGCTAGCTGCAACGGGCTGCTTTTCCTGCAAGCAGTGGACAAAGGAGGCAGATGCCAAACGATGTTAAAGGAGAGCATTGCACAACTTTAAGGGAGCATGTTCCCTAACTGATCAGCAATGTAACAAAGAAACAACGTTAACCGGGTTGACTTTAAGTGAGGATTTACTGTGCCAAGAAGTGTTTCTAGGAAAACGGACGTGTCCAAAGCTCACCACTGCTAGCACTGCGCATACTTTTTTCTTACTGTTCTTATACCACTGGTGATCTGACTTCACCATTTCATCCTGGTCTTCCTGAAACTACTGGAGACAAGTTTATTCCCTAAATGCTGGAAAAACTGTCGGTATTTTGGTTCTTTTAATTTATTTGTATTTTTGAATTTTTTTTTATTAGGGCAAAGTTACATTACTGGTGGTAATCATATTAATTATACATTACATATTACTTATTCAGGATCAGGTTAATATTTAGAGAACCTGGCTAAAGATTCTGGTATGCTGACTGAGTTCTCCTCCTCTGAGTGTGTTAAAAAGGATGACCAAATTTCTAACAACCTATCCTCTTTCTGTAGTTTCTCTTGTGTAAGTACTTGGTGTGAAAGCTTTTCCACTACAAGGACAGTCCACATTTTACTTTCTTATATAACACACCATATTTATATACCACAATTCCATAGGAGGAGACACATTTTTCCAGTAATGTGCAATACAAAGTCTAGCTGCTAGCAATAAGAAGAAAATACTTTGTCATTCTGTTTAAAATGCAGATCCTTTACTGGAGCATTAAGTAAGAAGGTCAGGAGGTCTCTAAGAAGCCAGCATTTTGTCATAAGATGAATCTCTTTAATAATTTCCTCTCAAAACTTTCTAATTCCTGGACACAACTACCACATGTGCAAGTATGTTCCCATTTCCCCACAATCTCTCTTACAGAGATTTTCTCGAGCAGCAACAATATGATGGATCTTAACTGAAGTCTAATGTCATTTACACACTAAATTTATATAAATTTTATTTATGAGCTACACAAATTGAAGATGTATATCCCCTTTCCCACAGATGTACCCACTCGTCCAAATCAATTTCTTTCTCCAAATCCCTCTCCCATATTTTCTTCTGGGTTGTTATATTCTCAACATCTTTTTCAGTCAAAATTGTTTATATGATAGAAATTACATATCTATTTTTGGTAAAGTCTTTCATTTTATTTTATGTATATACACACACACACATACACGTGTGCATACATAAATATGTAATGTAACTGAACAACACAGTTCTACTGTGTGCTGAGTGCTTTGGTAGGGAGAAGATATCTGATGAATACTATTGTTATAAAGTTAATTTGGATACAACCAAATTTGGTTATTTTTAACATAACTATGACCTTTCTATGACTTTTACTAAAATTTGCCATGATGTCCACATCTCCAGATATACAAATCTCTTGCCAACAGCAGTTAGTAAGAGAACTTTTTTTTATAATCGATTAATATCAAGCTTTTATGATGAATGAGTTGCATTCTGCAATCTTCCTACCTCCACAGCCATCAGTCATTCTGTTTAGTTTGTTGCTGAATTAAAATGTGTTAAGTTTTTCAGCATGTTACCACACAAAATCACTCTGTAAATTACACATGACTCGGATATCTGAAAAAGCACACAACTACAACAAATATGTGCTTTCAGGGGTCATGTGCATATCTCTGCAAAAGTGAAAAAAATGAAAAAAAATTAGAAACGAAAAACAATGTAGAGTCAGAAAAAAGAATTTAAAAACTAGAGAGAGGAAGCAGTCCTAACAGCCTGTGAAATTACTAGTGCTGTATGACAGTTCATACTGTGCTATCAGGAATTTCATGTTCTTTTTTGACAAATGTTAAGTTGTGATAGATAAATAAAATATACAAGTTTTCTCTTGTTTTCTGTGTTCTTTTCAAAGAATATAAATAAATAATAAACTAGGATACTGGGAGAAAGGCTTGGAGAAACTAAGAGAGGGAAGCATTATATCACTGATTAACGTACATGTGAATATGACAGTTCTATTACATGAGATAAATTTAAAGTGTTGCATATAAATAAAAAGGTGATACATTTAATGTTTGATATTTAATAGGCTATTTATCAGTATTAATTCTCACTGTGCTGCAGTTTATCCATCTTTAAAATGGAGAGAACACCTAGCTGCACTGTGTTTTGTGACTAGACTGAATGAACACCTGTACTTACTTTCCTGCACAGAAAGAAGCAGAATCATCTATTACATGACCTTGGTTCTGGCAGATAAGGCTCTATACCAGCCACTGCTTGCAGAAGCTGTAGGCACAAATTAGGATAAGCACTTGCGGGAATAATAGCTCCAAACACACCAAATTGCTGAATCCTTTGAGGAAAAACCCCTTCTAAGAATCCAGCCATAACAATCCATCTCCTTCACCATCCAAGTTCTGGAACACTCCTGCTGTGACAGCAACTCCATGGCAACAATTTCTACTTTAACAGTTTCCTTGTAATCACTGCGGAACCATGCACCTCTTGCTTTTAGAACAGCTAAGGCAGGGCACTAATGTTTAGCTGGGCTCACATCTTTGATCACACTCATCATGTTTGGCAATCTCATATGTGGTGCTTTCTGGCAAGAATGTAGAAATCACATCAGACCTTTTTGTATCTTCTGGTAAGACCCATAGCAGCAGAGACCAATGCTTAATTGTATGTTTTAAAGCCAAGAGAGAGACAGCAGCTCTCCCATTGGCCCGGACTAGGGATCTGCGGCCAGTGGGAGCCGCGATCAGCCAGACCTGCGGACGGAGCAGGTAAACACACCAGCCCAGCCCACCAAGGGCTTTCCCTACACAAGCAGCAACCCCTGTTTGAGAAACCCTGCCCTAACCTGTGTCTGAGTTATTGAAGTCCTCAAATTGTGGTTTAAAGACCTCAAGGAGCAGAGAATCCTCCACCAAGTGACCCGTGCCCCACACTGCAGAGGAAGGCGAAAAACCTCCAGGGCCGCTGCCAATCTGCCCTTGAGGAAAATTCCTTCCTGACCCCAAATATGGCAATCAGTTAAACCCTGAGCATGTGGGCAAGACTCACCAGCCAGCACCCAGGAAATAATTATCTGTAGTAACTCAGATCCCACCCCATCTTGCATCCCGTCACAGACCTGCAGAAGCCCAGTTCCCCAAATTGATTTGAAATTTCTTTTGATTAAACGATAAAGTTTTTATTGGACAATGGAAGAAAGTTGCATTAACATTGATTTTACCAGGCAGTGGGATCATTCAGTGTTATTAATGTAAATTATGGTATATGCAGAGGCAGGAGATAATTCCTTTCCTGATACTCATATTTCCTTTCCATTCATGTTATTTTAGGATGAACACTCCATCATGGGTTAATTTAATCAGTGACTCTTCCTTGCCTGCCCCTGTACTCCCCGAGGCTCAGTTCTTTGTGCTTTATGAAACTTTTCTCAAACAGACTGGATCCTCTGCCCCTGAGTGAGTAATGGGATTTCTTCACTTCCTTATCTGTATGTATATTGGGGAGGGTGCATGTCCAAGTTTGTGCAGGGCTTTGGGTGTAGACAATATGATTATCACATTTCTAAAAAGATAAACACATAATATATTCTCTGCAGTCATTGTAAGGAAGAACTACATTCTCTCTCACCCTGGGCATTTTCTGACCAACAACCAGCTCCAACCATTCCTCCTCATGTTAACAGTCTCTTGCAATGCAAATACACCTTTCCCGCAATCCTGACCTCACCCTGCTACTATCTAGTTAGTGATTGTCATATTCTCCCATATTGCTGCACTTCAGTGGAAGGGAAAAGTCTTAACATATTTGCAGAGTGATTCAAAGACTCAGGCTATGTCTACAGTACCCGTCGGATCAGCAGGCAGTGATGGATCTAGCAGGGGTCTATTTATCACATCTAGTCTAGATGCAATAAATCGACCCCCGAGTGCTCTCCCATCGACTCCTGTACTCCACCGCCACGAGAAGTGCAGGCAGAGTCAACAGGGGAGAGGCAGCAGTCGACTCACCGCAGTGAAGACATGCAGTGAGTAGGTCTAAGTACATTGACTTCAGCTACATTATTCACGCAGCTGAAGTTGTGTAACTTAGATCGACACCCCCACCACCCCAGTCTAGACCCCAGTCTAGACCAAGCCTCAGTTATTGCTTTGGCGAAGGAGTTTACTATTATTCCTATAGTTGGATCTCAAAGTTGCCCAGTTACATATTATCCTAAATTCCATGGCCTGTACCCCAGTACTTCTTATTATAACACTCTCTTTCCCCTCCTTCCTATCATCATCCTACACATGTACATAAAGTATTTATCAATTTCACTTTCCCTTTGACCTGTGGAACACTTCCTCTTTTTCCTGTGTTTTCAATGTAGTGGTTCCAATACTCAGTTGATTCTTGTAGTGGATGGAGAGTACTGCAAAGCCCCAGGATGAAGAGAGCTCCTGCTCTCCTGCTTTCAGGGCTGGCACTACCATTTAGGCGACCTAGGCAATTGCCTAGGGTGCCAGAATTTTTTGGGGGTGCTATTTTGCCGGGGAGGCGGCACGCGGGTCCGGTGGACCTACCGCAGTGATGCCGGACTACCGCAGTCATGCCTGCGGCAGGTCCACTAGAGCCTTTAGACCAGCGGACAGCCCACTGCCATCACTGCGGCAGCTCCACCGGAGCCCTTCCAGCAGCTGACTGTCTGCCAGCATGACTGCGGTAGGTCCACCGGACTCGCAAGGGGCAGCGAAATGGCCGTCCGCCTAGGGCGTCAGAAACCCTGGTGCCGCTCCTGCCTGCTCTCTTCCTTAAAAACACTGGCTCCTCTGGCTACTAGTGCTTTTGAAGTCAAGAATAAAATTCATATTTGCAGGATCTCACTGAAGATTTAAATTTCTCCAGCATATCCCAAAATGTTCACATTATTGCCCCTGGGAACAGAGTGCCAGAAAGGTGAAAATCATGGGATAGCCTGCAATTTATTGTTACTATTTTAGATATTTATTTGATATCAATTTGGTGTCATGCCATCTATATACGCAAGGCATGCACTATATGTCTGACTGGCTGTGCATTGTTCAACTAGAAGCCCATGGGCCGGATCCATCCCACCCCCAAAGAGAATGCCATTTTGTAGAAGACGACTCCACATAGCATGACCATGCATGCACTGTCTATGCAAAGTCACACCACATAGAAGATCCCTTTTCAACTGCCTGAGGCATGCAATTAAGTTGTTTAATGCCTTACTAAAACTGTCACAGCAAACCATGGTACCTGTTTCCATACTATCTAGGCACTCTGCAGATTACATAAAGGTTTGAAATGGATTCTCTTCTTGCTATCCTAGGATTGGCTATTTCAGTCTCTCTCTGTTGCGCCCCTTCTCAATATATGTTTCTTGTGTGTTCTGCCCCATTCTGGACCAAGAGGCTTTGAATTTGCCCCTTTAAAGCAATGGAATTTTAATAGAAGTTTGAAGGAAGGAAGGCAGCCTGATACAGGTCTGACTGGTGGATGGGCACAGAGGCATATTACTAGAGATTTTAATAGATATTGTTTTTTCCTCCTCCTGGATGAAGACAATATATTCCTGTCCTGTTACCTGCCACTCTGGGGAGTCAGGCCCACAACACTGACAGAAATAGCATTTAATTCCTGTAATTTTTAATAGGGCACAGTCCAGCCCATGAATTATTATTTGTATCTAGTTTTCAGATTTTTGAAGAGATCCACTCATGGGATTTCTACATCTAATCTATGATTGTCATAAACAGATAGTTAAGGGTTAATGTATCTTTCACCTGGAAAGGAGTAACCTGAAACACCTGACCTTTAACACTCAGTTTCAAATTTGGAATAGCGTGGGGTTCTGATCCAAAACCCAAATGATCTGGTTCCGGGTATCCTGCCGACTACACCAATGTGACCTGGTTTGCCTAGGACACCCCGGACTGGAAATGCCCAGGTCAGGGCTTGCTACAAAAGGGAGAGAAGATACATCCAAGACTGGTGAGTAACACTGAAGTTAAACTCCCCATCTGGTCACAAACTGTTTTTCTGATCCCCCACACTGGTTATCAAGAAGCAAAAAAAGAAATCACACAGCCTCCTTTATTGCATTCCAGTTCTCTGGCTCCCAATTAACACCTAGGTCCAGTGCAGAGAGAACATAAGAATGACCATACTGGGTCAGACCAATGGTCCATCTAGCCCAGTATCCTATCTTTTGACATTGGCCAATGCCAGGTTCCCCAGAGGTTATCATCAAGTGATCCATCCCCTGTGGCCCATTCCCAGCTTCAGACAAACAGAGGCTAGGGACCCCATGTCATGGTATAATTCCTCAATCTGAACCTTAGAGTCCAAAAGATGGGGTACCAGCATGAATTCCTCTAAGCTTAATTGCCAGCTTAGATCTGACAGGCTGCCACCACCCAAAAATATAGTGTTTTGGGGCACTCTGGTCCCCCCAAAAACCTTCCCTGGGGACACCAAGACCCAAATTCCTTGAGTCTCACAACAAAGGGGAATAAACCATTTCCCTTCCCCTCCTTTCTTCCTCCCAGATCTTTCCTGCCCTGGGTACACTAGGAGATCACTGTGATTCAAACTCCTTGAATCACAACACAGAGAAATCAGTTTTTTTCTCCCCCTTCTCTCCCCCTCCTAGGCTTTCCTTTCCTGGGCTATCCTGAAGAGATAGACAGATTCAAGCTCCATGAATCTAAAACACAGCGGAAATTCACCTTTCCTCCCCCTCCTCCTCCTTCCCTTCTCCCACCAATTCCCTGTTGAGTACAGACTTAGTTCCTTTGAGCCTTAACAAGGGAAAAAATTACTCAGGTCTTTTAAAAAGAAAAGCTTTTAATAAAAGAAAGAAAAAAGTAAGAAATCTCTGTAAAATCTAGATGGAATATTACAGGGTCTTTCAGCTTATAAACACTAGAAAGAAGTCTCCCCCCAGCACAAATACCAATCAAAATCCATCCAGCAAAATACACATTTGCAAATACAGAAAACAATCAAAGGACTATAACTGCCTTTTCTACTTAATACTCACTATTCTGAATGTATAAGAGACTGTAGCAGGGAGATTGGCAAGAAACCTGATTGCACATCTGGTCTCTTTCAGGACCCAGAGAGAACTAAGCAAAACCCAAAAAACACAAACAAAGGCTTCCCTCCACCAAGATTTGAAAGTATCTTGTTTCCTGATTGGTCCTCTGGTCAGGTGTTTCAGGTTCACTGTTTGTTAACCTTTTACAGGTAAAAGAGACATTAACCCTTAACTATCTGTTTATGACACACCATCCCTGCCCATCCTGGCTAATAGCCACTGATGGTCCTATCTAGTTCTTCTCTGAACCTTATTATAGTCTTGACCTTCACAACATTCTCTGGCAAAGAGTTCCACAAACTGACTATGAATTGTGTGAAAAAATACTTCCTTTTGTTTGTTTTAAACCTGATGCCTAATAATTTCATTTGGTGACCCCTAGTTCTTGTGTTATGAGGAGTAAATAATACTTCCTTCTTTACTTTCTCCACACCAGTCATGATTTTATATAACTGAATCATATCCCCCCCTTAGTCATCTCTTTTCCAAGCTGAAAAATCTCAGTCTTATTAATCTCTCCTCATATGGAAGCAAGGGATACACCCTACGACTCAGCAAGGCATGCAGGGATATGCCTGTCCATAGGCATATCCCTGCATGCCTTGCTGAGTCGTAGGGTGTATCCCTTGCCTTCTCTAAATGGGTAAATTGTATAGCTGGTGTCCCTTGATGGTGCATCAAGCAGCTGGGCAGTGCTAATGTCAATCTGTCTGGGGGTGTCAGCCAGACACACAGCACAAGTTTGAAACACAGACATACCCTACATATCTATAACTCATAAGACAAAGGTGATACAAACATATAAACAAGATTATCATACTGGTCAAATTATAACATTTTTGCAGATACGCTCACACAGTCTATCTGACATAGCTTACTGCCATTTTACAATATTGGTATTCATGATATCCTAAAGTGTCTCCCATATTCCATATGGAGTCACATAAACATATATCCTATGCCAAAAAAAAGTCTCATTCCCAGCAATCAAAACCAATTCAATTGCCTCCTACCCCAAAAGAAAAAAATCCCCCACTCCCAGGAACCAATACCAATTCAGTATTTCCTCTCCCTCCTCAGCACGCTCCAGAGACCAAAACCAATGCAGTGCCATTGCAAAAACTCACCCTCTGTGATGAAACCCACTTTTAGTTTCCTTGTAGCTATTTGGAGGCTCATGTGCATGGCCACATCCTGGGCTACTTGCTACTCTTCACTGTTTCACCAGGTCTGAGGAAGCCATCACACACTTGTCATCCACCCTCCCTGCAAGCCAGGAGACAGCTACTGCTGCAGGGAGCATCCTGAGCTCAGCCACCTGACAGGCTCTTCAAATTCCCCATCAGGACTCAGGTGAGAGAGGAGCAACTCTTCACCACCACCACCCCAAGGTTGCTGTGAGGATCCACTCTGCACAGGGCTCAGGCAGCTTTGCTCTCTGGCTCCAGTTCCCACAGTGCATTCTGGAGCAATCCGAGGTGCTGGTATCATGAACATAGGGCAGCAACTGTTGCTTCCCAGCACATCCCCTGCAGGATGGAGAGAATGGAGGGGCCTACAGTTCTTGAGATTTAAAGAGACAGGCCTCTCCTTCAATATATAGAGGAGAATTTTAAAAACAGAGAAAGGGCATTGGCTGGCAGGTGCTCCCCAGGAGATTTCTCTGTATCTGGTCCTGGATTAATGGTGCTCTGTGACTTTTAAGTCACAGTTTCACCCTCACCCAGTCAACTATCAGTTCATTGCTTTATGGAGCGTTGTAGCCTCTCCCACATCCAGGATTGTACCCAGATTCCATTATAAGGTGGATTTGGAACAACCTTGTAAATTTAAAACAAAACCTCCACACACTTTCAGTTTTTTAGAGTTGGTAGCTAGAATCTGTTCTGAAAATTAACTACATAAATTTGCCTCTATGACAGGCTGTATCAGGCATGGAAGCCCTGTTGGAGGCCTCACAATCCTACCAAACCCCACCCCAGGAAAAAGCAGTTGAAATGAATCCTCCAGGCTGCCTACAAAGGCTGTGGGGAAGCATCCAATCAGAGAGAGGCTACCAGAAGGATCCAATCAGAGCCCAGCAGTTTCATATAAAAGGAGCTGCTAGACAGAGCAGATTCAGTTTTTGTCTGGAGCCAGAGGAGTGGAAATGGTGCTCCTGGCTATTTGTAACAGTTGCAGTACCTGGACAAAGCAGTTTGCTGGCTGAAACCAGGAAGCAAGGACTGTACACCTGGCCAGCTGCAGGGCTAGACAGATCACTTGTTGGCTGGAGCCGGGCAAGCAAAAAAGAAAATGCATCTGAGAAGGGAAGTGGCCCAGGTAAATGCACTGGCAAGCAGTTAAAGGGAAACAGCAGCTGGTTGCTACTTATAGTGTCCTTGGGCTGGGACAGGGAGTAGTGGGAGGGTGCAGAGAGGGGAGCTTAACCAAGCCCAGAGAAGGGGACAAAAGCTCCCAAAGAGGGTCAACATTTAATTGAACTATGCTAACCCCCAGGAGGGTATTGAATTGAACTAGTGGCTCAGCTGGAAAGCCAGGGTCAGTAACGCTCACTACAGAGAGAAGAGTCTCCAGGGAAGAAGCCCTGGGGGTACTGCTCCATACCAGAACAGAGAACACTTAAGAGAGACCAGGAGGAGCTGAGGGACCATTGAAAGCTAGCCGAGGAGGAGCTATAACTAAGGGTACGAGTTGGCCGTGGAGGTCATGGAAGTCATGAATTCTGTGACTTCTTCCACCCTGGCAGGGCTGGAGCATCTGTCAGTCCAGGAGTGCAGCAGTCCCCCAACCAAGGGTCCCCAGGGCCATAAAAGCAGCTGGCCCACAGACAGTGTCACCCCAGGAGCCTCCCTGCCCATCAGATGGTCGGAGGATGGCCCCATGGCAGGAGGCCCACAGATCAGCTGGTCGGGGATAGCCCCGCAGCAGCTGCTGGAGCAGAGTCCCTGGGGCAGGAGTACTCAGCCCCCTCTCCCCCAAAGGAGTCTGCCCAGCAACTGGCTGTGGACAGCAGCCTCCCCTCCCTCCCATCCTGCAGTAGCCCACCCAGCAACCAACAAGTGGACAGCCTTCCTGCAGAAGCCCGCCCAACAACTGACTGGTGGACAGCCACCTGGCAGGAGCCCCAGCAGCAGTTCCTGGGACCCTGAGAGAAATTTGGCCTGAGAGAAATCAGACCCTTCAGCAGGAGCTTAGGCATTCAACCCCAGCCAGTTGTCAACCCCCCGCCAGCAGGGCTAGGGCAGACAAACCCTCAGGGGCTGTTAGCTGTGGTAGGTGGGGCTTGGGCAGTCAGTCCCTGGCTGCTGGGTTTCCGCAGGGTTGGCCTTATCATGAGGTGAATTGAGGCAACCACCTCAGGTGCCAGACTGTGGGGAAGTGTCTCTAGGGACCGGAGTGTAGAAAATTGTGGCTGGTGCATATGTATTCTCTCTGCTCTAGAAGCACAGAGATGGTGGAGTGCTGTGCTGGAGGAAGGAGGACACAAGAGACATAACTGGTAAGCAAGAGAAGGTGAGAGGGAATAACAGAAAGCAGCAGGAGCTGCAGGGAGATAGAGGAGGAGGAGCCTCTTATGTACCTCTCTGGCACCCCCAGGAGCCTGGACTGATTAACACCAGCTTCTCAGGGAGCTTCCTGGTCCTGCTGCTTCCTGGAACCCACTTGAGGAGAACAGGCAGTCAACTGAAGTAGTAGGAGCCAGTTAGGCCCTTAAGACACTTATATCTTCCCTAACTCAAGCCCTGCTACCAGCCTGTTATTTGTCCCCTTCAATCAGTGTTGAGAGCCACTATAATTGGCACAGAACAGCAGTCACGAGTGAAAGAAGAAAACGCCCCTCTGGGGCAGCATTCAGAAAAAGAAAGAAAGCAAAGGAAGCTTTTCTATCTAAG
This sequence comes from Gopherus evgoodei, assembly GCF_007399415.2. Taxonomy (NCBI): domain Eukaryota; kingdom Metazoa; phylum Chordata; order Testudines; family Testudinidae; genus Gopherus; species Gopherus evgoodei. Next base: position 91,380,668 of record NC_044328.1, read on the forward strand.
CAGGAAGGAGCTCTCCTGAGATACATAGACACAAATGTTCACGGTGAGCCTTCCGGCCCCAGTGAGGAAGTGTGTGGCGAGGAGATGCCTGATCTTCCAGTTAGTCAGAGTTCAGGTGACCTGGCAGCTACTGCAGCATCCATATCTCCATCTCAAATGGATGTAACTATTCACATTCCTGAAGAAAAGTGTAGATGGGAAGAGTGTGGTGGAGGCGCAAGAAACAGCTGCTGCTGAGTTTAGTTCCTTAAGTCTAGATGATCCAGGACTATGGACTCATGTGAGCCATAGCCTGAGGGTCTTCCTTGTACTGCATAGGCCACAGCAAGTGAAAAACTTCATGTTCCCCAAAGACAATGAAAATAGAAGTTTCCATCCAACACATTACTGGTGTGAAATACCTAATGGTGACGAAGTAAAGAGGCCATGGCTTATGTACTCAAAAACCCAGAATGCTGCATACGGTTTTTGTTGCAAACTCTTCCAGTCTAATGTTCCACTGGGTTCTACAGGAACAAAGGACTGTAGAAATCTGGCATGCCATGAGAAGGCAGCAAATCACCAGAGAGCATTCCATAGGTGGAAAGAGCTTGAGATGAGACTAAGGTTAAAGGCCAACATAGATGATCAGCATCAAGAGAAGATTGAATCAGTCTCTCTTTACTGGCAAAATGTTCTGAAAAGGCTCTGCCATTGTGAGAATGCTTGCTATCCAAAACCTAGCACTGCGTGGTACTTCAAATCAGCTGTATGTGCCAAACAATGGAAACTTCCTTAAAATTGCGGAGCTGATGGCAGAATTTGATGCTGTACTCCAGGAGCATTTAAGAAGAGTCACCACCCAAGAAATGTACTGTGATGGGGCAAAGCCAGATGGCTACAGTAAAGTAGTGAGGAACAGGCATGTTAGCCCCAGGCTAAACAAATCCCTAGTATCACAGTAACCAAATGGCAGTTGCTCCAGGTTAATCAAGACACCTGGGACCAATTAAGATAGCTACATTGACTGGGACACCTGAAGCCAATTAAGGGCTGGCTGGAACTAGTTAAAAGCCTCCCAGTTAGTCAGTGATATTCATGTGTCAGGAGCTGGGAGCAAGGGCGCAAGGAGCTGAGAGTGAGAGAGTGTACTGCTGGAGGATTGAGGAGTACAAGCATTATCAGCACCTAGAGGAAGGTCCTGTGGTGAGGAGAAAGAAGGTATTTGGAGGCGGCCATGGGGAAGTAGCCCAGGGAGTTCTAGCTGTCATGCAGCTGTTACAGGAGGCATTATAGACAGCTACAATCCACAGGGCCATGGGCTGGAACCCGGAGTAGAGGGTGGGCCCAGGTTCCCCCCAAACCTCCCAACTCCTGATCAGACATAATCTGAGTTGACCCAGACTGTGGGTTCCACCAGAGGGGAAGATCACTGAGGTGAGCAAATCTGCCAATAAGCACAGGACCCACCAAGGTAGAGGAGGAACTTTGTCACAGTACATACACCACTACCTTGGAAAAACAATTCAAAATGAGATCACACAGTTACTAGCAACAAAAGTAAAACAGAAGATTGTGGCAGATCTGAAGTCAGCAAGATATTACTCTGTTATTCTGGACTGCACACCTGACATCAGTCATATGGAACAAATTATTTCAATGATGCGTTTTGTAAAAACAACAGAACCTAGTGAAAATGTCCCTGCAATGGTGACTGTTAGAGAGCATTTTCTAGAATTTATTGACATTGATGATACTACAGGAGCTGGTATGACAAATGTGCTTCTTAAAAAGCTGGAAGATATGGGAATTGCAATAGCTGACATGAGATCAGGGCTACGATAATGGTGTCAACATGAGAGGAAAGAATAAGGGAGTGCAGACATGGATCCGAGAGTTAAACCCTCGAGCTTTTTTTGTCCTATGCTGTTCTCATTCAGTGAACTTGGTGGTCAACGATGAAGCGTCAGCTTCTAGTGAGGCTGCTGAATTTTTTTAATGTAACTCAAAGCATCTATGTATTTTTCTCTGCATCAACACATCGATGGCAAATTTTGAAGCAACATCTGGGAACATCCTAGTTGACACCGAAACCACTGAGTGCCACATGATGGGAAAGTCAAGTGGAGGCGATAAAGCCTATCAAACACCAAATTAGGAAGATAGATGATGCCATAGTTGCCATTATGGAGGATAAGGCTATGACAGGAACTGTTCGTGGGAGAACAGTAGCAGAAGGAAATGGAATCACCAGAAACATACATAACTTCAAATTTCTGTGTGGCTTAGTGTTGTGGCATGACATACTGTTTGAAATACTGTTTTGAAATAAAATTTGTAAGCAAGAGACTCCAAGGTGTTGACTTTGATATATCTGGAGCAATGGAACAACTAGACAAAGCAAAGTCATACCTACAGTCTTACCGGTCAGATGAGGGATTTAAAAGCATTCTGAAGAGTGCACAGAAGTTGGCAGAGGAACTTCACACTGAAGCTATTTTCCCACCCATTCAAGAATACAAGAGTCACCGAAGAAGACATTTTGACTGCGAGGCATGGGATAATCCCATAAGAGACCCTAAACAATTCAAAGTTGAATTCTTTATCCAGGTACTAGATTGTGCAATACAGTCAGTTGAAGAACATTTCATGCAGCTCAAGGAACACAGCAGTATATTTGGGATGTTGTATAATATTCCAAAACTCCTCACTATATCTGAAGAAGACCTACACCAGCAATGCAGTGCACTAGAGACAGTGTTGACACATGATGACATGCGTGATATTGATGCAAGTGATTTAGGTGATGAAGTGAAAGCCCTTTCAAGATACATTTCAGTAGGATCAGCTGCAAAGGCTGTACTGGAATATATGTGCATAAGTAAGACGACCACCCTCTTTCCAAATGCTTTTGTTTCTCTGCGCATATTTCTAACACTTCCTGTAAGAGTTGCCAGTGGAGAATGCAGCTTCTCCACGCTGAAGTTAATAAAAATACATCTACACTCCACAATGACACAGGAGAGGCTGGTCAGCCTTGCAACCATCAATAGAGCATGAGCTGGCCCAGACTGTGGACCTTCAGCAGGAAGCAGTTCAAATCTTTGCAACCAAGAAGGCACGGAAAGCACCACTTTGATTTTTCAATCAGATAAAAATGCCAGTTTTTACTATTCAGACAAGAAAAGTTACATTTGCTGTTCAGGCGTTTGAAAGTCAAATGTTTAAATTTTTGAACAAGGTGTTTTAAGTTGTTCTCCTTTATTGAGGTAAGTAACAGAGCAGTACCATGAGAGGAGTAGAACAGGAAGAAGACAGAATTGAAACCTTTCAAAGTTTGGCTCAAGCGAAGGGGAATGGGGGAGTCATTTGAGCTCCCTGCCTCAGGTGCCAAAATGTTGTGGGCCAGCCCCGGGCTTCTGCTTCACCTCATGGGAGCAGAAGACAGAATTGGGCCCAGACCACTCTAGGTCTTGGTTGTTGCTTAGCCACTGTTTAATTACAAAAAATCTTATTGGAGCATCCAGAGCATATGCATAAGGTTTAGCTGGCTGAGAGGAAAAAATGGCAACCCCAAGTACACTGAAGAGCAAAATTGCAAAAACCATTGCTAGGCAAAGAAGTAGTCAGCAGCCAAAGAGAACATTTCATGAAAGTGGCAGGTGATGTTTTGTACTGCATGTACTGTTCCTGTAGATTACACACGAAAAGGAAGCTGTGACAAACATATATAAAGTGCTTTCCATAAACGTAAGGAACAAGAACTTTAATCAGGCCCAAGTGAGAAAGCTAAACTATGAAGAACAGTAAGTGAGCTATTTACTGTATAGATCAAAGAACAGCTGCATCATAGGACAGAAAGTTGACTTATAGAGGTTTTCTGTACCAATGTGACCTAGATAGTTTTTCAAAGCAGGGTTATCTAGAAAGCTCCCGGTAAAACATGAGTGTTATACCTGCTTAAGATCATCTCCGAAGAGCATACTTGCCAAAAAAAAGTTTGAAAGACATGTCAATGACCTGAAAGAACTGCTGAATCAATGTTTTAGAATTAGTCTCAAAGCAGATGAAACAACTGATGCTGAAGGGCACTACATATTGAATATCCTGGCAGTGCCCTGTGTGACAGATCCAGACCAGTGGGGTACAGGAGTCTGGGAGACAGCAAATATACTGGTCACTAGATGAGTAGTTTTCTGTTCCCTGAGTGACCAGAGCAGGGGCTGCACTAGAGTAATCAGGAACCTGCTAGAACCAATTAAGGCAGACAGGCTGATTAGATCACCTGCAGCCAATCAAGGCAGGCTAATCAGGGCACCTGGGTTTAAAAAGGAGCTAGAGGAGAGAGAGTGTGTGTGAGGAGCTGGGAGCAAGAGCCACAAGGAGCTGAGAGTGAGAGGATGTGCTGCTGGAGGACTAAGGAGTACAAGTGTTATCAGACACCAGGAGGAAGGTCCTGTGGTGAGGATAAAGAAGGTATTTGGAGGAGGCCATGGGGAAGTAGCCCAGGGAGTTCTAGCTGTCATGCAGCTGTTACAAGAGGCACTGTAGACAGCTGCAATCCACAGGGCCCTGGGCTGGAACCTGGAGTAGAGGGTGGGCCCGGGTTCCCCCCAAACCTCCCAACTCCTGATCAGACACAGGAGAAGCTGATCCAGACTGTGGGGGAGATCACTGAGGTGAGCAAATCTGCCAATAAGCGCAGGACCCACCAAGGTAGAGGAGGAACTTTGTCACACCTGTTTGTCTTTAACAGACATTTCAGGCTGTCAGGGGGAAGGTAGTTTGGAATTGAAGTCTTTGCTAATAGAGTGTATATGTTTGGAGACTATTAACTTTAAAACTGAGAGTCATGCAATGGTGGAAACATTCAGAAATAGGGAATTCCTTTTAATAAAGTCACTGCTTTTGTCACTGACAATGCTGCATATATGAACAAAACCTGGGAACAAAGCCTCAAAGCACTTTTTCTGAAAGCAGTGCATGTAACATGCACTGCACATCTTCTCAACTTACTGGGCAATACCGGGAGAAAAACACTTGGAAAAGTAAATGAACTTGTCATTGCTGTAAAATATGCATTCACTGCCTGCCCTGCCCGCAAAGCATGGTGCCGTCAATCATTGCAGGAAAAAGGGAAAGTGCTGCAATTCCACCTATTGCAGTAATCAGACAGTCAAATAGCTGGTTTGAAGCTGTCCATTTTCATACCAGCCACCTGCAGGATTATGTGGATTTTTTTGAGGAGTGTGAGCAAAGCTATAGTTCGTCTGTTGCAGATTTGATCACTTTAAGTAAATCAATGAAAATAAAAGAAAATATTGCAGTAATTGAAGCATTTGCACCAAAAATAATGGCAACTCGCACAGCTTATGAAAAAACAGAAATCAGATCACATAAGGTGGTCAATGATTTGACTGATCTTGCCAGTTGGTCAAAGTCCTTCAGTGGCATGACTGACCAGCTGTTAGCTAAGACAGTGTAAAATCAAAGCCTACATGACTGGTTCTGAACAGTTTTGTCAACTCACTGCCAGTTTTCTTAAACCTTGCCGAGTGTTTGATCCCAACTGGGCCAAACTTCTTGACCTTGTATCACTAAATGTATCTGAGTCTGTTCTCATGTTTGAAAACAATGAGCTGGCAAAAACTGAGTTGTGTAGCTACAGCAGTGCAGTTTTGAAATGAAGTGCCTTGACATTCTAGAATTTTGGGGCAACTTAAACGATCACTTTCCAAGTCTGGCCATAATAACTTTGAGGTGTTTATCACTGCCCAATAACGGTGTGGACTGCGAGAGATATAGACTGGAGGACGAGTGCTTGCAAGAATAATAGGGGTCAGATTTTCCTGGATGTGATAGCGGATGGATTTCTTCATCAAGTAGTTGAAGTACCTACGAGAGGGGATGCCATTTTAGATTTGGTGTTGGTGAGCAGTGAGGACCTCGTAGAAGAAATGGTGGTAGGGGACAACCTTGGTTTGAGTGATCATGAGCTGATTCAGTTCAAACTAGATGGAAGGATAAACAAATGTAGATCTGGGATTAGGGTTTTCGACTTCTCGAGGGCTAATTTTAAAGAGTTAAGGAAATTAGTTAGGGAAGTGGATTGGACGGAGGTATTAGTAGATTTAAATGCGGAGGAGGCCTGGAATTACTTTAAGTCGCAGCTGCAGAGACTGTCAGAAGCCTGCATCCCAAGAAAGGGAAAAAAACCATGGGCAGGAGTTGTAGGCCAAACTGGATGAGCAAGCAACTCAGAGAGGGGATTAGACAAAAGCAGAAAGCTTACAGGGAGTGGAAGAAAGGCAGGATCAGTAAGGAAAGCTACCTTGGTGAGGTCAGAACATGTAGGGATAAAGTGAGGAAGGCTAAAAGCCGCATTGAACTGGACCTTGCAAAGGGAATCAAAACCAATAGTAAAAGGTTCTACAGCCACATAAATAAGAAGAAAACAAAGAAAGAAGAAGTGGGGCTGCTATACACCAAGGATGGAATGGAGGTTAAGGATAACCTAGGCATGGCCCAACATCTAAACAAGTACTTTGCCTCAGTTTTTAATAAGAGTAGTGAGGAATCTAGCGATGATGGAGGGATGATAAACGGGAATGTGGATATGGAAGTGGATATTACCGCAACTGAGGTAGAGGCCGTACTTGAACAGCTCAATGGGACGAAATCGGAGGGCCCGGACAATCTCCATCCGAGGATATTAAAGGAACTGGCACGTGAAATTGCGAGCCTGTTCGCAAGAATTTTTAAGCAATCGATAAACTCGGGGGTTGTGCCGTATGACTGGAGGATTGCTAATGTAGTTCCTATTTTTAAGAAAGGGAATAATAGTGATCCGGGTAATTATAGGCCTGTTAGCTTGACATCTGTAGTATGTAAGGTCTTGGAAAAAATTTTAAGGGAGAAAGTAGTTAAGGACATAGAGGTCAATGGTAATTGGGACAAATTGCAACACGGATTTACTAAAGGTAGATCGTGTCAAACCAATCTGATCTCCTTCTTTGAGAAGGTGACGGATTACTTAGATAAAGGAAATGTGGTAGATATAATTTACCTAGATTTCAGTAAGGCGTTCGACACGGTTCCACATGGGGAACTGTTAGTTAAATTGGAAAAGATGGGAATGAATATGAAAGTTGTAAGGTGGATAAGGAACTGGTTAAAGGGGAGACTCCAGCGGGTCATATTGAAAGGTGAACTGTCAGGCTGGAAGGAGGTCACTAGTGGAGTCCCTCAAGGATCGGTTTTGGGACCGATCTTATTTAACCTTTTTATTACTGACCTTGGCACAAAGAGCGGGAATGTGCTAATAAAGTTTGCGGATGACACAAAGCTGGGGAGTATTGCTAACACGGAGAAGGACAGGGATACTATTCAGGAAGATCTGAACCACCTTGTAAACTGGAGTAATAGAAATAGGATGAAATACAATAGTGAAAAGTGCAAGGTCATGCACTTAGGAATTAATAATAAGAATGTTGGATATACGTTGGGGGCGCATCAGTTGGAAGCAACGGAGGAGGAGAAGGATCTTGGGGTACTGGTTGATAGCAGGATGACTGAGTCGCCAATGTGATACGGCTGTTAAAAAAGCAAATGCGATTTTGGGATGCATCAGGCGGGGTATTTCCTGCAAGGATAAGGAGGTGTTAGTACCGTTATATAAGGCGTTGGTGAGACCCCATCTGGAATACTGTGTGCAGTCCTGGTGTCCCATGTTCAAGAAGGATGAATTCAAACTGGAACAGGTTCAGAGACGGGCTACAAGGATGATCCGAGGAATGGAAAAACTGCCTTATGAAAGGAGACTCAAAGAGCTTGGCTTGTTTAGCCTGGCCAAAAGAAGGCTGCGGGGGGATATGCTTGCTCTATATAAATATATCAGGGGGGTTAGCATTAGGGAGGGAGAGGAATTATTTAAGTTTAGTACTAATGTAGGCACGAGGACGAATGGGTATAAATTGGATATTAGGAAGTTTAGACTTGAAATTAGACGAAGGTTTCTAACCATTAGGGGAGTGAAGTTCTGGAACAGCCTTCCGAGGGAAGTAGTGGGGGCAAAAGACTTTTCTGGCTTTAAGACAAAGCTTGATAAGTGTATGGAGGGGATGTTATGATAGGATCGTTAATTTGGGCAATTGATCTTGGATTACCACCAGATAGGTCTGCTCAATGGTCTGCGGGGAGATGTTGGATGGGATGGGAACTGAGTTACTGCAGAGAATTCCTTCTTGGGTGCTGGCTGGTGAGTCTTACCCACATGCTCAGGGTTTAGCTGATCGCCATATTTGGGGTTGGGAAGGAATTTTCCTCCAGGGCGGATTGGCAGGGGCCCTGGAGGTTTTTCACCTTCCCCTGCAGCGTGGGGCACGGGTCGCTTGCTGGTGGATTCTCTGCAGCTTGAGGTCTTCAAACCAATTTTGAGGATTTCAATAACTCAGTCCTGGGTTAGGGGTTGTTATAAAATTGGATGGGTGGGGTTTTGTGGCCTGCCTTGTGCAGGAGGTCAGACTAGATGATCATATTGGTCCCTTCTGACCTATGAGTCTATGAGTCTATGAGATCATTTTCATCTCACAAAGTTATCTTGCAAGATGACACATGCTCAAAGATGACAAGCTGGCAATGTACAACATGCTGTTTCAGAACTGTGGAAAGCTCTGTTAGTAAATGACCATTTTACACTCTAACAGTTAATCTGGTAGGTAGTTAACATTATATAAAGTTTAAATAGGCAATTTAAAAGGTCTGTATTAATGTAGTGAAAACTGCATTGCTGTGTGTATATTTCCATGATTTTCTTGTTTATTTCCCAGAGTAATCTGATAGGTCCTTGTACTAAGGCTGCTGACTCACTGCTGCGGCACCTCCTGCTCATCGTCCGGGAATTAGCTCTCAGCCCTGAAGCGCTCTCTATGGCTGGTATCTCACCCTCTGTTGCCTACGCCTCTGCAGTCCCTTTATCTCCTCCATGTCCGTCCCCTCCTGGGTTTCTTCACCCAGTGGGCCTTCCCCTGTTCTGGGTGAGGATTCTTGCCTCCAACTCAGTAGGGACAGTCCCCTCTCAAATGTCTCCACCTCCCACAGGTGGAGGTGGAGCTGGAAAAAGCCCAAAAGGAGAAATAAGACCTGGCCTTGAAGTTGAAAGAAAGTGAAGAAAAGTGAGAGTGACTGATGGGACACCTCAGGGTCGCCCAGGCTAGGATACCCTCTACTCCCAGAAGTGGGATTTTGAGGCAGAGGGTGTGTAGTGGGGCAAGCACCCTGCTCTGGAGAGAAAGGGGTTAAAACAAGCTCTGGGAAAAGGCTGTCCCAAAGAGCCAATCAGGCAAAGGCAGGTAGCAGCAGGCCCGGCAGGGCTAGTATAAAGAGGGCTGTGAGCTAGGATATGGTTAGTCTCACTCCAACCTTGGGGTGGAAAGGACTGGGCTGCCTGGGAGCATCAGGTACCTTCAACAGAGCAGTGCTGGGGAAGGGACAGGCTGAGCTGGGGAGCTCAGGCCTGGTGACCTCCCAGGTTGAGGCCTGACAGGAAGACCGAAGGAGGTACTGGGGCTGCAGGGAAAGGCAGCTGATCCAACCCCCTAGCTAAAGATGAGTGGCCACTTCAGACTGCAGTTTGATTGTGAGTAAAGAGGCTAGATGAAGACTGGCAGGGGATCACTGAGGTGTGGTGGACTCAGGGGAGTGGGGTTACCTGGCTGAGGGGCAGCACCCCAAGGTAAGGGGCACCCTGGTCTGGGAGGGACATGGGGCCTATACATGGAGAAGATAAAGGGACTGCAGAGGAGTAGGCAACAGTGTGTGAGACACCAGCCCATAGAGGGCACTTAAGGGCTTAGAGCGCTAATTTCCAGGCGACCAGCAAGAGGTGCTGTGCTGGTGAGTCAGTGACCTTACTACACATGGTGGAGAAAGTGAGCATGTACGGTCTGCCCCGATACAAAGGGAACTGTGAAGACTGGGCAAGTTGTACCTTTTTTGAGGGATGAAGGAGCCCTGATACACAGATGTTATTTGGGGAAGGTGCTTATGCCATCCCTGCTTGGGCCCTGGCGTCAGCGCCCCAGCAGAAGGGGAAGATGACCCATGAGGGAGACGGAAGTCTTTGCTTCAAGGGATCCGGGAAACCCAAGAGGGACTATGGAAGGTGCAGGGGGTCCTCCAAGAGCAGGTGGGGCAGCTGGCAAGGGAGCAGCGGACCCTGGTAAGACTCTTGAGAAGGGAGTTCAAGAAGAGCCACCAAGAGCATGATGGAAAGCTAAGCGCGAGGGCCAGGAGGCCCAGGGCAGAATGCAGGGCATCTCTCCCCATCAACGCCCTGAGCGTCTGCGCAGCACTTAATAGGCGGCCACGCAGCTTAGAGGGAACTTAGGTCTCTGCAAATCTGACCTGGGGAGAAATTCCTTCCTGACCTCAAATATTGCAATCACAGTACTGAGTGTGATAGGCCTGTTGAACCTTGCACCCTGGAAGGGGTCTGTTTTGTGTGTGTTCACATACAGATTGTGCGTGACTCGCCCAGCGGGCTGAGTCACTAAAGCCTGCCAGAAAAAATTTAACTGCCAGCAGGGGTCACCATAAGCAGCACAAGTAGAGAGAGAGTGCAGACTGGTAGGAGCAGTAAGGTGAATGGCCCCCGTCACAGCCTCCTTTGAAAATCTTTTGCGAATGGTCTAATGTTCCTTTGCCTCCTTCCATTTATGCCACACTATTGCCTAATACCACAGAGCTTCACCTCTGGGTAACCTTTGAAACTGGCTTCTGCAAGGGATGAAATAGGAAAGTTCTCAAGAAATTAACCTTAGAAAATTCTGCATGTTTAATCTGGGTGAATAAAAGCTTAGTGGTTTTTTTAAATGCAGAGATCAAAGGTGTTGTCAATTAGTGGGTTTGAAAAAGACCTGCAGGGCATTCAATAGTTGGGTAGATTAAGCAGCCACAATCACCAAATGAGTCCTGAGAGCTATTCCTACAGCAGCTCTGACTGGTTGCTTTTTTCTAGGCAGCAGGCAAGTCGGGCAGGCTGCCAGAGGTGGATTTCCCAGAGGGCTAGAGCTTCTAGCATCATCTCCAGACTGGGCTCCATCCCAGCCAAAACCCTGTTGCTCACAAAAAAAAGGTGAGAGTTGGCAGAGGCTTCAGTACAGGCCTCAGGCTCCTCCCTCAGCTCCCTAAACCAGCCAGTAGCCCCCTCTTCAGGTCAGCTCCACAAGCCTCTTAGCAACTCTCTACTAGCTCCGCTAAACCTGCCTGAGGTTGACACAAATGCTTGTGAGCCACTCCTGACAAATAAAGGCTGAATTACTTTAAACAAAAGGGCCTGCTGAAATAATTCAAAGGCTGTGTTAAAATCCATGCCTTGTAAAGAATAGAAGGGTGGGACTGGAAATTAATGGACTAAATTCAAGTGTCAGAAATTAGGCCTAATTGGTGAGGGGATGTGCTACTCTGTCCATCACTCTCTTTTGGGTGTTTTTGTTGTTGTTGTTGTTTTAAAGACTTTGGAGGGGAAATATGGAGACATGGCAGCAAAAAAAAAAAAAGGGGGAATTGCTGGCTGAATGAAGGATGAGAGAAAGTGAAGCTCAGTCCTTCCCCTAGCATAGTTACTACCCCGTCAATCTCCTTTCCCCCACCCATGAAAGCACCCCACTAACCAAGCCAAATACAACTCCCTCACCCCAGCAACCCAAACCGATTCAACTGCCCTTACAGAAACAGCCAAACCCAAAGCAATTGCCCCCTTCACCCAGCACACCCCAGTGACAAAGCCCAGTTCAACGCCCTGCCCAACACTCTGGGGTAACAAAAAACAGTGCCACTGTCTCTCCTTAAAATCATGACCTGTGACAAAAAAAAATTCAATTTTTCACACCACCATCATGCCTAGACCGCTTAATATCACTCAGACCTTGTCTACACTACAGAGTTGCAGCGCTGGTGAGGGGGTTACAGCACTGCAACTTAGGATGTGTACACACTTGCACAGCACAGCCAGTGCTGCAACTCCCTGTTTGCAGCGCTGGCCGTACACCCGGTCGAGCCTCGGGTGTAGAGGATCCAGCGCTGGATCACCAGCGCTGGTCAGCAAGTGTAGACACTCACCAGCGTTTTTATTGACCTCCGTGGCATAAGCAGGTATCCCAGCATACCTTAGAAGCCTCTCTGGTAATCATGCAAACTCCACTGCCCTGGGCTCACCTGACCCCTCCTTTAAATGCCCCGGGAATTTTAAAAATCCCCTTCCTGTTTGCTCAGCCAGGTGTGGAGTGTAATTAATCCATCAATCACTCAGCGACCATGCCTCCACGCACCAAACGAGACCCAGCATGGACCAATGCAGAGCTGCAGGACCTCATTAGTGTTTGGAGAGAGGAGGCTGTGCAAGCACAGCTGCGCTCCAGAAGGAGAAATTATGATACCTATGGTCAGATATCGCAGTCCTTGATGAGAAGGGGCCATGAACGGGACACGTTGCAGTGCAGGGTCAAAATTAAAGAGCTGAGGAGTGCTTACTGCAAAGCCCGTGAGGGAAATTGCCGCTTAGGAGCTGCCCCCACAACCTGCCGTTTTTACCAGGAGTTGGATGCCATACTTGGGTGTGACCCCACTGCCAATCCTAGGAGCACGATGGAGAGTTCAGAGCAGGGAGAAGTGGGGGAGGTTGTAGAGGACGGCGACAGTGAGGCTACTGGCGTGGAGGGAGACACCCCGGAGTCCCAGTACACATGCAGCCAGGAGCTCTTCTCAAGCCCAGAAGAGGCTAGCCAGTTGCAGCAGCTGGAAGTTGATGTTGAGGAAGAAGCTGAGGATCGTGCTCGGGGTAAGTAGATTTTTATGTTTTGGGAGAGGAGGATTTTGGTTATGGCTGCCTGCATGCATGCCTAAACGTGGAATAGCCCATTGATTTGCTCTATCACGTCTCTGTAATCTGCCTCGGTAATCTCTTGAAATGTTGCTACAAGAGCGTTTGCAATTTGCTTTCTCAAATTGAGCGGGAGAGCCACCATGGTCCTTGTCCCGGTCAGGCTAACTCGTCCAATCCACTGTGCAGCGAGGGGTGGGGGGACCATGGCTGCACACAGGCAAGCTGCATAGGGGCCAGGGCAGTATCCATATTCCTGTAGAAGACCCTCCCTCTCTTCCCAGGTAACACGCAGCAGTGATATGTCTGGCAGTAGGAAACCCTGTTGAGAGTTTAGGGATAATTGAGTGCAGGGTGCCAGGTTCGCGTTTCCCCAGCCCATGGTGCTCTGTTTTTAATCCCCCCCTCCCAGCACGTAGGCAGCCACGCGGTGCGCTCCTGTGTTCCCCACCCCCCCTCCAAGCAGGCATCCAGCAAAGCGGTGTGCTCCGGTGTTCCCCACCCCCCCTCCAAGCAGGCATCTAGCACCGTGGTGTGCTCCTGTGTTCCCCGCCCCCCCCCCCTCCAAGCAGGCATCCAGCACCGCGGTGTGCTCCTGTGTTCCCCACCCCCCCCCTCCAAGCAGGCATCCAGCACCGCATTGCTTCCTCCCCCCCACCAGCAGGACAGCGTGAACACGGACGATTAGAACACCCCCCCCCAAGCAGCAAGCTCACCACCTTCCTGTTCACTACTTTCCCCTCTTCAGAACACCAGCTAACTCCTGTACCCATTGCTGATAAACCCCAGGGACCCACTGGTCAATTCCCACTCCCAAGGGGAAATCGGGGCAAAACCACTCACCCCATTGCTCACCATGACTTAGCTTGCCAGCCCTCTCTGTGTTATGTGTGGTATGTGAGAAGGATGCTACCAAAAGTCTAAAAAGTCCTTCAACGTGTGATAATAAACAATGTAGCCTCTGTGTATTACATGGTTCTATCTCTCTTTTTTTTCTAGTGACCTTGACTACTGCAGCCGTATCACCAGCCTCACATAGGTTGCAGAAGTTGAGACGGAATCCTAGAAAATCAAAAGAGGAATTGATCAAATCTGTTATGAGCCACTACAACAGAGAAAGTAGGAGGACACAGGAATGGAGAGAGAAGACCTATGAATGGAGAAGCAGTGTACATGAATGGAGGCAAACAGAAAGCAGGAGAAAGGATTTGTCTTCCAAAAAAACCACAAAGCAGATGAAAAGCCTCCTGGCTCGCCAAACTGAGTCATTCGAGTCTATTGTAGCCATGCAGACAAATATGTACCGTGGTAACCCACAGCCCTCCCAAAGCCCTCTTCCTTGTTCCCCAATATTTCCACAAAACAACTTTCTCCAGCAGCCAGTTCCTTATTATCCCCAGCTGCCCCCAACACCTGTAAGATCACCTACCAGCCCTGATAACTATAATTCTTACCCTGTTTACTCCACCCCTATTATTCTGCAGCAGAGTAATCCTGAATTGCAGCAGACATTGAATAGTGATCAAAATAGGACATATTCAAACCTGTGAATGTACAGTCCACCACCCCAACCCCCTTGCCTGTTATGTACTGTATGTTGAGTAAAGTTTTTTTTTCTTTTTCACTACGTTATATTGTTGCTGGAAGTGGTAAATATTATACACCAAGGTAAAGCAAAGCACATCAAATGCATCAAACATTACTGTTGGCTGTCAGCATCAAATTGCTCCCTCAAAGCATCCCTAATCCTTGAAGCCCTTTCCTGGGCCTCCCTATTAGCCCTGCTCTCTGGCTGAGCAAACTCATCCTCTAGGCGTCAAACCTCAGAGGTCCATTCCTCACTGAATCTTTCACCCTTCCCTTCACAAATATTATGGAGGGTACAGCACGCGGATATAACAGCAGTGATGCTGCTTTCCACCAAATCTAGCTTCCCATAAAGACAGCGCCAGCGTGCTTTCAAACGGCCAAAAGCACACTCCACAGTCATTCTGCACCGGCTCAGCCTGTAGTTGAACCGATCCTTGCTCCTGTCAAGCTTCCCTGTATATGGTTTCATGAGCCAGGGCATTAAGGGGTAAGCAGGGTCTCCAAGGATCACAGTGGGCATTTCGACATCCCCTACTGTGATCTTGCAGTCTGGGAAAAAAGTCCCGGCCCTCAGCCTCCTGAACAGGGAACTGTTCCTAAAGATGCGTGCATCGTGCATCTTTCCAGGCCATCCGGAGTAAATGTCAGTGAAACGCCCACGGTGATCCACAAGCCCTTGCAGAACCACGGAGAAATACCCCTTGCGATTAACGTACTCTGATGCCAGGTGGGGTGGTGACAGAATAGGAATATGCATCCTATCTATTGCCCCTCCACAGTTAGGGAACCCCATTTCTGCAAAGCCATCCACAATGTCCTGCACGTTCCCAAGAGTCATGGTTCTTCTTAGCAGGGTGCGATTAATGGCTGTGCAAACTTGCATCAGCACCATTCCAATGGTAGACTTTCCCACTCCAAACTGGTTCGCCACCGATCTGAAGCAGTCTGGAGTTGCCAGCTTCCAGATTGCAATAGCCACCCGCTTCTCCACTGGCAGGGCAGCTCTCAATCTCGTGTCCCTGCGCCGCAGGGTAGGGGCGAGCTCAGCACACAGTGCCATGAAAGTGGCTTTTCTCATCCGAAAGTTCTGCAGCCACTGCTCGTCATCCAAGAATTGCAGGACAATTTGATCCCACCACTGAGTGCTTGTGTCCCGAGCCCAAACGCGCCGGTCCATGGAGCTGAGCACGTCTGTTACTGCCACAAGCAATTTACTGTCTTCACAGTGAGGCGATTCAATATCATCGTCTGACTCCTCACTGTCACTGGCACTCTTACTGTCACTCTCACTCTCACTCTCATTTTGCAGCTGAAGGAATAGCTCCACTGCCAAGCGCGATGTGCTGGCAGCATTCATCAATAAGGTCGTCAGCTGCTCAGGATCCATTTATAACAAAAATCGCAGAAAAAGCGCTGTAGAATCACAATGCCGCCAAACTACTCGGAATGTGTAGCAATGCACCAAGGGGCGTTGGAACAGGAAGCAGAAAGACAATCACACTTCCTTCCCCTTCCCACAAGCCACAGTGCCGAAATAGGACGAGGTGCTCTGTGGGATAGCTGCCCACAATGCACCACTCCCAACAGCGCTGCAAGTGCTGTAAATGTGGCCACACTGCAGCGCTGGTTGCTGTAAGTGTGGCCACTCTGCAGCGCTGGCCCTATACAGCTGTACTAACACAGCTGTAACTTCCAGCGCTGCAAAACCGTAAGTGTAGACATACCCTCAGTGACCAAAATCAATTCAACTCTCTCTTCAGTGGACCCCCCCAGGGAACAAAACAGTTCAGCCCTCTTCTGTCCTTTGCACCCAGTGACTGAAAACAATTAAACTCCTCTTCCCATCCCCAGGAACCACACCCAATTCATCACCTAGGGAAGCAAAACTAATTCAACTTCCCCTCCCACCAAAAAAAAAAAAATCACTCCTGAAAACACAAACAAATTCATCTCCCTCAGAAAAACTTACCCCACCCACAAAAGAAAATTCAACTCTCCCCATCTCAGCAACTTATCCCTGGTGATCAAAATCAATATAATTCTGCCCCAAATGCAGCCCCATAGATCAAAATTATTTGTCTTCCCTCCACTAATGTACCCTGGTAATGAAAACCACAGTGCTTTAGCTAAAAGACTAGATGGTTACAATATTATCCCCATGCTACCACTGGAGCAGACTTGTTAAGTAACATAGGGTATGTCTACACTTACAGTTTTGCAGCGCTGGTAGTTACAGCTGTGTTAGTACAGCTGTATAGGGCCAGCGCTGCAGAGTGGCCACACTTACAGCAACCAGCGCTGCAGTGTGGCCACATTTACAGCACTTGCAGCGCTGTTGGGAGTGGTGCATTGTGGGCAGCTATCCCACAGAGCACCTCGTCCCATTTCGGTGCTGTGGCTTGTGGGAAGGGGAAGGAAGTGTGAGTGTCTTTCAGCTTCCTGTTCCAACACCCCGTGGTGCTTTGCTACACATTCCGAGCAGTTTGGCGGCATTGTGATTCTACAGCTCTTTTTCTGCAACTTTTTGTTATAAATGGATCCTGAGCAGCTGACGACCTTATTGATGAATGCTGCCAGCACATCGCGCTTGGCAGTGGAGCTATTCCTTCAGCTGCAAAATGAGAGTGAGAGTGAGAGTGACAGTAAGAGTGCCAGTGACAGTGAGGAGTCAGACGATGATATTGAATCGCCTCACTGTGAAGACAGTAAATTGCTTGTGGCAGTAACAGACGTGCTCAGCTCCATGGACCGGCGCGTTTGGGCTCGGGACACAAGCACTCAGTGGTGGGATCAAATTGTCCTGCAATTCTTGGATGACGAGCAGTGGCTGCAGAACTTTCGGATGAGAAAAGCCACTTTCATGGCACTGTGTGCTGAGCTCGCCCCTACCCTGCGGCGCAGGGACACGAGATTGAGAGCTGCCCTGCCAGTGGAGAAGCGGGTGGCTATTGCAATCTGGAAGCTGGCAACTCCAGACTGCTTCAGATCGGTGGCGAACCAGTTTGAAGTGGGAAAGTCTACCATTGGAATGGTGCTGATGTAAGTTTGCAGGGCCATTAATAGCACCCTGCTAAGAAGAACCGTGACTCTTGGGAACGTGCAGGACATTGTGGATGGCTTTGCAGAAATAGGGTTCCCTAACTGTGGAGGGGCAATAGATGGGAAGCATATTCCTATTCTGTCACCACCCCACCTGGCATCAGAGTACGTTAATCGCAAGGGGTATTTCTCCGTGGTTCTGCAAGGGCTTGTGGATCACCGTGGGCGTTTCACTGACATTTACTCCGGATGGCCTGGAAAGATGCACGATGCACGCATCTTTAGGAACAGTTCCCTGTTCAGGAGGCTGAGAGCTGGGACTTTTTTCCCAGACCGCAAGATCACAGTAGGGGACGTCGAAATGCCCACTGTAATCCTTGGAGACCCCGCTTACCCCTTAATGCCATGGCTCATGAAACCATATACAGGGAAGCTTGACAGGAGCAAGGACCGGTTCAACTACAGGCTGAGCCGGTGCAGAATGACTGTGGAGTGTGCTTTTGGCCGTTTGAAAGCACGCTGGCGCTGTCTTTATGGGAAGCTAGATTTGGTGGAAAGCAGCATCACTGCTGTTATATCCGCGTGCTGTACCCTCCATAATATTTGTGAAGGGAAGGGTGAAAGATTCAGTGAGGAATGGACCTCTGAGGTTCGACGCCTAGAGGATGAGTTTGCTCAGCCAGAGAGCAGGGCTAATAGGGAGGCCCAGGAAAGGGCTTCAAGGATTAGGGATGCTTTGAGGGAGCAATTTGATGCTGACAGCCAACAGTAATGTTTGATGCATTTGATGTGCTTTGCTTTACCTTGGTGTATAATATTTACCACTTCCAGCAACAATATAACGTAGTGAAAAAGAAAAAAAAACTTTACTCAACATACAGTACATAACAGGCAAGGGGGTTGGGGTGGTGGACTGTACATTCACAGGTTTGAATATGTCCTATTTTGATCACTATTCAATGTCTGCTGCAATTCAGGATTACTCTGCTGCAGAATAATAGGGGTGGAGTAAACAGGGTAAGAATTATAGTTATCAGGGCTGGTAGGTGATCTTACAGGTGTTGGGGGCAGCTGGGGATAATAAGGAACTGGCTGCTGGAGAAAGTTGTTTTGTGGAAATATTGGGGAACAAGGAAGAGGGCTTTGGGAGGGCTGTGGGTTACCACGGTACATATTTGTCTGCATGGCTACAATAGACTCGAATGACTCAGTTTGGCGAGCCAGGAGGCTTTTCATCTGCTTTGTGGTTTTTTTGGAAGACAAATCCTTTCTCCTGCTTTCTGTTTGCCTCCATTCATGTACACTGCTTCTCCATTCATAGGTCTTCTCTCTCCATTCCTGTGTCCTCCTACTTTCTCTGTTGTAGTGGCTCATAACAGATTTGATCAATTCCTCTTTTGATTTTCTAGGATTCCGTCTCAACTTCTGCAACCTACGTGAGGCCAGTGATACGGCTGCAGTAGTCAAGGTCACTAGAAAAAAGAGAGATAGAACCATGTAATACACAGAGGCTACATTGTTTATTATCACACGTTGAAGGACTTTTTAGACTTTTGGTAGCATCCTTCTCACATACCTCACATAACACAGAGAGGGCTGGCAAGCTAAGTCATGGTGAGCAATGGGGTGAGTGGTTTTGCCCCGATTTCCCCTCGGGAGTGGGAATTGACCAATGGGTCCCTGGGGTTTATCAGCAATGGGTACAGGAGGTAGCTGGTGTCCTGAAGAGAGGAAAGTAGTGAACAGGAAGGTGGTGAGCTAGCTGCTTGGGGGGGCGGGGTATTCTTTGGTCCGCGTTCACGCCGTCCTGCTGGTGAGGGGGGAGGGGAGCACCGCAGTGCTGGATGCCTGCTTGGAGGGTGGTTGGGGAACACAGGAGCACACCGCGGTGCTGGATGCCTGCTTGGAGGGGGGGTGCCTTACACTGGAGCACACCGCATGGATGCTTACATGCTGGGAGAGTGGGTGGGGAACACAGGAGCGCACCGCGTGGCTGCCTATGTGCTGGGGGGGGTGTTAAAAACAGAGCACCATGGGCTGGGGAAACGCGAACCTGGCACCCTGCACTCAATTATCCCTAAACTCTCAACAGGGTTTCCTACTGCCAGACATATCACTGCTGCGTGTTACCTGGGAAGAGAGGGAGGGTCTTCTACAGGAATGTGGATACTGCCCTGGCCCCTATGCAGCTTGCCTGTGTGCAGCCATGGTCCCCCCACCCCTCGCTGCACAGTGGATCGGACGAGTTAGCCTGACCGGGACAGGGACCATGGTGGCTCTCCCGATCAACTTGAGAAAGCAAATTGCAAACGCTCTTGCAGCAACATATCAAGAGATTACCAAGGCAGATTACAGAGACGTGATAGAGCAAATCAATGGGCTATTCCACGTTTAGGCATGCATGCAGGCAGCCATAACCATAACCCTCCTCTCCCAAAACATAAAAATCTACTTACCCCGAGCACGATCCTCAGCTTCTTCCTCAACATCAACTTCCAGCTGCTGCGACTGGCTAGCCTCCTCTGGGCTTGAGAAGAGCTCCTGCCTGTATGTGTACTGGGACTCCGGGGTGTCTCCCTCCACGCCAGTAGCCTCACTGTCGCCGTCCTCTACAACCTCCCCCACTTCTCCCTGCTCTGAACTCTCCATCGTGCTCCTAGGATTGGCAGTGGGGTCACACCCAAGTATGGCATCCAGCTCCTGGTAAAAACGGCAGGTCATGGAGGCAGCTCCTGAGCGGCGATTTCCCTCACGAGCTTTGCAGAAAGCACTCCTCAGCTCTTTAATTTTGTCCCTGCACTGCAACGCGTCCCGTTCATGACCCCTTCTCATCAAGGACTGCGATATCTGACCATAGGTATCATAATTTCTCCTTCTGGAGCGCAGCTGTGCTTGCACAGCCTCCTCTCCCCAAACACTAATGAGGTCCTGCAGCTCTGCATTGGTCCATGCTGGGTCTCGTTTGGTGCGTGGAGGCATGGTCGCTGAGTGATTAATTGATTAATTGCACTCCACATCTGGCTGAGCAAACAGGAAGGGGATTTTTAAAATTCCCGGGGCATTTAAAGGAGGGGTCAGGTGAGCCCAGTGGAGTTTGCATGATTACCAGAGAGGCTTCTAAGGTATGCTGGGATACCTGCTTATGCCACGGAGGTCAATAAAAATGCTGGTGAGTGTCTACACTTGCTGACCAGCGCTGGTGATCCAGCGCTGGATCCTCTACACCCGAGGCTCGACCGGGTGTACAGACAGCGCTGCAACCAGGGAGTTGCAGTGCTGGCCGTGCTGTGCAAGTGTGTACACCACCTAAGTTGCAGCGCTGTAACCCCCTCACCAGCGCTGCAACTCTGTAGTGTAGACAAGGCCATAGGCAAGTTCACAGACAATCAGTGACATAACTACAAAGGGAACCCTGCTCTCCTGATTCTTAGTCTTCCCTTCTAAACTCCAACAGAGTTAACTGTTTTCTCATATAACAGTTAGGGGACGGATAGCTCAGTGGTTTGAGCATTGGCCTGCTAAACCCAGGGTTGTGAGTTCAATCCTTGAGGGGGCCATTTGAGGATTGGTCCTGCCTTGAGCAGGGGGTTGGACTAGATGATCTCTTGAGGTCCCCTCCAACTCTGATATTCTATGAAATATGTGATAAATTACTACTTTTGAGGCTGAATGCAGATCCATGTAACAGAAGCCAGCTGTTTTCTGTTTCCTATGCTAAGCTCTCAGGATCATAGATTCCAAGAAAACAGGCCTGTCACTTGAGCTAAAGAAGAATAACCCTCAGCTCTCCTTAACGTTTGGGATTTTATTCTCTTTCTGGGATAGGGAGGACAAGATAATCACAAACACTTGGGCAGACCAAGCAGGGATGCACACATACATAAGACCCAGTATATTCCCTTTTTGGCAATTAAGATCTGCTTGTCATGGCAATTCTGTTACATCTTTCATTATGACATCACCTGGCCCAAGCACAGGTGCTGGGGCACTGAGCTCTAGTCAGTGCTCAACTTGGCCACCAAGAGAGCTGGTTGGTGCTGTTCTGTACTACAGCAATTTTGGAAATCCCTGTGATGTCATACTCAACACTTGGCATTTCCTCAGATGGCCAACATAAAACAGTTGTGTAAACTGTCTATTCATTGAGTTGTGGGTCCACAGGGACCTCAGACCAGTTGTTACTGAGTATTTAAAACATTCCTTCTGTTCTTCTGAAGTGAAACTATTTCCATGGAAAACATGAGGAATAAATAAAAAGCTACAGCTCACCATGTTCAGAATTGTAGCAGAATGTCTACTGGGATAGTTGGTCCAACTGTAGTATAGGCAGAGTTCTCCACTCACTGATACATTTTGGCAATAAAATACAAAATCCCACTGACTAATCAGATTGAGGCTTTCAGACAATGTCCACATTGTGGGTCTGTGCTGGACATTCAGCAGGAATTCTCACTAAATTGGTCTTCGGTGGTTAGATTAGGGAGGCACAACTCTTGGGCTCTACTTTCACTTCAGGCATTGATTTGAGCTGGGTTTGGAGAAATCATTCACCCTTCATGGCACCTCACTTTATTTACCTTTAAAATAAGGATAATGGTAAGGATTTGAAAAGTTGTTGTATGACTTATTTGGCATTTTGAGATCTTTGAAAGCATAGTGTTATTGAAGGGCCTAATCCACACCCAATTACATTCCATGAAGATCATTATTGACGACATTGGACCTTCAATCAAACCTTTAGTGCAGACAATATTATTCATATAAATAGATAGTGATTGATTTCATGGTTGATAGATATATTCTAATATCTAGGGTTACCAGATAGCAACTGTGAAAAAACAGGGGTGGGGGTAATAAGCACCTATATTTAAAAAAGGTCCCCCAAAACAGGACTTTCACTATAAAATGGGACAGCTGATCACCCTAGATATCTCTCAATATTTATCACTGAGCCTCTGTTTCTCCATCTTTAAAATGGAGATATTTACCTCCTCCAAACTGTGTATTCTGTCTTAACAATTGTTGCCATTTTAAGAATCTTGGAAACAAGTTGCTAGCTTAGTGAAGGCACCCTGACTAATATCAAAAAACTCATTGTTGAAAAGCTCAGTATTTATAAGGACATTCATCAATAGTTCTTTAAATGCATCAACATTTCATGTTCATACTGGGCTTTGACTGATCTAGCCTCTAGAATACAAACACTTAGGTAGGCTATATACATACAGAGTAGTCTGTGCGTTGCCCTTTTATGGCATTAACACCACCTGGTTGGCCTGGCATTTCAATCACACCCCTCATTATGAAGTCCCCCAGGCCAAGCCCAGCTACCAGAGCATTCAGCTCAAGTCAGGGCTCAGCTTTGTATCCAGAAGAACTGGTTAGTTGGTTGCTGTATTTATTTTAGAAGTTTTGCTGTGTCAGGTTGAAGATTTTGCATTCAAACTTCATATAGAAGAAAGTGATTCTCTTCTCCCTTATTTGATATAACAGAAGAGAATGGAGTTCTGGGGCCACTGGTGTTTCAGCCGAGTTTTAGTGGATATTGAAGAGATTTTTTTCCTAATTTGAACCTGGACTATTTGTAGGGAAAGCAAAAGACAATAAAGCAAAACCTGGAAGGCAGAAATCATACACAGCATACCAGCTGAGATGCTGAATCCACCTGCAGCTCTGACTTTCAAAATTCTTGTATATTTCAGTCTAACCTTAACATTTTTTTTAAATATCTACTAATAGGCTATCACCCATTTACATATGAGATTATAAATCCTTCAGCCATGGACTTTTTAATATGGATCATTTGTCAGAATGGATGCTTCTCTTGTAATTAGTGCTGTGGGTTGAGAGCCAGACTCCTGAGATCTAGTCCCAGTTCTGCCACAGGCTTTCTATTCATATTGATCTGGCCCATATAAGTAGTAGTGTCCTAAAAACAATCCCTTAATCCACTCAATCCCATAGAATATTGATTCTGTAAATTTATTATCAGTTCTACTTCCAATCCTGTGATATTTAGAGACTCAGTGGGGGGACATGGGAAACAGCCTGCTGAAAATAACTTAAGAAAGGAATTTTATGGGCCATAAAAAGTTCTCCCCCCCATGAAACCTAGATTGAAATCCATGTCATGGATTGTTATGTGTCTGATGAATTTAGTAACAATGAGGCTCACTGTGTCCTTTATTAGGAAATAATAGTGGCACCTGTTTCTACTATAAGGTGAGCTACCCTTTACAAGTTAATATCTAGTTGCTATGGCAATCTTGCCCACTCCCTGGTTTAGAGATTTCAAACCTACTCATGAAGGGACTTAAAGCAGCTCCTAGATGATCCTTGGGCAGCAAACTGTGTATAATCCAGTTTTGTGGTGCATGATGGGCATATCTGGGAAAGGACTGCTCAAAGAGCATGTGCTGGAATGTAGCACCTAGGGCTGCATTGTAGCGTGGTTACCTGCTCCTGCCCTGCAGGGCTTGAAATAGCCCAGGAGAGGGCTGAGGCAAGAAGCCTGGGCCGATTGGGGAGAGTAGGCTCAGCTAGGGCCATGCCCCAATCAGGCCCAGCAGGCCCCTATAAGAGGTTGTGAGCCAGAGGCCCAGTGAGTCTCTCTCTGTTTGTAGAGGGAGAAGGGCCTGGCTGCAGGGACCTAAGCAGGACATCTAGATTGGGAGCAGGGCTGGGGAAGGGCCAGGGGAGCTGGGACCTCTGGCCTGGAAAGCTGCAGGCCTGACTATAGACTGAATAGGTGCAGGCTTGCAATGGGGCAGCCCATGGGTAGGCAGAGGCAGCAGGTCCAAACCCCTTTGCCTGTTATGAGTGCAGTATAAGCCAGTCTGCCCCAGTGAGGCAAAGTGGGGATAGTAGGTGGGGGTTCCCCTGGGAGGGGGACACCCAGAACTATGGTGTTACTTCCAGGGGCTGCACCCATTTAAAGGGGTACCAGGGTCCTGGGAGGGACATGGGGGCCAGCAGTGGCAGTGAGACACCAGCCTGAAGAGGGCATTCCAGAGGTTGGGTGCTAATTCCCAGAGGACAACCAGCAGGAGGGGCCGCAGGGGTGAGCCTGCGCATGCTTACATGCATATTAGGACCTTTTTATATATAGGGCTCTGGGAGAGTTAGCAGCCATAGCAGTGCAGATGAGTTGTTTGGCTGTACATTGAAAATGCTAGTTTTTCATTTGTTTCATGATCACATTAACTGCACTGAAAAAAAAGCAGCTTCTGTATGGGACAAAGCAGCTAGATGCCCTTCTAAGGGCTCAGTAGTGAAGCAAAGACTGACTGATGTGGCACCTCCTGCTGGTTGTCCTGGGAATTAGCTCAATTCCAGCTCAGAGCACCTTTTGCTGGCCAGCAGCTCACCTGCCTCAGGCCCCCCATGTCCCTCCCAGACCCTGGTGCCCTTTACCTCAGGGTTCTGCCCCAGCAGTATCCCACCATGCTCTGGGTCTCCCCTCCCAAGGGAGCCTCCAACCATCTCACCCACCTTGCCTCAGTGGCTGCTGCCAGTCATCAGCTAACCCCTACTCACTGGGGCAAACTGCAGTCTGTCATAGCCACTCATCATCATCATCAAGGGTGTTTGGATCAACTGCCTCTGCCTAATCCCAAACTGCACCTCTGCAACTCCAGTACCTTCTTTAGGCCTTGCACAAGGGCTGGGAGTTGCCAAGCTGGGGAGCTCTAGCCTGGCCTCTTACCTTTCTCCAGCACTGCACTACTTCTGGTACCCTGCTCCCAAGCAGCTTGATCCTTCTCCCTCCACTGTTAGAGAGAGACTAACTCAGTTCCTGGCTCACAGCCCTTTTATAGGGCCAGCTGTGGCCTGATTGGGGAAGCAGCCACAGCTGGGGCCATGCCCCAATCAGCCTAGCCTTTTCTTTCAGGAGTAGGGTAACTGAGTGCCTAGGTGAATGTCTGTGTTTTTATAAATTTGCAGTCTGATGGACTACATGAAGTCAGTGATGGATTCTTGGTAAGAAAAGAGTTTTGCATTATGTGCATTAGTGCACAGGGAGAAGGGGAAGATGGTTGTTTTGAGCCACATAGTTAAGCTAAAAAGCCTCAGATTGGCCCATACGCTGACAGCTTCACAGATAAGAGCTGCTGGCAGGGTTAGTATATGGCATATCATATTTCCTTCTGAGGCCTGGTCTACACTACGAGTTTATTTCGATTTTAGCAGCATTAAACCAAATTAGCGCTGCAGCCGTCTACACAATGAAGCCCTTTATTTCGATATAAAGGGCTAGTAATATCGATATCTGTACTCCTCCCCGACAAAGGGAGTAGCACTGAAATCGGTATTGCCATTTCGAATTAGGGTTAGTGTGGCTGCAATTCGATGGTATTGGCCTCCGGGCGCTATCCCACAGTGCACCATTGTGACCACTCTGGACAGCAATCTGAACTCAGATGCACTGGCCAAGTAGACAGGAAAAGCCCCGCGAACTTTTGGATTTCATTTCCTGTTTGCCCAGTGTGGAGCACTGATCAGCACAGGTGACCATGCAGTCCCAGAATCAAAGAAAGAGCTCCAGCATGGACTGTGCAGGAAATACTGAATCTGATCTCTGTATGGGGAGATTAATCTGTTCTATCAGAACTCCATTTCAATAGACGAAATGCCAAAACATTTGAAAAAATCTCCAAGGCCATGATGGACAGAGACCACAACAGGGACTCAACACAGTGCTGAAACTTAAGGAGCTGAGACAAGCATACCAGAAAGCCAAAGAATGAAATGGACGCTCATGGAGGGAGGGGCGACTGATGACTCTAGCTATCCCACAGTTCCCACAGTCTCAGAAAACCTTTTGAATTCTTGGCTGAGCTCCCAAAGCCTGAAGGGTCAAAAACATTGTCGCGGGTGGTTCAGGGTATATGTCGTCGCGCCCCCACCCTCCATCCCTCCGTGAAAGCAAAGAGAAAAAAATCCTTTCCCACCTTTTTTCAATGTCACCATATGTCTATCGGATGCTGCTGGCTGACGCAGTGCTGCAGCGCTACACAGCAGCATCTCCTTCCCTTCTCTTGTGGATGGCAGATGGTACAGTATGACTGATATCTGTCATTGTTGTCCTGTGAGTGCTCCTGGCTGGTCTTGGTGAGGTCGGCTGGGGGCACCTGGGCAAAAATGGGAATGACTCCCGGTTATTCCCTTCTTTAAGCTTTGTCTAATGGAGATTTAGTCCTGCCTGGACTGCCTTCCCTCCCCTCCCCTCTCCCCTTCGATCTCTGCTTGCAGAGGTAATAAAGTCAGTGTTGTTTCAAATTCATGCATTCTTTATTACTTCATCTCACAAATGGGGGGATAACTGCCACAGTAGCCTAGGAGGGGTTGGGGAGGTGGGAAGCAACGGGTGGCATTGTTGCAGAGGCACCCCCTAGAATGGCATGCAGCTCATCATTTCTGCGGGATGTCTGGGGCTCTGACCCGGAGCAGCCATTTGCCTTTCTGGTTCTTATAGTAGGCTTGCCTGATATTCAAGGCAGGACTGACTCTCCCTTTAGACAAAACTTAAAGAAGGGAATGACCTGGGGAGTCATTCCCATTTTTGTCTATATGCCCCTGGCTGACCTCACCGAGGCCGAGCAGGAGCACCCATGACAGCAGCAGATGGTACAGTATAACTGGTAACTGTCTTTGCTAACTTGCAAAATGCAAGGGGATGCTGCTGTGTAGCGCTGCAGTACAGCGTCTGTTAGCAACATCCAGTAGACATATGGTGACAGTGAAAAAAGGCTGAATGGGCTCCATGATTGCCGTGCTATGGCGTCTGCCCGGGCAACCCAGGGAAAAGGGCATGAAATGATTATCTGCTGTTGCTTTCACGAAGGGAGGATTGAGTGATGACATTTACCCAGAATCACCCATGACACTGTTTTTGCCCTGTCATGCATTGGGATCTCAACCCAGAATTCCGATGGGTGGGGGAGACTGCGGGAACTATGGGTTAGCTATGGGATAGCTACCCACAGTGCAATGCTCTGGAAATCGATGCTAGCCTCTGTACATGGACACACACCACCAAATTAATGTGCCTATTGTGGCCGCATGCACTCGACTTTATACAATCTGTTTCCAAAAACTGGTTTCTGTAAAATCGGAATAATCCCGTAGTGTAGACATACCCTTAGTCTCCTGACAGTTGTGTTGTTGAATGTCTGGGTTCTTCTCAGAGATCCTGTTCCTAAATATTCTTTTTCTAGGTGCCTCAAAGAGTCATGAAGATACTATTTTCAGTGGGGTTTCCTGCTCAATATTGGAGTAAGCAATGCTTTAGCTCCACTACTGCTCACTGTCTTCCTTAAACCCACTATCCCTAAATTGCTTTGGTTATTGATAAATTATCAGGAACTCACTGAGATAGTGTCTGTTACTTTACACAGAGGAACAGCATAACAAACATACTATGTATTCCCTCCCTACATGGATAGGCAATGACTCCACCCAGTGACTCACCCTCTGCTACTACGTTGTTGTTCCATTTCCTTTAGGATGAAGACTCCATCGAGGGCCAGACCATATGTCCACAGCCATTTTGCTGCATCTCTCTGGCCCATCACATACTTCTTCATCTCAAGTGAAGGCTCCTTATCTGTCACAAAGGCATATCAATCCTCATCCAGCACATAATTGGGGTCCACCTTCCTCCTGACCTGAAAGAACAGCATTTCAATGAGCCAAACTCCCACCATTCGGAAAGTGTGGATGCAGTCATTGAAAAACACTTCCACAGCCAGAGATCTGTGTCCTTCTGTAATGAGGCAGCCTGGCTCCCAGCCGCCCCGGAGGATGAAGAACCCAGCCGGAGGCCAGACTAGGTGGAGCTACAGAGCTCTGAGCCCACCCTGCAAAGCGTCAAGCGCAGACCCGGAAGTATAAAGGCAGAATCTCCGAGCTCAGTGAGGCCCCAGCAGCTGAAGCGAGCAGATGTCCCTCCGGGAGCTCGGGACTGGGAGACTCCTGCAACCCAGGGTAGCCGCCCAGAGTGGCCTGAACTTCCCCGTGCTCATTATCCAGAGGAGCTGCCGGAGCCGCCCCCCCGTGCTCGTTATCCAGAGGAGCTGCAGGAGCCCCCCCCCCCATGCTCATTATCCAGAGGAGCTGCCGGAGCCCCCCCGTGCTCGTGATCCAGAGGAGCTGCCAGAGCTTCCCCGTGCTCGCTACCCCAAGGACCTGCTGGACCTACCCTCCAGTCCCGGCTGGGGCGAACCCATGGACCTGGACCCTGAGGAGGATGACCCCCCAGGATCCAGGTAAGCCCTGAGGAGGAGTTCGGAAGTAGCCCGGGGGCAGCCAACCCTAGTCTGGCTGCAGCAGAACCAGAGCCAATGTCAGTGTGTTGCGGCCAGGATCCCCACTGACACAGCAGCAGGTTGCCTGCCTCTGTTAGGGCCCCAGGCTGGGACGCAGAGGAGTGGGTGGGCCTGCATTTCCCCTGCCACCCCACTCAAGGGTGGCAATCTCCCACTTGCCCCAATGCTCAGGCCCAGAAGCCTGGGCCTCTTACCTTGTATAACCTGAACTGCTTGCTCAGCCCCTGCCTGAGGGTCTGAGCCCTGCACCAGTGTTTGTTGCCCTGCCCTGACCCAGGGCCTGGGCTCTATAAACTGAACTGCTTGCTCAGCCCCTGCCTGAGGGTTTGAGTCCGGAACTGTTATTTTCACCTCAGGTAGTTGGGCGGCCGGGCTCCCAGCCACCCCAGGGAGGGGTGAAACCACCCCCCCCCCCAACAACGGACTGCTACACCTTCCTAGACCCCAGTCAACTCTGGGTTTAAAATACTCTGGGAGTGCTTAGGCCAGGGGTTGGCAACCTTTGGCATGCAGCTCGCCAGGGGAAGCACCCTGGCTGGCCTGACCAGTTTGTTTACCTGCTGCGTCCACAGGTTGGGCAAACTGTGGCTTTCACTAGCCATGGTTCGCCGCTCAAGGCCAATGGGGACGGTGGGAAGCAACGCGGGCCAAGGTATGTGCTGGCCGCAGCTTCCCACGGCTCCCATTGGCTAGGAGCAGCAAACTGCAGCCAGTGGGAGCCACGATCCACCCAACCTGTGGACGCAGGAGATAAACAAACCAGCCAGGCCAACCAGGACTCTTCCCCTGGCAAGCCGCATGCCAAAGGTTGCCGACCCCTGGCTTAGGCCCTCAGTCTTGGATCCACTTTTCTAGGTCATGGGGCTCCTCTTCAGAGAAGAAAACAGAAGGGAGCCAGGGACAGAAAATGAATTCATCACCTCAATAGTGTGATGACAGCTTCAGTGTCTGTATTTCACTGTAGACTCTAAGGCAGGCTCAAGGTGAGGAAGACAACTACTATGATGACAGGGTCTTTATAAAGGCATTTCTACTGACCAGTGTTGGGAAGGGGGAACTGCCAGCTCCTCTGAAGACCCCAATAATCACTTGTAAGGAGAATATTCCTTAAGAATCCTTGCCTCTGACTAACGTCATGTCTCATCCCTGATCAGATGGATTTTTTACCCTTACGGACCAAGGGCAACAGCAGGAGCCCTGTTCCTCAACTTGGTTTGAAATTTCTGCTGATGATGGAAGGAAGTTGGATCAATATTGATATTACTGGAAGGTGGGAACATGTAGTTTATGGCCTACGGAGCGACAGGAGAGAATGGCTCTACTGATGTTAATGTGTCTTTCAATTCTATTAGTTTAGGATTAGTGCTCCATCATAGGCCAATTTAATTGGTGATCCTCCTTTACCTGCCCCTGTACTCTGAGTCTCAGCTCTTCATTCTTTATGAAGCTTTCCTCTAACTGAGTGCACCCACTGCCCCAGAATGCATATTCGGATTCCTTCACTTCTTTCTCTGTGTGTATATTGAGGAAATGTATGGACATGTCTGTGCAGCGATTTGGGAACAAACATGCAATCCATTTGCACCATTCTTAAAAGGTAAACAAGACAAGATTCTCCACAGTCATTGTAAGGCAGAACCAAATTCTCTCTTCCACTGGGCACTTTCTGACCATCAACCAGCTCCAACCATTCCCTCTCATGTTAACATTCTCTGAATGCAAATAGACCTTTCTCAACCTCCTGACTTCACCCTGCTACTATCTAGTTATTGATTGTCAAGTTCTCCCATATCACTGCACTTCAGTGCTAGGGAAAAATCTAAGTGACTCAAAGACTCAATTACTGCTGTGGCAGAGAAGTTTTGCTGGAACTCGGAGCTGCCCTGTTCCTTAGTATCCAGAATCCCGTGGCCTGGCATCTGCCACTCTGGCTGTGTCCACATTGAAATTAGAAACCAATGGCTGGCCCATACCAGCTCACTCGGGCTCACAAGACTCAGGATAAGGGGCAGATTAATTGCAGCATAGACGTGTGTTTGAGCTGCCATCCAAGCCCTGAGACGCTTTCACTTTGCATGGTCCTAGAGCCCAAGCTCCACTGTCAACTCAAATGTCCAAAATGCAATTAAACAACCCCTTAGCTCAAGACCGTCAATCCTGAGTCACCTTGCACAGGCCAAAGTTGCAGGTGTCTAATTGCAGTGTAGACATATCCTCTGATCATTTTGGGATTCAGAGTCAGATATTTATTTTCCCTACTTCTTTGGATAGATCATGATAACTCTGATGTCCCATGGAGTGATACAAACACTTATTTAGATATAATGGCTTTGGTTGTTCCACTCCCCACAATTATTTTTCTCCTCTCTGCTGCCCTATCCAGGACAGAAAGGCTTTGAACTATGGATTTTATTAGAAGTCAGAGAAAAGGAGTGGGGATTTAAAGAGATTGTAATAGCAGAGGTGGATTCACTGGGGATAAGTGAACAGAGACTGTTACGGCACACTGGGGATAAGTGGAATTGAAAATTGTTCAGCTACTAATAATATTTGTATTTATTTTTCTTATTTTAGGACACGTACATTATATGACAGTTCTGATGCTCCCATTCAGTCATTAGCTTCTTAAAGTTTCGGCTGACCATGTAATCCCAATCCCCTCGGCTGACCATGTAATCCCAATCCCCTCTACCTCTTCAGTGAGTATTCAAGTTCTCCTTAATTCCAGTTTGTGAGTTAATTAAGGATGGTGTGTGGGAGAGGCTCTGTAAGGACTCAAATGCATGTAAGGAATAGTGCTGCCACCTTTCTGAAAATGCAGGACAGTTCTCTTATTCCAGGAATTGTAAGAAAGCTCCACCTTCTCTCTCTCACCTTGGGCCTGACCACTCAATAGCAATGACACCACTTCTTAACATCTATAATTAGTGAGAATTGCCTTCCCCATCCCCTCATTTATATAGTTCCAACGGTGCTTTACAGAGAAGGATGGAGGCAAGATCCCTGTTTAGAGACCCTACAATCCCTGTAGACAAAGAACTGGTGAAAAATGTAAAGCCCATTATTCCCCTCCCTCTAGTTTTTTTTTCTGCTATTCCTGCTTCCTCAACCACAGCAAAGAGTCTTCTATTTATTGTCTCCTTCTAAGGTACATGCTTTTTATTAGAGAAAAAAGGAGCATTGAGGCAGATACAAGTCAAATACAGATTGGCAAAGTGTGAAAAGGGGGATAGTTCTTCAGCAGCTGATGTTTCAACTCTTTTTCTTTAAGGCTGAGCTCTCCACCATCAGCCATTGAAGCATCACTGGCAGCTGAAGATCCTTATTTTACCCCGGACCAAACTCATATTCTGGAGTGGGGCTTTCCTGAATGACAACTGACCATCCATTTGCCAATTTGTACAGGGCTTTGAATCCTGAAAATGAAAATTCAGAACTTGAGCCTACAGCCATTCTAAGGAGGCACCAAACTCTGACTCACTCAGAGCACTATCTGAACTATGACCAGATCCAACAACTCTCATTGAATGGAACTTGTCCTTTGCCAGCCTGCTAGCACTGACTTATTAATAAGTATGCAATGTTTATGCAGAGTTCCTTATTCCTTGACTATGGTAGGAGGCAATGCCTCCTTTCCTTTATTGTAGGCTGTGGAAGTACTACACAGGTTTTTTGGGGTTGAGATCAGTATTATTTTCAGAAATGTGGTGAGGCCCAGACAAGTTCTTCTTCGAGTGATTGCTCATATCCATTCCAGTTAGGTGTGCATGCCGCGCGTGCACGTTCATCTGAAACTTTTTACCCTAGCAACTCCAGTGGGCCGGCAGGTCACCCCCTAAAGTGGCGCCGCCATGGCGCTTGATATATACCCCTGCCGGCCCACCCGCTCCTCAGTTCCTTCTTACTGCCGTGTCGGTCGTTGGAACTGTGGAACACAGCTTGGCTGCCTTCCACGTCCCTAGCTCTCCTTCGTTGTACAGTTCATAGTTGTAGTTAGTAGTAAATAGTTGTTAAGTATAGTTAGTTGAGTAGTATTTTGTAAATAGTTGTAAATATTTGTTAGCCAGTTTGGGCCGTAGCCCTTCCCGGTACCCGGCACCGGGCCCATGCCTGGTTCGCCGGGCTTCAAACAATGCACAGCCTGTAAGAAGCCGATGCCGACCAGTGATCCCCACGACGCGTGCCTAAAGTGCTTGGGGGAATCGCACATCTCGGACAAGTGCCGCATTTGTAAGGCTTTTAAGCCTAGAACAAAGAAGGAGAGAGACCAGAGTTGAGGACTCTCCTTATGGAAGCGGCACTCAACCAGGCAGCTTCACAGACCGTCGCCTCTACACTGGCACCGGACTGCGCCGGCACCAGACAGACTCCCCGGCACCGTCCTTCCCCGGCACCGGGTCCCGAAGCAAGGCCCTCGAAGTCTGCAACTCCATCCAGGCTGACTCGAGTGGAGCGCCCAGTACCTATCTCGGCCGCGGCACCACCGACAGGGATCCCGTCGACTCTGGGCCCGGAGGGTCCATCGAGTCCAGTCCCTCCTAGCTCCCCCATAAGATCTGGGGTTGAGTTATTGGTCCCATCGAAGCCGGAGACTTTTGCCTCGGCACGGGACCTAATCACTCTGACAGAGCCTGCTCAGTCTCCACCCCCGGTACCTCCAGTGCGGGTTGTGTCCAGAGGCAAGCCGACGATGAGAGCGCCATCTTGGGACTCACGTTCGCTGTCCAGGTCCCGTCACAGTGGACGCTCCCGATCCCAGCACCGCTCGCAGTCCCGGCACCGCTACCCTCGGCGGTACCGGTCGCACTCGCGGCACCAGTCATCCTCCAAACAGTCCCGGTCTGGTTCCAGTCACCGATACCGGCACCGGCACTCTAGGAGCCGTTCCTGCCGTCGATCAACTCCCCGGTCGACCTCCCGGCACCGAGCTGGTGGCAGGTCCCGGTCCCGGTCGACCTTCCGGCACCGTGTCGGTGGCAGGTCCCGGTCCCGATCCCGGCACCGAGTCGGTGGCAGGTACCGGTCCCGCTCCCGGCACCGAGTCCAAGACAGACCCCGGTCCCGGTCCCGGCACCGATATGACTCCCGGTACCGGTCCCCGGCACCGAGAACATCTTCGGCGTCAGGACGAAGGGATGGCTACCAGCCGCGTTCAGCTCCTCCATGGCCCTCCAGACAGCCGTCTGTATCGTCACAGGCGGACAGTGTTTATGCACTGGACACAGACAGGCACGCGGCCCTTTTTCAAGACCCTCCTCAACAGGACCAGGTACCGCAGCAGTGGGGATTCTGGACGCCCTGGGCGTACCACCAAGCCCAGGGCTCCTAGCAGCTTCCTCCTAGGCCTGCGACGATGGAGCACAGGGCGCGGGAGGCATCGTTGTCTCGCCCCCCTCCCTCTCCGGACGCGGAAGACAGGTCCAAACAGCAGGACCCTGAGCTCCCTCCGGAGTCAGAGGCGCAGGCTCAGACAGACCCCCCTATGGACACTCTCTTGCCAGGGGTCTCCTCATCGTCTTCTCCTGATGAGGCTGTGGCAGGCACTTCTTCCACCAGCCCTCCCCCACTCGACCTCAGGGCTCACCAGGACCTCCTCAGGCGCGTAGCGCAGAACTTAAACCTACAAGCGGAGGAGGTCTCCGAGATCGAAGATCCCGTGGTGAGCATCCTCTCCTCAGATGCTCCCACCAGGGTCGCCCTGCCCTTTATTCGGACTATCCAGGCCAACGCCAATACGATATGGCAATCGCCGGCCTCCATCCCCCTGCAGAGCAAGGCGTGGAGCGGAAGTACATGGCCCCCTCCAAGGGCTATGAGTACCTCCATGTTCACCCAACACCCTGCTCCCTCGTAGTGCAGTCGGTGAACAAGAGGGAGCATCATGGACAAGAAGCCCCAGCTCCCAAATCCAAGGAGGCCAGGCATATGGACCTCCTCGGCCGCAAGGTCTATTCGGCAGGGGCTCTTCAGCTCAGGGTTTCCAACCAGCAAGCCCTCCTTAGCTGCTACGCCTTTAACTCTTGGGTGGCAGCGGATAAGTTTAAGGAGCTGTTGCCACAGGAGGCGCGTCAAGAATTTGCGGCAATTCTTGACGAGGGCAAGAAGGTCGCAAGAACCTCGTTGCAGGCCTCCTTGGACGCAGCAGACTCGGCCGCTCGTACCCTCACCTCAGGGGTTACAATGCGCCGCATCTCCTGGCTTCAGGTTTCTGGCCTTCCACCAGAGCTCCAATATACCATCCAGGACCTCCCGTTCGAAGGCCAGGGCCTGTTCTCGGAGAAGACAGACCCCAGACTAAAAAGTCTAAAGGACAATCGGGTCATCATGTGCTCCCTTGGGATGCATATGCCCAGGACACAACGCAGACCCTTCCGGCCACAGCAACAGCAGCTCCGCCAGCGCCAGGACCTCAATAGGTGCCGCGGCAGAAATGGCAGGCGCAGACTGTCGGGCAACCAAGGGGGGCAGAATCAGAGCTCCTCCAAAGCCCCGTCTGGACCCAAACCTTAGTTTTGAAGGTGCCCCCGAGGGCGCAGTACCAGTTTCCCCCACGGATCCTTCCCCCCCATTTTCCAACCACCTTTCGTTTTTCCTTCAGGCGTGGACCCAAATAACATCTGACCGATGGGTCTTATGCACTGTGCAGACGGGATACCGTCTGCAGTTTACGTCTTTCCCTCCCTCCCGCCCCCCACCCTCGTCCCTCTTCAGGGACCCCTCTCACGAGCAAGTCCTCCACCAGGAGGTGCAGACGCTTCTCAACAAAGGGGCCATAGAGGCAGTTCCGGAGAACGAGAAGGGCAAGGGGTTTTATTCCCGCTACTTCCTCATCCCCAAGGCCAAGGGAGGCCTCAGACCTATCCTCGACCTGCGGGAACTCAACAAACATCTGGTGAAGTTGAAGTTCCGCATGGTGTCCCTGGGGACCATTATCCCATCCCTGGATCCTGGAGACTGGTACGCCACCCTCAACATGCAGGACGCTTACTTTCATATCGCCATATTACCACATCACAGGCATTTCCTTCGGTTCGTGGTCGACCGCCATCACTACCAATTCGCGGTCCTCCCGTTTGGCCTCTCTACGGCCCCGAGGGTATTCACCAAATGCATGGCTGTCGTCGTTGCATATCTTCGGCACAGTCGCATTCACATGTTCCCTTACCTTGACGACTGGCTGATCCGAGGCACATCGGAGCTGCAGGTCCGCAACCACGTCCGCAGGATCAGCGGCCTCTTTACTACCTTGGGCCTCATTATCAACGTGGACAAGTCCACTCTGCTCCCCACGCAGAGGATAGAGTTCATCGGGGCCGTTCTGGACTCCACCTTGGCCAGGGCCCTTCTGCCGTTGCCCAGGTTCCAGTCACTGTCAGCCATTATTCAACACTTGCAGGCGGCCCCCCCGACCTCTATAAGGACATGCCTAACCCTCTTAGGCCACATGGCGGCCTGCACATTCGTGAGAGGTTATGCGCGGCTCCGCATGAGGCCCCTCCAATCTTGGCTCATCGCGCAGTACCGGCCGACCAGACATTCGCTGGACACTGTTGTCACCATCCCTCAGGGGGTGTTGGATTCCCTCCGGTGGTGGCTAGACCAGTCCGTCGTGTGTGCGGGTCTCCCATTTCATCCGCCCCAACCCTCAGTGTCCCTAACAACGGATGCCTCAGATCTCGGCTGGGGGGCCCACCTGGGAACCCTGAGGACACAGGGCCTGTGGTCCCCACAGGAGGTGGATTTACACATCAACATGAGGGAGTTAAGAGCGGTCCGCCTTGCTTGTCAAACATTCTCTCATCAGCTCCTAGGTCGTTGTGTCGCGGTGTTCACCGACAACACAACGACCATGTACTATATCAACAAGCAGGGTGGCACCAGATCCTCTCCCCTATGTCACGAGGCGATGCAACTCTGGGACTTTTGTATAGCCCACTCCATTCACCTCACGGCTTCCTTCCTCCCCGGAGTACGGAACACGCTGGCGGACCGCCTGAGCAGTTCCTTCCTCACGCACGAGTGGTCCTTTCTCCTGGACGTCGCCCTCTCGCTCTTCCAGAGGTGGGGTTGTCCCCGCATGGACCTCTTTGCGTCCGGGGGAACAGGAAATGCCAGGCGTTCTGCTCCTTTCAGGGCAGGGAACCCGGGTCTATAGCGGACGCCTTCCTTATTCCGTGGACGACCCACTTGTTCTACGCGTTCCCTCCGTTCCCACTGGTCCAAAAGGTCCTTCTGAAAGTGCGCAGGGACAGGACCCGCGTGATTATGGTAGCTCCAGCGTGGCCCAGGCACCATTGGTACCCCATGTTGCTGGACCTGGCCATAGCCAACCCAGTCCCCCTGCCCCTTCACCCGGACTTGATCACCCAGGACCACGGTACTCTCTGTCACCCGGACCTCCAGTCGCTGCACCTAGCAGCGTGGCTCCTGCGTGGCTGACCAGATCCGAATTACGCTGCTCTACCCCGGTACGTGAGGTACTCTTGGGCAGCAGAAAGCCTTCCACCAGAGCGACGTACTCGGCCAAGTGGAAGCATTTCTCCTGTTGGTGCACGGAGAGGGGTTTCCTCCCTATGGAAGTTTCGGTCGCCGATATTTTGGACTATATTTGGTCCCTCAAGCAACAGGGCCTGGCGATATCGTCCCTTCGGGTTCACCTGGCGGCTATCTCCACCTTTCATCCGGGTGGGGATGGCCGCTCCATTTTCTCTCACCCGACGGTGACTAGATTCCTGAAGGGGCTGGAACGTCTATACCCCAACGTCCGCCCCCCTGCCCCTACCTGGGATCTCAACCTGGTTCTGACTCGGCTCATGGGGCCCCCCTTTGAGCCGTTAGCGACTTGCTCCCTGCTCTATCTTTCTTGGAAGACTGCCTTTCTAGTAGCCATTACCTCAGCTAGACGGGTGTTGGAACTCTGGACTCTCACGGTAGATCCCCTGTATACGGTCTTCCATAAAGATAAGGTGCAGCTGAGACCGCACCCGGCCTTTCTCCCCAAGGTGGTCTCGGCCTTTCACGTCAACCAGGAGATCTTCCTCCCCGTTTTTTTCCCGAAGCCTCATTCCTCAAGCAGGAAGCAACAACTCCACTCGCTTGATGTCCGTCGGGCTCTCGCGTTTTATGTGGAAAGGACCAAACCATTCCGCAAATCCCCCCAGCTTTTCGTGGCAGTAGCGGACCGCATTAAGGGGCTTCCCATTTCCTCACAGAGGTTGTCCTCATGGGTAACGTCCTGTATCAGGACCTGCTATGACTTGGCCCACGTCCCTACGGGCTGTGTGACTGCGCACTGTACCAGGGCGCAGGCGTCATCGCTGGCTTTCCTCGCCCATGTGCCCATCCAGGAGATCTGTTGGGCAGCGACCTGGTCATCGGTCCACACCTTTGCTTCCCATTACGCCCTGGTCCAGCAGTCCAGAGATGACGCGGCCTTCGGCTCGGCAGTGCTCCATGCCGCGACTTCTCACTCCGACACCACCGCCTAGGTAGGCTTGGGATTCACCTAACTGGAATGGATATGAGCAATCACTCGAAGAAGAAAAGACGGTTACTCACCTTTGTAACTGTTGTTCTTCGAAATGTGTTGCTCATATCCATTCCACACCCGCCCTTCTTCCCCACTGTCGGAGTAGCCGGCAAGAAGGAACTGAGGAACGGGTGGGCCGGCAGGGGTATATATCAAGCGCCATGGCGGCACCACTCTAGGGGGCGACCTGCTGGCCCACTGGAATTGCTAGGGTAAAAAGTTTCCGACTAACGTGCACGTGCGGCACGCACACCTAACTGGAATGGATATGAGCAACACATCTCGAAGAACAACAGTTACAAAGGTGAGTAACCGTCTTTTCTCCTCATCCCTGTCAGATGTACACTGTCAGATCCTTTTATTGAACAATTCAGTTCCAAACAGCGAATCTGCCTTTCTTCTAGTTCCCTTGTAGGAGAGAAGATACCAGTGATAGAATCAGGAACCTTCAAAAATAGCAATCAGGAAACAGCACAAACAAAAACATACTTGTCCTATATCTCCAAACCCAGGCATCCTAGTAGTACAATACTAGTGAGGACAAAGATTAGGAATCCTTATTTAGAGCTGATAATTAGTTAAACCTAACCAAAACTCAGACCTGAAAATGAAAGGTAAGTGAGTTCAGGGTCCAGCAGGAAAGAGGATTATTCCAGTCCCTTATACTGTATTTTGAAACTCGGTAGGTGCTGCATCTGAACATATTGCAACAAGAATCTATGTCATCTCTATTAAGATGCTAAGAATAAGAACAAGTTAAGTTCCTGGAGCTTTATTCTGTCCATGGTGAGAGAGAGGTTTCTACCCCCATACACAACAGATCATTCAAGAGAGGTTTATTCTCCCCCTACTGAGCACCGGGAAGAGTTTTAGAGTCTCCAGCAAGACACTGATCAGAGGTTTTGTCCCTCCCGGAAGACAGGGATTTGGATTATCCATCATAGAGATATGGCCACAACTGTAGAAGCTCCCAAAATGTCTAGCAATGCAGCACATGAGCTGCAAGAAAGCTTCAGTGCAGTTACTAGTTTGAAGTCAGGATAATAAGGACCCCATGACCATAATCTTAGTCTCAGATACAGTCTCAGATATACAAGACTATCCTGTATTTCAGTTGCATGAATACCCTGTTTTCTGCCCATCTATTCTATCATTAAATACAAGGTTGGTGCAGCAGCCTTAGGAGAGAAGGGGAAAACTCTTTCCCTGGCACAAAGGCAGAGTCTGTAGGTAGAAACACATCAAAGAGACTGACCCTGGGCTTTTTGCCCCTTGTGCACCAAAGAGAGACTTCAGGTGCCCCCAAATGTATATCTGTGCACTCTCTCTCTCTCTCTCTCTCTCTCTCTCTCTCTCTCTCTCTCTCTCTCTCTTCTGCACCCTCAAGGAGCAACATTGCTGGCCACAATGATGAGGAGAGGAGAACCCAGCAACTACCTGGGACAATTCCAACAAAAACATTAGTATCAAAGCAACATCTGTTTAGTCTGAACCCTTCAACTAGTATCTCAGGTATCTCTGCTGGGGGATTATAGCATTGTCTGTGAACTTCTGCCCAAAGATCAGGGAGAGTGGAGGGGAACTGCCAACCCCCTGAACTTACCCGGGGCCTATGGGTTCCCCCAAAGGAAGAATGAGGCAAGAGAGCTCAGGAGGAGGAAGAAGAGAGAAGTGAAAAGTAAAAACATGTCCAGGACTTTCATTATGGTTCTCAGTAATCACACTGCAGTAAGTAGCCAATACTCTGGCACTCACATCTTATTTAGCTCCACTCTCTTATGCAGTAAACACATTGCAAGTGTTTACCTTCTCCTTGCCAACCACCCATACAGATTGCCCTGTGATTACAAGCTTTGTAATGGAGGTGAGTTACCTAATCAATCACACACCCCTCTTTAATAGTGTGGTATTAACTGATGTTAAATCTCACGCTGCAGTATTTTCAGCATATGGTGTCCTATCTGATAAAAAAATGTCAACTGGCAGCCAGGCTCAGGGCACAGGTAGATGTTGGCTAAACCCTGCAAATGGTCAATGAACAAGGTAGATTGTTTTCCTCACACTGCCCCTTGTATTTCATAATTTCAAATAAATATTAGACAGTGCCTAGTTGCAAGAGTTCCACCAAACCGAGTTCTAGAATATTGCACGTTCATTTCCTTATTTTGCATGTGCAGAACCACTGACAAAGGCTGACTTTCCTGATCACCAGCTGTACTGATTGGGGAAAGAACACCTGTACTGATGTTAGAAAAGCTGCTTCCCACCTCACAGGCAAGAGTAAAATGGGTTTCAAAAAACTCTCTTTTCTTTTGCTCACCACCTTCTCCTTTCTTCTAGTTTAGTAAATTAAAACTAAACTCCATCACCCAGAGAACGTCTCCCACATCCTCCCTACACATTTTCCCGAATTCCAATGATGCTCATATGACATATGAGAATATGAATTAACTTGATATTCTGAAGGATATCTCCTATGATTGCTGGAAGAATGAGTTTTTACAAGTTCTCACAAGAGAATATGGAAATCTAAACTGGAAATGTTGGGCTGCTTTTTTAGGTTCCATGTTTGTCCAAAATAGAATATTCATCAAGCTAGAAAGAAACATCAGGAAACGCCATCTGGTTCCAGCCTCACCAGCAGGAAATAACTCCTAGGAGACCACGTATTTGGCAGATATCCATGGGAAACATCTATAAAACCACCTACAATCAGCCATAGTTTCATCTGTTGGAAACATCTCCTGTGAGATGATGTACCCTTGGATTGCATGTCCATCAGAAAAAATCTCTACTATGAGACCTCATATAATCAACTGCAATATCAACTGAAAGCTTATACATCCTTATTCTACTGTGAACTTCCCAGATTAAGGACTGTCTTCTGTTTTGTACTGCTCTTGGCACATCACTGAATATAATAAAATAACTCATTTTACTACTTTCTCTGTTTTCTTTCTAGTCCAGGAGAATCTACCTTCTCCATGATGTGCTCTCTCTCAACATGATATTGCTGAACCTGTAACAATGCATGAGCTTTGGAAGCTGTTCTCACCCTCCATTTTTCCACTGGTTGAGCTGGACTATCAGCAAAGCAGTCTGAGGCCTGGGGAGAGGTGTGTATTCTGAATCGCTCATGAGAAGAGGGACTAGGATTACCAAATAAATCCATCATCCCTAGTAATGCACTCCATAAGCCAAATCCACTCCCCTCTCTCTCTCTCTACTGCAGCCCAGTGAACACAAACCAATTAAACACACACCCTATGCCAAAAAAATCTCATTCCCAGCATCCAAAATCAATTCAGCTGCCTCCCACCACTAAAAGAAAAACCAAATCCCTCATTCTCAATGACCAAAACCAATTCAACATTTCCTGCCCCTCCTCTGCACACCCCAGAGACCAAAACCAGTACAATGTTCCCCCACAAAACTCACTTGCTGTGACCAAGTTCCATTTCTATTCTTCCCCATAGTCACTGAAGGCTCGTTTTCATGGCCACATTCTTTGCTACTTGAAACTCTTCACTGCTTCACCAGGTCTGAGGGAGCCATCACAGGCTTCTCATCCTGCTGCATGGAGCCATTATGGGCTTGTCATGGCTACTGCTGCAGGGAGCATCCTGAACCCAGGTACCTGCCAGGCTCTTCAAATTCCCCATTCCTCATCAGGACTTTCTGCATATGGCTCAAGCAGCTTCACTCTGGCTTCAGCTACTGCAGTGTATTCTGGGGTAATGCGAGCTGCTGGTATCATGAATGCAGAGCAGCAACTGTTGCTTTCCAGCAAGTCCCCTACAGGAGGGAGAGAAGGGAGGGACTTATGGTTCTATATGATTTAAAAAACTAGGACTTCCCTTCAATATGCAAAGGAGAAGTTTAAAAACAGACACGGGCATTGAGTGACAGGGGCCTGCCAAGAAATTTCCCAATAATCCTATGGGACAGTCCAGTCGTGGATCATTGGTGCACTGTGGCTTTGTTCACCCTCATCCAGTCAGCTGTCAGGTCATTGCATTATGGAATGTTGTAGCCTCTCCACATTCAGGATTGAACCCAGGTCCCATTTTGAGGAGGATTTGGAACAATCTTGTTAATTTAAAACAAAATCCCCATACATTTCCTGTATTTTAGAGTTGATAACTAGTATCAGTTCTGAAAATTAAGCCCCTAACATTTGCCTCCCTAACAATCCCCTAATACTACAAAGTTTTACCTCTAGGTAACCTTTGAAACTGGCTTCTGCAAGGGCTGAGACAGGAAATTTTTCAAGCAATTAATGTTGTTAGAAACCTCTGCATGACTCTGCCTCTGCAAAGCCAATAGGGAAAGAGAGTGGATTGAGGATGGCCCACACGATAGCATTACCAGACTAAAGATCAAAGATTATGATGAGTCAGATCACACAAAATCACGAGATTGGCCAAAAATAATCATGTCTTTTTTTAAAAAGAATATTATATGTTTCTTTGATCTGTCTTGATTTTGTATCCCCCATGCCACCCTCGGGGGGTGTGTGTGTGAGTGACAGAAACAAATTTATTATTGTGGAGAACAGGCAATGTTAACTTGGAATTTTTTGATCTGAGCTGCTGTTCTAGGAGAAGTGTTAAACAAAATTGTATGATGGGGTATGTTGTGAGACAAAGACCAAAAAGAACATGTATAGTTGGGTCAGATGTGAAAGTAAGCCGGTCTGGTCCATTACTGCGTACTGGTGAAAAATGGCCACCAGTACCTGCCCATAAGCAGCCGATGTTAAAGCGCCGCCGTGGCTTTAAGCAGGGTCCTTTGCCACAGCAGCGCTTTGACATCGTTCCCCTTTTTGCCCCCCTGGGACCATGACCTGGGTGGAGGGAGTGCAAAAGAAGTAGCTGTCCCAGGGCCAGGTGATTTAAAAGGGCCTGAGACTCTGGCTGCGGCTGCTGGGCCCTTTAAATTGCTGCTGAAGCCTCGGGCTGCATGGGCCAGGCAGCATGGATGGGCTGGCTGGGGGACACTGACCCCCCAACCCCACCCCTTCTAACCAAGGCCCCGTTCCTTCTGGGAGCTGGAGCCAGCCCCCATACCAGTAAGTGTTGAATTTTACTTTCACCCCTGAGTTAGGTACACAGCAATGGAGGTTTGGATTCTTTGATGGAAGCTCCCCCACTTGCAATGCTGAGGGGTTTTAATCAGAAGGATCATTAGCGGGCTCTTGAGGAGAGAGGGAGCAGGATCACAGAGGGGAGCAGGGAGCCAGTCTGTGGTCAGGAAGGGAAGCACTACTAAGCTCTGATCAGATGAGGCTTTTCCTTTGACAGGAAGAAGTGTTACCAAATGTTTGTTATGTTTAATCAGGTTGAACAAAAGCTTACTGGTTTTTCAAACCCAGAAGTTGAAGGTGTTGTCAATGCGTGCGTAGCAGAGTCCACTCACTTAATGCGAGCACCACCTGGTCAAGTGTGTGCATGTGTAACCCATACACTTCTTGGGTGTGGTGTTCTGTCCTATCTAGTGGCACTGAGACCATTTAGAGAGAGAGAAAAAAACATGAGTCTGCTGTACAGCCTTAACTAACAGGCACATTGCGTTTAGCTTAAGCTGTAGCGGCTCACGTACTCACGTTCCAGAGGTCCC
The DNA here is from genome assembly GCF_007399415.2 of Gopherus evgoodei. NCBI lineage: Eukaryota > Metazoa > Chordata > Testudines > Testudinidae > Gopherus > Gopherus evgoodei. Next base: position 91,424,631 of record NC_044328.1, read on the forward strand.
CAGTTCAATCCTGCCTGGTGACAACTGGGGTCTGTCAGTGTTACACATACCTGAAGTTTTTTCCCTCAGTTTCTCCACTCACGGTGCCCCTCATTGACTGCTGCATTTGTTAGGTGGGTCTTTGGTGATTCAGGCCTCTGGCCAAGTCACACACAGTCCATATGTTAAACAAACCAAACCCCTTCTGGGGTATGTGGTCCAGCCAAGACAATCTCGCTGTCCTCAGTAATATCCTGCAGCCCTCCATAGGCTCAGTCCCTTAACAGTCCAACAGGTTCCATCATGGTACCCTCAGCTGGGTTCTGGCTACCTGACAAAGATTCCTGCTCTGGGATGGACTAGCGCCCCAGGACTTCCTTCCTAGGGCACTAGTCCATCTCTCTGCCTTCCCTTGAGTCCTCAGTGACCCCAGCTGAGCCACTCCTCTTGAACTCAGTTCATGGACCCCAGCTCTCCCACTGAATCAATCTCAGTTCGTCCCCTTTTCAGGGGTAACCCAGTTCCAGATGTAGCAGTTCTCTGGGCCAGTTTAAACACCATTGCTCAGGGCTTAGCCACTTTCCCAGTGACTGTTTGGAAGGGGAGGGAGCTCTTCCTACAGCAGCTGTGACTGGTTGCTCTTCCCAGACAGTCAGGCAGGAACCCAGTCAGATGGAGATTTCCCCAGAGGGGTGGAAGTTCTTGTGTCATCACAGATTGGGATGCACCCCCCAGCTAAAATCTTGTCACTCGCCCTCTGCCCCCCCAAACAAGATCCTGGGGGAAGTTTGCATCACTATACTAGAGCAGGAGTTTCAGAGCAGGCCTCAGGCTTCTTCCCAGATCCCTGAGCCAGCTAGCAGGCCTCTCTGCAATTCAGCTCCATAAGCCACTTTTCAAGTTTTAAAAGTAGATCTGACAGTTCAGCACACTGAATCAGTCAGGCTGGTTGTCCTCGGCACTAACTACCAGGGACCACTGAACTGCTGTTCCACTCAGCCTTTGTTGTTGGGTGGTTGGTTTTTGTTTTGTTTTGTTTTGTTTTGGGGGGGGGTTGCTACTCCCAAAATGATTTCCATGAAAACAACATGGGCTGCTCCTAGAACCAGCTGTGCTGCTAATATCTTCATGACCCCCTAATCTGCTCAAATCCCAAGGCTGCTGCACACTCAGGTTACCCCATAGACTCTCCTCCAGCCAAATGCCCAATGCACCACCAACCACCTGGGAAGAGGTGTGTGTTAAGAATCTCTCAGCTCGCTATCATGAGAAAAGGTAAAAAACCTCCTGGATGAATTAATTGATTTGTGGCTGCAGAGGGACTTTTCAACACTATGGTGACCTAAATCAATACAATCCCCCACAGCCTACCCTAGGTACCCCAAAACTGTCCAACTTCCCTCTCTAGTGCACCCCAGTGACCAAAACTTATTCTGCTCCCCCAAAAAATGCATCATGGTGACCAATTCAATTCACTGTTCTGATAATTGGGCCTACAAATTTAGTCTACTTGTGCATTCAAGTGTAAAGAGTGATTGATTGTTCATAAAATGTCACAATAACCTATAACAATAACTGTTGATTGGGAAATGTGCAAAAGGGAGAGAAAACAAAGCGATTAGCTAAAACAAAAGGGTCTGCTGACATAATTCAAGGACTCTGTTAAGACCATGTCTGTAAACAAGAGAAGGGTGAGAGGACAAATTAAATGACCAAAATTGGTAAGGCAGAAATTAGGCCTAACTGGTGAACTTAATAATGAGGAGATAGGTTCTACTGTCACTCACCCATTTTCCGGGTTCTTTGTGGTGAAAATATGGAGGTGTGGAGGTGAAACAAAGGGGAATGCTGCCTGACTGAAGGACAAGAGAAGGGGGAAGGAAAGAGCTTCCCATCACAGGCTGCCACCACAACAATCTCCTGGGATCCCAGACCTTCTTCATCCTAATCCTAAAAATCTCCTGAACAGACCAGGTCAGAGAGAGGGACCCAGATGACACTAGCAGCTCCACCAGCTCTAGTTAAAACCTGAACACCACCTGGGATGTGAGACTCTGTTTTACCCTTCAACCCCACCCCATGTGTCCTTTTTCTTCCCCAGCCAATACTGCTTATTTTGCAATACTGTTGACCGAAACAGAGGCTGAGATTAAAGCGGCCCAGATTTTTTGGTCTTAGATTTGTCCCCTACCTGTATCTATCACCAGGGGGTTGTATTTTTACAGAAGATTTTATGAAATAAAGGTACAACATAGTTTATTAAAGAGAGGTAATGGCAAGGACCCCCAAAATAACCAAGATGACAACAAGCAGATAACAAAACGAGGCAGGCTGTAACAACAGGAAACTGTATAGATAAACACACAATGACTACAATACCATCTTCAGCAGCTTGAAGTACTGAGGTCCCTTTTTTCCTTAGATTGGAACAGCGCGCCAGGACCACTGGATCCCCTGGATGGAGGCAGGATCTTGAAGCAGGGCCGGACAAGCTTGTTTCAGATAAATTGTTGAACTCCTCCTCCCTCTACCTGCATCGTTGTGCATGCAGTAAGCGAATCTTACTGAAGATGGATTAAATGTGCGTAAGTGAGTAATCCCCTACCTAAAGCAGCCTGTGTGGGGCAAATGGATTATCCTTATCTTTAATACCATCCAATAGACAGTCAGATGGGGAGGTTCTGTCTAAAAATCTCTCTCCATCTTAAGGGAACAGGAGATGTTAAAATTAAAGCTTTTTTGATAGTTTCCATTTCCAATACTTTCATTGTTTCTTCCTGCCTCCTCTGTATCTTTAATAACAAGTGGGAAAGATTTTGAATGGTTTGTTTGACATGGCTGCACCCTCACTTCAAGTACTGATTTTCTTTGGTATGAGGCAATCATTTACATCCATGATTGCCTCTGTTTATTCGTCTTTAAATTGGGAAAGAGGTAACTATTTGAAAAGTTGTTGTATAACTTAATTATTGTTTTGCATTTTAAGAGCCTTGGAAGCCTGGTGTTATGTTATCTAAGGGCCTAATCCAAAGCCAAATAAATACAATGATAGACCCCCTATTGACTACAATTGACTTTCCATCACACCTTAAGTGCAGACATCATCATTCAGATAAATTGAAAGTTATTTGTTTCATATTACATCCTAGATAATAGGATATTTATCAACATTTATCCTCATTGCACCTCTGTTTATCCATTGTTGAAATACTAATACTTACTACTCCACAGCATATTTTCTGGCTTAACAATTTTCGACACTTTTAAGAACCTTGGAAACAAGTTGCTAGCTGAGTGCAGGCACAGTGACTATAATAAAAGTTATTCTTGAAAAATTCAATATTTATAAAAATATTTATCAATATTTCTTTAGATGCATCAACATTTTCATGTTTGTATGGGGCTCTGACTGGACTAGTCGCTAGAGAGGGCACTAAGATCGTAAACACTTTGATAGTCCTGGGAAGAGATGTACACATACATAACAGCCCATGCACTGCTATTGGGACACTGAGCTAAAGTCAGTCCTCCGCTTGGCCTCTGGAAGAGGTGGTTGGCGCTGTGTGATACTGCAGCAATTTTGATAATACCTGTGGTGTTTGTCGCGAAACTTGGCATACAGGCCTTTGATAGAAGTAAGTGAATTTTTTCAGATGGCCAACGTAACACAGCTGTGTAAGTTATATATTAAGTAAGTTGTGGTTCCAGAGCGGACTTAGACCAGTTCTTCGTGAGTGCTTAAAACATTTCTTCTGTCCTTCTCAAGCTACACTATTCCCATGTAACACATGAGGAATAAATAAAAGGTTGTAACTCAGCATGTTAGGAATTTTAGCAGAATGTCCACTGGGATGGTTAGTCTAACTGTAGTATAGTCAGAGTTCTCTGCTCACTGATACATTTTGACAATAAAATACAAAATCCCACTGATTAAACAAATTGTGGCTTTCAGATAATGTCCACAGTGTGGGTTTGTGTGGTCAGAGGCGTTTCCAGGCACCAGCACGCCAAGCATGTGCTTGGGGCTGCAAGAGGCGGGGGGCGCTCTGCAGGTCACCGCCAGGGCGGCAGGTAGGCTGCCTTTGGCGGCATGCCTGCAGAGGGTCCGCTGGTCCCACAGCTTCAGCGGACCTCCTGCAAACGTGCTGCCAAATCCGCAGGACCAGGGACCTCCCACAGGCAAGCCACAGAGGGCAGCCTGCGTGCAGTGCTTGGGGCGGCAAAATACCTTGAGCCGCCCCTGTGTGTGGTGGGGCTGTACTACAGCTGGAGATTTAGCAGAAATTCTCACTAATGTGGGTTTTGGGGAGTAGATTAGGGATTAAGGAAAACTCCTCAGGCATTAACTTTGATTTTGGCAATCATTGACCTTTGAGGTGCCACACTTTATTCATCTTGAAAACAGGGATAATGGTAAGTATCTAAAAAGTTGTTAATTATTGTTTGGCATTTTGAGATCCTTGAAAGCACAATGTTATGTTATCTAAGGGCCTAATTCAAAACCAGTTACATTTCCTGGAGAACCCTATTGACTAGAGTGGACTTTCAGTCACACCTTTAGTGCAGACAATATTATTAATATAAATAGAAAGTGATTTATTTTAGGGCTGATAAATATCCTAGTATCTATCATCACTGAGCCCCTGTTTATCCATCTTTAAAACCGAGATAATATTTACCTACTCCACAGTATGTATTCTGGAGTCAGCAATGCTTTTACTCCACAACTCCTCACTGCCTTCCTTAAACCCACGGTCTATTAGTTGCTTTGGTTACTGGTAAAATATCACGAATTTCCTGGGATATTTTCCTGTCATTTTACACACAGGAACAAAATAATAAACATATTGTGTATTCCCAACCCTAAATCGATAGATAATGACTCCTCCTGGTGCCCCGCCATTCCTAACATTTTGTTGTTTCTATTTCATTTAGGATGAAATCTCCACTGAGGGTCAGACCACATATCTGCAGCCATTTTGCAGCTACTTTTTAGCCCTTCACATACTTCTTCATCCCAAAAGAAGCCCCTTCACCTCTCACAAAAGCACATCAATCCTCAGTCAGCAGGTAATTCTGGCAATTTGCACACTCATTCCTGTAAGGTACAGTATGTTCGGGACTGCAGGGTTTCAGGTTCATATATGGAACAGGGCCCCCATTTTTCTGAAAGTGTGGCTGCAGTCCTGTTAAAAAAACAACCTTTTCCCTACTGAGAGGTCTGTGTCCTGCCTAGACTCCTGTAAAGTCTGGGTCTAAGGAATGCCCATGTCTGGAGCTTGGTACACATTTTTCTACATTATGAGGCTCCTCTCAAGCGAGAGAAAATAAAGGAATTAGGAACAGAAAATGCAGCTGTCACATCTCTAGTGCTATCACAACTTTCTTCTCTGTATTTCCCTTGGACTGTAGAGTAGGCAGAGGGTGAGGAACAGCTCTATTGGGAGGACAATGTATTTGTAAAGGTCCAGTTTGAGGAAGAGGCAACTGAGAGCTCCTCCAATAATCACTTGTAAACAGATTATTCCCTAAAATCCTTTACCTCTGAGTAGTGTAACACTCCGTCCCTGATTAGATGAAGACCGGCTGATGAATGGCTGATGAAAGAAACCACATAGAAGGGACCATATAGGGACTAGGCAACCCTGGGGCTCACTGGTGGTCTGTGCTTTTGCCCATTTTGTTGATATGAGAATTTCAGGATATGCAGGAGCCCAGTTCCCAAAATAAGTTTGAAATTTCTGCTGATGAAACAATAGAGATTTTATTAGACAATGGAAGGAAGCTAGATTAACAGTAATGTTCCTGGGAAGTACAGTTATGCGGTGGTGTTAATGTAGATTATGGCATATGGGGAGGCATATTTCCTTTCCATTCATTTTATTTTAGGATGTGTGCTTCCTCATGACTCAATTTAATCAGTTACTCTCCTTTGCCTGCCTAGGTACTCTCAGATGCTCAGCTCTTCATGCATTAAGATGCTTTCCTTGAGCAGGTCAGAACCTCTGCTGCTGAGTGAGTATTGGGATTCCTTCACTTCTTTCTCTGTGTGTATATTGGGGAGGGTGTGTGGCAAGGCCACCTGGGTGGGGGGCAAGTGGGGCAATTTGTCCCAGGCCCTGAAGGGATCCTCACGAGAGTTTTTTGGGGCCCCTGGAGGGAGGTCCTTCACTTGCTCCGGGGGCCCTGGAAAACTCTCGCGGGGCCCGGGACCCCAGAGTTTCTTCCGCTCTGGGTCTTAGGCGGCAATTCAGCGGTGGGGGGGTCCTTCTGCCCTGGGACCTGCTGCTGAAGTGCCGGGGAAGACACCAGGCCCCCTGAATCTTCTGGGCAGCCCTGGTGTGTGGACATGTCTGTACAGGGCTTTGTGTGCAAACACACAACATGGTTACCACCTTTCTAAAAAGATAAACACAAGACAAGAGATTCTCTGCAGCTGTTGTAAGGAAGAATCAAATTCTGTCTCACATTGGGCACTTTCTGACCAAACATGTTAACATTCTTGCGATACAAATATACCTTTGTGTAGCGAGGCAGTGGGATACCCCACAGCCCTGCTGAGGGACGGACCTCCGTTAACACCAATGTGGGCGGAGCCACTGGGTCCTGCACCCGCCCCTCAGAGGTCACGGCGCAGACCCGGAAGTATAAAAGCTCACCTGCAGAGCTCAGTGGAGAACCAGCCACCGCAGAGACCAGACATCCGTGACCGAGCTCCCTCTTGGGAGACAGCAGCAGCCCGCAGCCAGCCTGAGCTCGCACCTGGCCAGCCGAGCCTACCCCGCACTCGCTACCCCGAGGAGGACTGGCCAAGCGTACCCTGCGCTCGCTATCCCGAGGAGGACTGGCCGAGCCTACTCCGCGCTCACTACCCCGAGGAGGACTGGCCGAGCCTGCCCCTTCCTAGCTACCCCAGGGAGGACTGGCCAAGCCTGCCCCTTCCTAGCTACCCCGAGGAGGAGCCGAACCTGCCCTGCACCCGCTACCCCGAGGAGGAGCCGAGCCTGCCCCATGAGCCAAGCCTGCCCCGTGTTCACTACCCAGAGGAGGAGCTGAGCCTGCCCTGCGCCCACTACCCCGAGGAGGAGCCGAGCCTGCCCTTTGCTGCGTACCCCGAGGAACCTATGGTGCTCGAGACCGCCGACGATGCTAGCCAGGTAACCTACGAGGGGGAGAGTGGAAGTAGCCCGGGGGCAGCCGACCCCAGTCTGGCTGCAGCACTGCCTGAACCAATGTCAGTGTGTTGCGGCCAGGATCCCCACTGATAGCAGCGAGTCTTTGCCGCTGCTAGGGCCCCAGGCTGGGACGCAGTGGAGTGGGAGGGCCTGAGTACCCCCGGCTACCCACTCCTTGGGTGGCAGACTCCGCCTTGTCCCTGGCCTGGAGAGGCTAGGACATTCTGCTATTGAACTATTGACAGCCCCTGCTCAAGGGCCTGAGTCCCTGACTGTTTGTTGGCTGCCTCGCCCTGACTCAGGCCCTGGGCTGCTATTGAACTGCTGACTCAGCCCCTGCCTAAGGGCCTGAGTCTCAGACTGCTTGCTGCCCCACCCTGAGCTAGGGCCTGGGCTGCATCTGAACTATTGACTCAGCCCCCTACTTAAAGGCCTGAGTCTCTGACTGTTTGTTTGCTGCCCTGCCCTGACCCAGAGCCTGGGCTACTATTTGAACTATTGACTCAGCCCCCTGCTTAAAGGCCTGAGTGTCTGACTGTTTGTTTGCTGCCCCTCCTTGACCTAGGGCCTGGGCCACCATTTGTCTATTGACTTAGCCCACCCCTCCAAGGGCCTGACCCCCTAACTGAGTGTGCGTTATTCCCCACAACTGCAGAGCCGACAGCCAACGAACTAGAGCAAGGCGGTGGGATACTCCACAGCCCTGCTGAAGGACGAACCACGGCAAAGCCGCACCACACTTTCCCTCACTTCTGACTTCACCTTGTTACTACCCATGTAGTGATTGTCATATTCTCCCATATTACTCCACTTCAGTGGAGGGGGAAAGTCTTAATAACATTTTTTGCACAGTAATTCAAAGACTCAGTCACTGCTACGGCAGAGGAATTTACTGCTATTCCTAGAGCTGCAAATCAGAGCTGCACTGGTCCTTAGCCTGAATCCCATTGCCTAGCACCTGCCACTGGCAATTTTGGGGTTCAGAGTAAGATATTTATTTTCAGCTACTTGTGGGGATAGATCATGTTATCTCTATTGTTCCATGGAGTAATAGACATACTTGTTTGGGTGAAGCACCTTTAGTTGTTCCTCTTCTCACAATTATTTACTTGTTTCTACTACTACAACAAAGACTGAAAGGCTTTGACTATGGATTTTATTAAAAGTTGGACACAGGCAAAGGGGATTTAAACAGATTGTACTAGCACAGGTGAATTTAACTGATCTTAATAGGGACCAGTATAGCAGATTGGGGACAAGTGGGGACATTGTTCAGCTGCTAATAATATTTTGTATCTATTTCTCTTATTTTAGGACATACTGTACATTAGCAGAGAGCTCAGATGCTCACATTCAGTCATTGGCCCCATGAAGTTTGGGCTGGCCATGTAATTCCTCCCCTCCCCCCACCTCTTCAGGAAGTAGTCAAGTTCTCCTTAATTCTAGCTTGTGTGTAGCTTGTGTAGGGAGAGGGTCTGTAAGGGTTCAAATGCATGTGAGGGATAGCGCTGCCAGCTTCCTGAAAGTGCAATACAGTTCTCTCATTCCAGGCATTGTAAGAAAGCTCTACATTCGCTCTCACAGCTTGTGCACTGTCTGACCACAAAATAGCCCCGGCCATGACTCCACCTCTTAACATCCATAATTAGAGCAAACTTATTGATATAGTTCCAACGATGCTTTACAGAGAAGACCGAAGGCAAGGTCTCTACTTGGAGACCCTACAATCTCTCTGGACAAGGGACAGGTAAAACATGTAAAGCCCATTATTCCCCTTCCTTTAGTTCTTTGCCTGCTGCTTCTTCCCCCTTACCCAGATGATAGATGCTTGTATAGCCTCCTTTCAAGCAGTACATATTTTATTAGAGAAGGGATGAGGATTGATACAGATAGGAGTGAAATACAGACTGCAGAGCTGATAAAGGGGTTAGCTCGGCAGCAGCTAACAATTCAACCCTCTTTTTTCTTTACGACTGAGCTCTCCACCATCACAGCTATTGCACCATCACTGGCAACCAAAGAGCCTTATTTTACCCCAGACAAACCTCACATTTGAGACTGGGGCTTTCCTGAATCACAACTGACCATCATCTTCCCCCCAGTGAGTATTCAGAGTCTCAGCCATTCTTCCCTGAATGTACCTCAGAAACGGGTTTGCTATTTGCCAATTTGTACAGGGCTTTGGGTGCTGAAAATGACAGTTCAGAACTAGAGCCTACAGCCATTCCAAGGAAGCACCAAACTTTGACTCACTCAGGGCATTATCCAACCTATGGCCAGATCCAACAATTCTAATTTCATGGGACTTGTCCATTGTGAGTGAGCCTGCTAGCACTGACTTAATATCTATGCAATGTTTACACAGAATTCCTTAGTTCTGGAGTTTACTGCTGCCTACTGCAATCTTTTACTTTTTACTTCTGCCCTCCTTGGGCAGAGAGGCTTTGCACTTTCCTCTCTAAAACATGATGAAATTTATCAGGAGTCTGAGGGAAGGAGAGAGGATTCCTATAGCTGTGATGGGCAGATTAGATTTCAGATCTATACAGGGTATGGAATGGGATTTCTCAACTTTGGCTGAAAATTTAGTTCTCTGTTTCTGTCCTTTTAGGATGAGGAATCCAGCATCAGGCCATTGCCCAGATCAGTGTTCATTCCCCCAGGAGGCCTCAGTCTAACCATTCTAAAGACTTTCTTTATTTAAAGCAGACCCTCTTCCATTCAGCAAGTACATGAGATCTACTTTGAAAGGACATAGGGTATTCCTTTCTTTTTGTGTGGGGAGGGGTCTGTAAAGGCTCAAGTTAAAGCATGGAACAGAGAGTTACCATCTACCTGAAAACAAATACATTTTGCCATTCCTGTCCTATCTGCCACTTTCAGGAGTCAGCCTCACAACACTGGCAGAAATAGTTTCTGTCAGCTATCTTCACATGGCAAGTATGGGGATCTCCCCACTTCTGGCAGGTGGTAATTTAAGAGGCAGAGTTTTGGGTGTATGCAGGGAAGGATTCTGCCTCTAACTGCAGTTGGTTTTCCTTTATCTCAGAAGGTTAGAAAGTTAAAGGGAAAAGATAAGTTTACGGTTCTAGCAATTAATTCCTGTAATTTTTATTGGTTACTGCCCAACCCATGAATTATTATTTGTACTTAATTTTCTGATATCTGAAGAGTTCCACCCATGAGATTCCTTCACCTAATTGGTGATATTTCAGCAGGGATGTGTTATCTATGTCAAAAAGCAAAACACTGATGGTATGATTTAGCTGAATAAAACTGATGTCTCCTGATTGCATTGCTTCATGTACTCATCAGAGCATAACTGGGACTTGGAATACCATGCAGACATGCAGTTCGGTGCCTATCAGTGCAGGTCAGAACACAGGCTCCCATCTGAAGAGCATTCATAGGGTGGCATGAATAAACCCATTATGCAGCAGTGACTATATGTAAGACCCTCATCATATTCTAATATTCTCAAAGCACTGTACACTGTCAGGATCAGACTCATTCTTGAAAAAAGACTGAGAAGCTGCACTGCTACCTTCTGCAATGGCTCACACAAACCCCAGTGGACATTAGAAGCTGTTTTGACGCAAAAAGGAAATGATGGACCAAAACTTTCACATGGTTCCTGTATGGAGGTAATACTAGGTGAAATCTTCTTTCCAGGAGGTGATTCTATGATGTGCTCTCCTGAAAGGAAACAACTGCTAAAGGGACAACCAAAGCCAGGTATAACTTTGGAATCAGCGTCTGGATGTTCCGATTTAGGTCAAAATTTAGAATTAGGTTTGGCAACAGTGAAAAAGTGTAATGATTCAGATGCCACTATGAAGAAAACTGCATATAAAATACAGAGGAAAGGGTGGCCACCCTTAAGAAAAAAACTTGAGAAGGTATCAGTAGAAACCTTCTCTGATAATGGGTTCTCAGGCAAAAGCTGACCAGCAAGGGAGAATGAAGGGAAGAGGGATAAAAAGAAAATGAAGGCAAAAATGTTGTCCCCTACTAAAATAGACAGCAAAAAACTTTGGCCTTGTTTTTGGAGTTTAGCTTGGATGAGACTATTGCACTATTAGGTTGTCGAATTCCTCCAAGAGCTAGCTGACTGTGAGAAAGCTGAATTTACAGCTTCTTCACCCTTTAAGGAAGAGGTCCCCAAACAGTGGGCCGTACCCCCATAGGGGGGCACGGTGGAATGTTTGGGGGACACAGCAGGGCCCGGGCCAGCCCCCACAGGGGCTGTGAGGGAAAGTCACTCAGCTCCAGCCCACCCCCAGCCACGACCCCAGCTCCTGGCCCCACACCCGGCCTCTACCCCAGCACTGGCCCCAAACCACAGCCTGAGTGTGGCTCCGCACCCAACCCGATCCTGTCCCAGGCCCCACCCTCAGCCTCAGTCTCTGGCTGCGGCTCCATTCCCGCTCCCATTCCTGGCCCCAGACCCTCCCCCACCTGCAGCCACAGCTTCGGCCTCCTTACTCCTGTCCATTTTCCTTTTCCCTCCTCCCTGGGAGTCATGGCCCTGCTCCCGGCCCCAGGGGGGTCATGGCCAGGGATAAGGGGGGGGCACAATCCTGAAAAGTTTGGGGACCATTGCTGTAAGGAGATAGCATAAGAAAACACACCTAATCTCTGCAGTGTCAGCATAAAATCAAGCCGCTTTAGAACAAGAGAAATCAAGCCTTAAAAGAAATTATTTTTATTATATATGTTGTTTAAAAGGGACGAATTACAAATGTATTAATGAAATAATAAGAACTTTGTAAAAATGGTTATTGAATATTTAGCTAGAGTATTTTATTCCACAAGTACTGTGAGTTTTGAGACTGTTTTTCTTAATTGCAGTATTGATATACGGTTCCATTCTGTTAAATTTCTAAATTTGCTAATTTATAATCTGCTTTGAGGTGACTTCAAAAGCATCCTAGAGAAGCAGAAGTTAATTATAAGGTTAGTATTATAAGTAGTGTTTGTCGTCAGAAGCTCCTGGTGTGGTGCTCTGTTCTGTTCAATGTTGATATCAGTCAGCTGCGTGCGTGTTCCTCCTGTGTGCTACCCCAGCTCTGCACAGATAGCTGACCCAGCAGACCTGAGAGAACCCCAATGACCACAGACTCTAGGAAGGTACAAAGGCACCCGGACCAGGTTTATTGTCAAAGAGAAACACAGTCTCGAGCTCTCCAGCATAAAAGTCCAAGGTGCTGCTAAGGTGCTGCTAGCTAGTACTTATGTGCTCCCTGACAATGGACTCAGCTCAGTCAGTGGCAGGACTTTCCACTGCCTCCTAGGCCAGACAAAGACATTGCCCCAGAGATGCATTCTTATACACAGGTAAAAACAAGTTACACATCACTCCTGACATATTGAGGTGCAACCCCTCTACATAACAAGGTACAACCCCTCTACGTAGTAAGGTGCCGCCTCTCACCTTATACATGTTGGTTCAAACAAAACAACTCTATCCATCATATTACCCTTTTAGCCCTGTCATTGGGATGGGTCAGCCTGTTCCTTGTTATCTGTGTGGAGTGTACAAGTATGTGAATGTTCTGATATCTGGTGTCCAGTACCTTTTAGGTATGTCTCTTTTTGCAGCATCAGCCCTTTCCTTGCCAGCTTCTGTGAGCAGGGCCTGCCTCTGGCTCACAGCTTAACTTTGCTTTATGTTAGCAAAGTCTTGACCATTACTTTAGTTCAGGCCTCAGGCCTCATACTGGGCCTCTGATAAGCGTTTGTGTTTCAGGGCCTCATCTTACTACAGTGTTATATAAAAGAATAAGTGTACTCTTTTAAATTCTAAATATAGATAAAGAGAAAAGGCAGTGAAGGAGAAAAATGTCAGGGAAAGAGATGCAGGAGACCCAGGAACAGAATCAGGAGTGGGCATTTACTCTCTTAGAACTCTCATTCCTTGAATCACTTCCTTCATTGGAACCATATCTTAATCTATTCTCCCCTTCTAACGCTTCGTTATCTGAATTTTCTCCTTGTGAATCCTCACTACCTCAGACTCTTCTCCCTGGTTCCTTGCTGCTAAAACCCTCCGCCCTTGAACTGTATTACCCCCTTTGAAAATCTCAGATGAATGGGGCTGGGGAGAGATCCCAGCAATGGGAGAGGCAGGCGGTGGGAGGGAGCAGGGCAGGGGCACACAGTCTTTAATCAGTCAGCTGCCTTGCTCAATAGGTACTGTGAATGATGTGCTCTGGAAAATAGGATAAGTTATTTTATTTTGATAATTCTAGCTAATGTGTATAATAAGGTAACTAGAAGGTAGATTTAAGGTTGTATAAGAAGTAATTTTATAATTAAAGGAAAACTTAGGGTAATGGGTTGTTATAACCTTAGTCCCAGATTTGGACCTTAGCGTCCAAAAAATGGGGGTTAGCATGAAAACCTCCAAGCTTAGTTACCAGCTTGGACCTGGTACCTGCTGCCACCACCCAAAAAATTAGAGTGTTTTGGGGCACTCTGGTCCCCCTGAAAAACCTTCCCTGGGGACCCCAAGACCCAAATCCCTTGAGTCTCACAACAAAGGGAAATAATCCTTTTTCCCTTCCCCCCTCCAGATGCTCCTGGAGAGATACACAGACACAAGCTCTGTGAATCCAAACAGAGTAACTTGCCCTCTCCGTTTCCAATCCTGGAAACAAAAAGTACTTTCCTATTTCCCCAGAGGGAATGCAAAATCAGGCTAGCCAATACAACCCACACACAGCTCTCCCCCCTGATTTCTTCCTCCCACCAATTCCCTGGTGAGTACAGACTCAATTTCCCTGAAGTAAAGAAAAACTCCAACAGGTCTTAAAAGAAAGCTTTATATAAAAAAGAAAGAAAAATACATACAATGTTCTCTCTGTATAAGATGACACAATACAGGGCAATTTCTTAAAAGAATATTGAATAAACAGCCTTATTCAACAAGAATACAAATCAAAGCACTCCAGCACTTATAGTCATGTAAATACCAAAGAAAAGAAACCATATAACTTACTATCTGATCTCTTGGTCCTTACACTTAAAAACAAAAGATTAGAAAACAGAACTACTTCTCCAAAGCTCAGAGACAGCAGGCAGACAGACAAAAGACTCCGACACACAATTCCCTCCACCCAAAGTTGAAAAACTCCAGTTTTCTGATTGGTTCGCTGGTCAGGTGTTTCAGGTGAAAGAGACATTAACCCTTAGCTATCTGTTTATGACACGCCCCCCAAATTGCAGACAGTGGGGAAGCTCACTGGCGGCAATTTCCTTCTAGAACTTGAAAATAACCAGGGTAATACAACACATGCACCTTTACATATACCACTAAGTATATAACTAACAGACTTTTACATTTTAAGAACACTGTTTAACTACTGGATTCTGGGAAACTCTCACGGGAGAGTGCATCAGCAACTTTGTTAGAAGCTCCTGTGATGTGTTGAATTTCAAAATCAAAATCCTGGAGAGCTAAACTCCAACGAAGAAGTTTCTTGTTGTTCCCCTTGGCAGTATGAAGCCACTTTAGTGCAGCATGGTCAGTTTGTAGTTGGAACCGCCGTCCCCAAACATATGGGCGTAGCTTTTCCAGGGCGTACACAATGGCATAGCATTCCTTTTCACTGACTGACCAGTGACTTTCCCTCTCAGACAGTTTCTTGCTGAGGAACACGACAGGATGGAAGTTGTGATCTGTTGCTTCCTGCATGAGCACTGCTCCTATACCACGCTCAGATGCATCTGTGGTTACTAGGAATGGCTTTTCAAAGTCCGGGGCCCTGAGCACAGGGTCAGACATGAGCATCGCCTTAAGCTGGGTAAAGGCCTTTTGACACTCATTAGTCCACTTAACGGCATTTGGCTGGGTCTTTTTGGTCAGGTCGGTCAATGGGGCAGCGATTTGGCTGTAGTGTGGTACAAATCGCCTGTAGTATCCGGCCAAGCCTAAGAAGGATTGGACCTGTTTCTTTGACCTTGGGACAGGCCACTTTTGGATAGCATCCACCTTGGCCTGTAGGGGGTTTATGGTTCCTCGACCCACCTGGTGCCCCAGGTAAGTCACTCTGTTTTGGCCTATTTGACACTTTTTGGCCTTAACAGTTAGTCCTGCCTGCCTGATGCGCTCAAAGACCTTTTCCAGGTGTAGTAGGTGTTCGGGCCAGGAGTCTGAAAAAATGGCCACATCATCGAGGTAGGCAACTGCAAATTCTCCCAGTCCAGCTAGTAGACCATCTACCAGCCTCTGGAAGGTGGCGGGTGCATTTTGAAGGCCGAAAGGAAGGACATTGAATTCATACACCCCCGTATGGGTGACGAATGCTGACCTCTCCTTGGCAGGTTCATCTAGTGGTACTTGCCAGTACCCCTTGGTTAAGTCTATTGTAGAGATGAACTGGGCACGTCCCAACTTTTCCAATAGCTCATCAGTGCGTGGCATTGGATAGTTGTCCGGACGAGTTACAGCATTTAGCTTACGGTAGTCCACGCAAAAGCGTATTTCCCCATCTGGTTTGGGTACCAGAACCACTGGAGATGCCCATGCACTGGTAGATGAGCGGATTATACCCATCTGTAGCATGTTCTGGATCTCCCGTTCTATAGCAGCTTGGGCATGAGGAGACACCCGGTAGGGTGGGATTCTGATTGGGTGAGCATTACCTGTATCAATGGAGTGGTATGCCCGTTCAGTCCGTCCTGGGGTGGCTGAGAACAATGGGGCGAAGCTAGTGCACAGCTCCTTGATTTGTTGCCGCTGCAGACGTTCCAGGGTGGTTGAGAGGTTCACCTCTTCCACGCCACCGTCTTTTTTCCCGTCGTAGTAGACACCGTCAGGCCACTCAGCATCATCTCCCTGGACTGTAAACTGACAAACCTGTAAGTCTCTGGAATAGAAAGGCTTGAGAGAATTAACATGGTACACTTTAGGCTTTAGTGGGGAATTGGGAAATGCTATGAGGTAGTTTACATTTCCCAGGCGCTCTTGGACCGTGAATGGCCCTTCCCATGATGCTTCCATCTTATGGGCCTGTTGCGCCTTCAAGACCATAACCTGGTCTCCTTCCTTGAAGGAACGTTCTTTGGCATGTCTGTCATACCAGGCCTTTTGTTCTTCCTGAGCATCCTTTAGGTTCTCTCTAGCAAGGGCTAAAGAGTGTCGGAGGGTGCTTTGTAGGTTGCTTACAAAGTCCAGAATGTTAGTTCCTGGAGAAGGCGTAAACCCCTCCCATTGCTGCTTCACCAACTGTAATGGCCCCTTAACCTCGTGACCATACACAAGTTCAAATGGTGAAAACCCTAAACTGGGATGTGGTACAGCCCTGTAGGCAAACAGCAACTGCTGCAACACTAGGTCCCAATTATTGGAGAATTCGTTGATGAATTTTCGTATCATGGCCCCCAAAGTTCCATTGAACCTTTCCACCAGGCCATTGGTTTGATGGTGGTACGGGGTGGCAACCAAGTGATTCACCCCATGAGTTTCCCACAGTTTTTCCATGGTCCCTGCCAGGAAATTAGACCCTGAATCGATAAGGATGTCAGAGGGCCAACCTACCCTGGCAAAGATGTCTGTTAGGGCCAGGCACACAGTGTTAGCCCTGGTGTTGCCTAGAGCTACTGCTTCTGGCCATCGGGTAGCAAAGTCTACTAAAGTTAGTACGTACTGCTTTCCTCTGGGCGTCTTTTTCGGGAAAGGGCCCAGAATATCCACAGCTACTCGCTGAAATGGGACCTCAATTATGGGGAGTGGCTGGAGAGGGGCCTTGACCTGGTCTTGAGGCTTACCCACTCTTTGGCATACCTCACAAGACCGGACATACTTGGCAACATCCTTGCCCATCCCCTCCCAGTGGAAGGACTTCCCCAACCGGTCCTTGGTTCTGTTCACCCCAGCATGGCCACTGGGATGATCATGGGCTAAGCTTAAGAGCTTCCCCCGGTACTTAGTTGGAACCACCAACTGTTTTTGCGGCTGCCATTCTTCCCGGTGTCCACCAGAAAGAATTTCCTTGTATAAAAGTCCTTGGTCTATAACAAACCGGGATCGATTAGAAGAGCTGAGAGGCGGTGGGGCGCTCCGTGCCGCCGCCCAAGCTTTCTGAAGGCTGTCATCTGCTTCCTGCTCAGTCTGGAACTGTTCCCTTGAGGCTGGGGTCACCAGTTCTTTCTCA
Organism: Gopherus evgoodei; assembly: GCF_007399415.2. Classification (NCBI taxonomy): domain Eukaryota; kingdom Metazoa; phylum Chordata; order Testudines; family Testudinidae; genus Gopherus; species Gopherus evgoodei. Next base: position 91,441,942 of record NC_044328.1, read on the forward strand.
GACTGTGGACTTGGGCTTGGTCCCTCTGGAAGCGATGTAGGTGATGGGGTTGTTTCCGTTGCTGGTGAACCACTCTCCGCTGGTGCACCTGAGGGTATTTCAGGCTCTGGCTGAGCCTTTTGGGTATGGCTGTCTGTTGTTTCTGCCAGTTCTGGCTCGCTGGCGCCCACTGGCGTTGAGTTTGAAGATGTGGTTGCACTTGCTGGTGCTGGTTGCTGTTCCAGTTCCGGGCCTGGGACTGGAGATGCTGTGGCTGTTTCAGTGGTAGGCATGGAATCCGGGTCCACTACCTCTGTCTGGGTCTCTGGTAACACAGACGGGGCCTCTGTGGACGGCTCAGGAACAGGAATGGATCTGGAAGCTTGCCTGGTTTGGCTACGGGTAACCATTCCCACTCTCTTGGCCCGCCTCACCTGGTTGGCCAAGTCTTCCCCCAGTAGCATGGCGATAGGATAATTGTCATAGACTGCAAAAGTCCACATTCCTGACCAGCCTTTGTACTGGACAGGCAGTTGAGCTGTAGGCAAGTCTACAGCTTGTGACATGAAGGGGTAAATTGTCACTTTGGCCTTTGGGTTGATGAATTTGGGGTCAACGAAGGATTGGTGGATAGCTGACACTTGTGCCCCCGTGTCTCTCCATGCAGTAACCTTCTTTCCGCCCACTCTCAAATTTTCCCTTCGCTCCAAGGGTATTTGAGAGGCATCCGGGCCTGGGGATCTTTGGTGTGATGGTGGTGTAATGAATTGCACTCGCATGGTGTTCTTGGGACAGTTGGCCTTGATATGTCCCAGTTCATTACACTTAAAGCATCTTCCATCTGATGGGTCACTGGGCCGAGGTGAGTTACTGGAGACTGGTGAGGTTGAAGGGTAGGGTATGTGTGGCTTTACTTGGGTGGTATGTGGGGTCTTTGGCTGTCCTTGGTTGTAGGGTTTATGGTCTGTGTGCCCCCTGGGGTAATCGTTCCCCTTGACAGTAGCTTTCTTGCTTTCTGCCAGTTCCATCCATTTGGCTCCAATCTCCCCCGCCTCAGCGATATCTTTGGGATTTCTATCTTGTATGTACCGTGTGATGTCTTCAGGAACACCATCCAAGAACTGCTCCGTTTGTATGAGGAGGTTCAGTTCTTCCAAGGTTTGAATGTTGTTTCCTGTTAACCAGGCCTCATAGTTTTTTGCAATGTAGTAGGCGTGTTTGGGAAATGACACCTCTGGTTTCCACTTTTGGGTTCTGAAACGCCGACGGGCAAGATCTGGGGTTATCCCCATCCTGTATCTGGCCTTGGTTTGAAAAAGTTTATAGTCATTCATTTGCCGCTTAGGCATTTCAGCTGCCACCTCTGCTAAAGGTCCACTGAGGTGTGGCCTTAATTCTACCATGTACTGGTCTTCGGGGATGCTGTACCCAAGACAGGCTCTTTCAAAATTTTCCAAGAAGGCCTCGGTGTCATCACCTGCCTTGTAGGTGGGAAATTTCCTGTGCTGTGGAGCAATAATTGGCGCCGGGTTGTTAGGGTTGGCTGGCACATGCAGCCCAGCTTTTGCCAAGTCCAGTTCATGTTTTCTCTGTTTTTCCTTTTCTTCATTCTCTTTTTGTTGTTTTTCCATTTCTTTTTGGTGTTTTTCCATTTCTTTTTGGTGTTTTTCCATGTCTCGGCGGTGGGCCGCCTCATCTTCTGCTTGTTTCCTTCGGTAGGCCACCTCTTCTTCTTCTAGTTTTCTTTTGTGTGCTGCCTCTTGGGCTGCCTGTTCTCTTTGGAAGGCTGCCAGTTTCATGTTTTCTTCCTTTTCTTTTATCTCCATCTCTTTTTGTTTTATTTCTAGTTCCTGTTTGTGTTTTTCCATCTCTCGCCTGTGTTCAGCTTCTTTGAATTGGTCTTCGGCCTCCATTTTTGTCCTGGTAGACATGGTTCCTGTTTTCTTGTGTTGGGGTGCCCTCCGGTGTTTATATTCTGAACTGCAGGCTCTGTTCCCTCCTGGAGTCTGCCTAGCAACAGTGCTTTTTTCCCTTTCTCTCTCTAGCTAATGTTCAATGAAGGGAAACCAGAAAAACCACTTTATTTGCATGCATATAAGTGCTGGTACTTGCCTCCTAATGGGAGGGCTATTGCATGACAAAAGACCCTCAACAGTCTCTTAATGGCTTCTCGCTTAACATGCAAACCACAAACTGCTAGAGAGAGCAGAAAAAAAAATTCTCTCTGGTTCCCTTTTAAAACCAAACTGTTTCTCTCTGCTAAAAAGCCCTTAGCAGAGAAAAGAAAAATATAATATTCCTACTGGCTTCTGGATTCTGTCTATCTCCCACCAGCTGCCACTCATGTTATAACCTTAGTCCCAGATTTGGACCTTAGCGTCCAAAAAATGGGGGTTAGCATGAAAACCTCCAAGCTTAGTTACCAGCTTGGACCTGGTACCTGCTGCCACCACCCAAAAAATTAGAGTGTTTTGGGGCACTCTGGTCCCCCTGAAAAACCTTCCCTGGGGACCCCAAGACCCAAATCCCTTGAGTCTCACAACAAAGGGAAATAATCCTTTTTCCCTTCCCCCCTCCAGATGCTCCTGGAGAGATACACAGACACAAGCTCTGTGAATCCAAACAGAGTAACTTGCCCTCTCCGTTTCCAATCCTGGAAACAAAAAGTACTTTCCTATTTCCCCAGAGGGAATGCAAAATCAGGCTAGCCAATACAACCCACACACAGCTCTCCCCCCTGATTTCTTCCTCCCACCAATTCCCTGGTGAGTACAGACTCAATTTCCCTGAAGTAAAGAAAAACTCCAACAGGTCTTGAAAGAAAGCTTTATATAAAAAAGAAAGAAAAATACATACAAATGTTCTCTCTGTATAAGATGACACAATACAGGGCAATTTCTTAAAAGAATATTGAATAAACAGCCTTATTCAACAAGAATACAAATCAAAGCACTCCAGCACTTATAGTCATGTAAATACCAAAGAAAAGAAACCATATAACTTACTATCTGATCTCTTGGTCCTTACACTTAAAAACAAAAGATTAGAAAACAGAACTACTTCTCCAAAGCTCAGAGACAGCAGGCAGACAGACAAAAGACTCCGACACACAATTCCCTCCACCCAAAGTTGAAAAACTCCAGTTTTCTGATTGGTTCGCTGGTCAGGTGTTTCAGGTGAAAGAGACATTAACCCTTAGCTATCTGTTTATGACATGGGTAACTTTAGTTGTTTGTTTTTTTTTTAATATGTACAAGAAGCACCAAAAGGAGTAGAGAAGAAACTCTGAATTTGTTAGCTTCAGATCTGTTTCATGGTGTTTTTAAAAGAAGAATAGTGTATCCTCCAAAATGTTTGCCTAACTGAAATTAGCTTAATTTTACTTGCGACATTGAATTATGTCTTTACCGGAAAAAATGATGCAAATAATATTGTAAAGTAACAAACACAGGCACAAAATGTGCTTTAGTTTATATATAAACATGTCAATAAATTAACATTACAAATAAAGTTCTAAATTCCCATAGTATTAACTGTAAGAGTACTCTAAATAGCCATTGCCTTGTTATGTTTGTCTGATTTATACTTCATTTAAATGCTTAAAAATTTAGATAATAAAATAGGATTTTAAAATCTATAGTATCTTGCAAAAATTGAAAATTGCTCCAAATAGACCAGGCTTTCTACATGTCTATCCTAATAATAAATAATTAACAATAATAATTAACATAGTAGATAGAGCTGTGTCCCTGCATTGTAATCAGAACTTTTTAGTAGCAATATGTATTTGGGTGGCACACGCACACCCATCTCGGGCTGTGAGCAGCATTATAGAATTTTGTGGTTTAACCACGTCAGCATCTCTCTGGTGCCACCAAGACAAGACATGCGATAGCATCTTTGCTCAGTACTAAATAAAGTTAATGAAATAAAAAGAAAAATATTTAATCAAAGCCACCCGTCCTGTTCCTCCCTTCCCCATAATAAAATTTTAAAAAAAACTTTCCCTCTTTCTTCTCCTTCTGATGGAGAGATGTCGAGACAGGCATGTGCCTGGGTTTCTGGATTAAAAAATAACCTTCTTGATGGAAGGCCATTCCCATCAGTGATAGGCACGCTTGTCACACTCACATTCCCTGGGTAAGTCATGCATGCCCCAAAATATATTTGCTGCCCCAAAGCATAGAACATACATCTAATTAAAAAAAAAAGAAAGAAAGAAGAAAGAAAGACTTGAATCAAAAGTCTGTCTTCATAATGAAGAATAATGTGCTCAATCCCCAACCGTAAGTCGAAGATCTTCTTCAAACAAGAGTCCCCGTGTAGGAAAACAATAGCCATTGTAATAAGTAATACTAGTTATATTTGTAGGATCAACTGAAAAATAATTTAAAAAAATTAAGAATGTGGAGATGAATCACTGAACCAACTTACTATGAACTGTACTCCCAGACAATTGCAGGTATTAAAATAGATGGTTATGGACGACCCTTGGTAAATGTAACAATTGAGGATGGACTTGTGGTTACAAAAATGCTAATAGATACGAGAGCCAGTACTACAATAATCAATGCACTGAAATCTAAGTAGCATTTATTTTGGCCTATCACTGGCTATATGCATGCAACAGGCTTCAATGGGGCACCGGAGGTGATCCTGATTATCAAAAACAATTGAGCTACAATTTGGAGCAGCAACCTTGTATGGGAGGATTGGAATCATGGATAGAAGAGATTTGGGGTAATGGGCATAGACATTTTACAGATCTTAAATGCCATGGTGGATTTGCAAAACAAAAAATTATGGGGAGGGATTGGTTAAACAGTTTATTAGAGATTTTTTTTTCTTTTTAAACTATTTAGATAGCTATTCATGATAAATTATCCTAAATTGTTGTCTATATATTCTGAGGTCACTTCCTAAAGCTTTGTATTTTTATCTTCTAAAAAAAAATATTTTCTTGTTGCTAATTAATTTTGATATAAGTGTTTGTCAACGTTTATTATTTGTTTGTTTATTTTTCCTTATGTAGTGGCAGTTGAGTAAAAGTTGCAACTGTTTGGGGAACAATATTATTTTGTTTTCCTTAACTAGATGTAGATAAATAAATAAATGTATAAAATTACCTAACTAAACAAAAGGAAACTATAATGAAAATAATAATGAATTCAAAAACAGGCAAATAAACAGACGATAGTGGATAGAGCACCACCACCACCATTATAAGTCCCCCAATAATGATATAGATTAACTTCAGCTAGAAGTTAGGAAGTTTCCAAGGGTTTTAATAGATCAAATAATGTGCTTCCAATAACTTATACCATGGAAACTTTAATAAGGACATATAGGTTATATCTATTTATAGGGAGAAAAGACGTTAAAATCAGTAACTATAGGTAAATGTAAAAGTTTTCAGAGTAAATATGATAAAGAACTTTCAATGATAGTAATAAAGAATGAATCAAAAAGTTGTTTGAATGTGTGTATAACACTTAAGTTTTATAAGAGATTAAGAATATAAACCTTGTTGTTTTTAATCAAATTTCCATCTAAATTATAATAGGGAACAAAATGGACTTTTGTTTTGTTTTAGCTAGTAAAAATTGCAGTTGGTAAAAAGTTTATAGTCCTGTTAGAATGGGAGAAGAGACATTTGTTTTATTTGTTTTATAGACATAATAATAAATGCAGCCCAGATAATAGAAGGTGAAGCCCTATTTATCCTCTCTCTTGTTGGTATAGGTGCTTGCTGGATCTTGGTATGGTGGTGTGAGTTTGGAGACTGGAGTACTGAGAGCGACAATACAATGGAGAAAACCTAATTTAACTTCTCTTACTAATACTGAGGTTAGCTGTCTTTTTTGCAATCCTTCAGCCTGATAGTCAAAATATAAAGAACTGGATTATTGAGGTCACAATGGGATCTGTAGAAAATCCAGACATAGTTGCAGAAAACACCCACAGATGTTCTCTATCTTTTGCTGCTCCTGCCATTTGGGGTGTTTTATGTCCTCATGATTTCCCTTCACCAGGCCAAACAGGATGTAAGTGGTATATAGAAGAAGAAAAAGGAATAATACAGGAAAAAGCAGTTCAGCCAGGACAATGGCAGTGTATGTTGAGCTGGTTCTGGGATAGTTGCTTGCTCCACTAGTCTCCTGGTTGTCACAATTAATCTAACCACTACTACTCTTAGACTAGGGGAGAGGGATAGCTCAGTGTTTTGAGCATTGGCCTGCTAAACCCAGGGTTTTGAGTTCTACCCTTGAAGTGGCCATTTGGGGATTTAGTTGGGGATCAGTCCTGCACTGAGCAGGGGGTTGGACTAGATGACCTCCTGAGGTCCCTACCAACCCTGACAGTCTACCCATATGGAAAAATCCATGTCCTTCAGTCTCCCAATATACTTTTATAGCATGGTACGCCCCTAAGCGGATAAAAGAGGAAAAAGAAACTATCTTAGTAAGGTGGGCTCATAATGATCTGAGTATAAAGAATGACATATTTAATGTTTACTCACAAGGCAGATATTACAGGGTAGTATTTCAGTGTACATCTCAGCAAAAGGTTATACCAAAAAGGGACAGCTAAGTTTACAAGGAGTTTTGGAAGCTGTTCTTATCCTGTATTGTTTCCGCTGCACTACATCTGTGCAGCACTGCAGTACGCAGGGAGAAGTTGGACCCTCAGCAAAGCACTTTATTCCCTTGGGCATCCTCTTGTTGACGTGCTAGTAGAAGGAGCACAAATACTGCAACAGGTGGTCATTAGCCATCATTTTGCAGAGTAACCATTCTTCAGTTATAAATCTGGCATAAGAGGAATGGGAATGGGGGGCATGCAGAACCTGTGGCAGGGGGGAGATGCAGGGGGGTGGGATGATGATACAGAAGGAGCTTGTGGGAGAAAGAAGGCATGAAAGGAACCATTGCGTGTGCAATGAGCTTGGCCTACATAAGCTACAAAGTGTGTGAGGCCCTGGTAATTCCTAGCGGTCAGAAACCTCAGGCCACGGTTCAGCTTCAAAGTGCCTCCCACACATGAGCTCGTTAAACCTCAGAACATACCTCATAAACGCACACATGAGAACTAAGACAAAGAGTTATTCCCCTGAAGAGGCAAATATCCACACGTGGTCTCTTGTGAGGTTCAGGGTGGGAACACGTAGGCTTCAGTTCTCTGAGGCAGAGCACAGGCTCAACTCTATGTTCTCACTCCACTGCAGGGCAGAAAAAGACTGGTGTAAAAATTCAACTGTGCTTCAAAGAGCAGCACTCTGTTCATAAGAAAGTTGAATAAAGGAAACTGCAAGGCCAACATGCTCCCCAAATGAGCATCATTTTTGCTGCCTTCTTGACAAATAAGGACTCATTACCACTGTTCCTGAATCAGTCACTCGGAATGTTCACATTAACTCAGGTTTCCTGGCCAAATTCTAACGTGGATATTTACAAGCGACCTTCCTGAATTTCTGGAAAATTTAAATCTAATGCTTTTATGCTCTTCTTTCCTACTCCTCTTACCTTCCCATAACATGGGCTATTTATTAAGAATCCACAGTGCCACACTTCACACCAAACAGGAAAAACAACTCCTAGGAGGGCATCAGTAAGAATTTTTCCCTCCGCCTTCAACCTAGTAAATCATCATCATGCAGCCTACAAAAACACAGTTCAGCAATGGCTCCTTTATGGACGTGATCATCAGGAATACCCCACCAGGTGAGTAGGTCCATGCATCTTTCTAGAGCAGCTGACCAGACACTTCAAGTCCTGTACAAGAATCCCAGCTGTCTTCTCTGGGGTTACTTGGTTTGTCTGGATCTCTCGAATCTTCATTGACACCAAAACCCATACGTGCCCTGGCCAGAGAAACCCATCACATTCCAGTGTCCCTCCCTGAGTGCTGGGAAGAGGAGTGAAGAACTTCCCAGCAGGCTGGTGCCCACCCTTAGACATGGGGAGAGGTGTGCATTCCAAATTACTGCCACAAGAAGAAGGAGACTGAAAAACCTCCTGTTAGGTCCCCCAGCTGGATTCATGAATCAATTTCGCACTGCAGGGGGGCTTTCAGATACCAGCCAGGAGTTGTTAAGAAAAGAGGATTGTTGACATATGGCAGTAGAAGCTTTCCCAGGCTTTATTTTAGTAGGTAGTAAAAACTAGGGAGTGGTCAATCATATTAGGTCTGGAACAGGGACTGGGCAATCATATTAGATCTGTGAAAGTAGAATGAATTGTATTGTAAAAATTGAAAGGATTAAAGAAATGCTGTATGTACCTTTAAGCAGAAATAAGGAATGTTGAAATACAGATGTCAGGAAAAGAAACATTAAGTCATAAACAATGAGGCCACTTAAGCTAATGGTGGAACACCAACTGGAGACTGGTAAAAGTTAGTAAGGAAATTAACTATGTATGTCTAGCCTCAGGTAAACTTGTCAGTTCTACTGTCTTTGTCCTCTTGTTAAGTTCACACCCTTTTATCTGCATGGTACTCACATTATCTGGGTGTATTAGCAGAGCGCTGTGCTAATAAAACAGAGTAGTCTGACAAATTGTGAATCCTGAATCTAAGGGCTTGTCTACATCACAAAGTTGCAGCGCTGGTGAGGGGGTTACAGCGCTGCAACTTAGGAGGTGTACACATCTGCAGGGCATCACCAGCGCTGCAACTCCCTGTTTGCAGCGCTGGCCGTACTCCCGTTTTGTCTCGGGTGTAGAGGATCCAGCGCTGGTGATCCAGCGCTGGTAATCAAGTGTAGACACTTACCAGCGCTTTTCTTGACCTCCGTGGAATAAGCAGGTATCCCAGCATACCTGAGGAAGCCTCTGGTAATCAAGCTGGTCTCCTTCCCCAGTTTGCTCTCGCGTTCCCCGAACCTCCGTGCAAGCAGGTCTCCTTCCCTGCGGTTTGCAGGGGGGTTCGGGGAACGCGAGAGCAAACCACGGCAAAGCTGGTCTCCTTCCCCGGTTTGCTCTCGCGTTCCCCGAACCTCCGTGCAAGCAGGTCTCCTTCCCTGCGGTTTGCAGGGGGGTTCGGGGAACGCGAGAGCAAACCGTGGCGAAGCTGGTCTCCTTTCCCGGTTTGCTCTCGCGTTCCCCGAACCCCGAGCAAGCAGGTCTCCTTCCCTGTGGTTTGCAGGGGGGTTCGGGGAACGCGAGAGCAAACCGCGGCGAAGCTGGTCTCCTTCCCCGGTTTGCTCTCGCGTTCCCCGAACCCCGAGCAAGCAGGTCTCCTTCCCTGCGGTTTGCAGGGGGGGTTCGGGGAACGCGAGAGCAAACCGCGGCGAAGCTGGTCTCCTTCCCCGGTTTGCTCTCGCATTCCCCGAACCCCCCTTGAAGCCGCCCAACAGCGCTGCAGTATGGCCACATCTAACACCACTTGCAGCGCTGGTTGCTGTAAGTGTGGCCACTCTGCAGCGCTGGCACTATACAGCTGTACTAATACAGCTGTAACAACCAGCGCTGCAAAATTTTAGATGTAGACATACCCTAACTTCGACAGTTCCCATAAGGATCCAGGAGTGGTTGTAGCCAGACGGAGGCCATAATCCCCAAGAGTACTGAGGACTGTAGTTCTAAGAGTGGTCAGGCCATGACCCCACATTTCCCATGATAAAATAAATGTTTACTGTTTTGGTGGAAAACAAAGGTAGACCCCCGGAGAAGGGATATATGTGTAATACATTGCAGATTCCCTAATGGGATGGATAACAATTTTGTTATTGTTGTGGAAAACATAATTGTGGTCATGATGAGAACCAAAAAACACAATTCTGCAAGTGAGATAGGAACTAGAGCAGGGGTCAGCAATCTTTCAGAAGTGGTGTGCCGAGTCTTCATTTATTCACTCTAATTTAAGGTTTCACGTGCCAGCAATACATTTTAATGTTTTTAGAAGGTCTTTTTCTATGTCTATATTATATAACTATACTATTTTGTATGTAAAGTAAACTAGGTTTCAAAAAAATGTTTAAGAAGCTTCATTTAAAATTAAATTAAAATGCTGATCTTACACTGCCAGCCTGCTCAGCTCGCTGCCAGCCTGGGGTTCCGTTCACCTAGGCTGACAGCAGGCTGAGCAGGGCCTGTGGCCGGGACACCGGGTGGCAAGAGGCTGACAGCCAGGCAGGGCCGGCTCCAGGCCCCAGCACGCCAAGCGTGTGCTTGGGGCGACATGCCGTGGGGGGGGCGCTCTGCCGGTTGCCAGAAGGGTGGCAGGCGGCTCCGGTGGACCTCCCGCAGGCGTCCCTGTGGAGGGTCCTCTGGTCCTGCGGCTCCAGTGGACCTCTCGTACACGTCCCTGCGGATGCTCCACTGGAGCCGCGGGACCAGCGGACCCTCCGCAGGGACACCTGTGGGAGGTCCACCAGAGCTGCGAGACCGGCGAGCTGCAGAGCGCCCCCTGTGGCTTGCCGCCATGCTTGGGGTGGCGAAATGTCTAGAGCCGGCCCTGCAGCCAGGACCCCAGACCTGGTGGGGGGGGTTCAAGGCAGAGGGCTGGGTATGTGTGTGTGAATGGGGGTTCAGGGGTCAGGGCAGAGGGCTGGGGTGAAGAATTCTAGGTGTGTTTGGGGGTTCAGGGGTTAGGGCAGAACGCTGTGGGGGGAGTTCAAGGGTCAGGGCAGAGGGCTGGGGGTGTTTGGGGATGCAGGGCAGAAGGCTGGGCAACTGGAGGGGTTCAAGGGTCAGGGCAAAGGGCTGGGAGGTACAGGGCAGAAGGCTGGGTTGGAGGGGGTTCAGGGGTCAGGGCAGAAGGCCGGGGTGCTCAGCTCGTGGGGGTACTCCCAGCCTTGAGCGGCTCATGGCAGGGGGCTGGATGGGATATGCCCCATTCCACCCCCTTCCCCAAGGCCCCGTCCCTACCTCTTCTCTGCCTCCTCTACAGAGCAGCGAGCATGCTGCCACTCTTCCCCCTCCCCCTTGCAAGGGCCATCAGCTGATTGGCACAGGGAGTGAGAGGAGGAGGGGCAGCAAAGCAGCACCCTGGGGGAAGAAGCGGGAGAGGAGGAAAGCTTGGCTGTTGTAGGACCAAGTTTCTGCCTCCTGCCCCCGCAAGGGAGAGCGGGGGAGGGGGAGCTGAGTGGGGCTGGGGGCTGAGACCGCGGTAGGCAGTAGCGTGCCACTCAAAATCAGCTTGCATGCCGTGTTTGGCACAAGTGCCGTAGGTTGCTGACCCCTGAACTAGAGTCATAATCTACATTCCTGCCGTAGCCTATGAGTTACCCAGGGAATTTAGCACTTGGGTCTTATTATCTGGCTAAGTGTGCAAAATAACATAAAAAAAGACAGCAAAGAGAGGAAAATTAAATGCTAATGAATTTAGGTTAGGAAAAATGGGGTTAGAGGATTTTGTTTTAAAATATCAGAATGGCCCTTGGAAGCCTGGTGCTTTTATTGGACCTGATGCATATCGCCAATTATATGAGCAATGGGATAAGCCTAAGAAAAAAGGAATTTGTTCAGGAGGTCCAAACAGAAAGGTAACTAAAAAGGCTGCCCTACAGGGTTTATAAATGGTAACTGCTGTTTTGAACAAAGAGGTTGATCATTTTAGAACAAGAGAGAAAAAACAAGAATTAAATTAGAAAAAGAGTTTATTAAATTAGAGAAGGAAAGATTAGAGGAAAAAAAGAAATTGATAGATAATCTCAGGCAGAAATACAGGTGCTAGAAGAAAAGAGGAACAAGGAATTGGATAGTCTAAGTGCGGAGGCTGATGATATGTGGAGAGCCACTATGTTAGCGCCGACTACCCAAATTGTTATCTCAGAGAAGGAATTGGAGGAGAAATACAAGGCATGAGCTAATTCAAAGGCAGAAGCTGCTAACTTCAAAGGAGAAGCTGACACCCTAAAGGTAGAGGCTGACCCTCTGAGAAAAACTGCCTTCACATATGAAGCCCAGGCTATAGCCACGCAGAAAGAGGCAAGTGAGGCACAGATAGACAAGGACAAGTTAAGGTAGGAAGTGGCAGAGTGGAAACAAAAAGGGTTAGATGGGCAAGCTGCAGTGAGGGCTGTGCTTACAGATGTCAAGGAGGAAAATAAGCTTAGCCACAAGGCCTGTCAGTGCCAAAAATATGCTCTGAAAAGTGAGTTGCAAGGGAGAAAAGGAGCAAGAGTGGCAGCAAAGGGGCCAGAAGGGAGGAACTGGGATGATGATTTCCCTGGCTTGCACAATAAAGAGGAAGAGACCAATCCTTGGGTTAAGGATTCCTCCAATTTGTACTATGGGGGGGACAACTTTGAGGAGTTCCCTCAAGTACAGTAACTGATGGTTGGCTAAGTCATCTTGCATCCCTATGATAACAAAGACAGGTATCTGAACTGTGGTTAAGGAGCATAGTTGAAAAATACAGGAGTTTGAGAAATCAAAGACATTAGGAGTTTCTCAAGATCAGACTCAACAGCTCCAGCAGCAACCAGAGCTTTGTCTTAGGAAGAAGTCTCAGCTTAAGGCTGAGAATTCCACACTACAAGGAAAAGTTTGAAAGGATAAGCTGCTGGTTGAAAAGCTGCAGCAAACTGGTGATAAGCAACAGCAGGAAACTGAAATATTAAAAGAGCAAGATTGCTGCTTAGGGGAAACTGCCATACAGGCAGCAATAGCTGTGGTTCTGGATTCACAGTCCCAATAGACTGTGATTAGACATGCACATTGCTGGCAAGAAGCAGCTTGCTTGTAGAAGGAGCTGCAGGCTGTGCAGCATGGCTCAGGAAAGTGGTGCTTTGGGAAGCATTGTGGAAAAAACCTCTGTGTTTATACATTTGGGGGAGAGGAAGAGGGTTAACCTTGGTACAGAGCCAGAAAACTTTTCTGAATTCCCCTATGGAAGTAATTCTAATAGCCTAGAAAGGGAAGTGGCAAAGTCTTTCTTTCCAGAAGGGGTTTCTGTGATGTGACATCCAGAAAAGAAACAGTGGTTAAAGGAAAAAACAGAGCCATAGATGGCTTGGGAGTTGGCATATGAAAAAGCTGTATGTACCGAGATACATGGTGTTACACTGTGTTGTGTGTTCCAGTTTTGCATTGTTGTCCTTTAGCAACTTGTTCTCCTTGATGTTACCTTAACATTGCACACAACCCCTTAGCAACTTGTTTTTTACCACTGTAACCTGTGTCCCTGGGGACACCCCTGCGTGAGTCACCGCAGCAGGGACTGACCCTATGGATCCCCTGGTACAGTGATGCCTATAGGGACTATGGTAGTGGGAGGTAGGGAGGGCAAGCTAGGGCTGTCCGCAGGCTGCTCTGACTTGCTACTATGGCCTCTCTGTCCTGTGCCTGCCCCAGCATCACATCAGGGAGGTGCAAAGCCTCCGCTCTCAGTCCCTGCACTGACTCAGGAACCCAACCTGCTATAGGAAATCCACACTCAGGCTGATCATTCATGACGCTTCTCTGATGTGAACAAACTGCACTATTGGGCTGAATCAGCCACTCACACTGGGGACAGGAGCAGGCCCTTCCACCCAGGGTGAGGCAGGCCATGCAGATGAGCCCACAGCTCTGTGGTGATGCCTCCAATGGGAACGCCTCTGCTTGTGTCACATGTGCTGTTCTTTGGCAGAGGGACTGAGCTGGGCCTGAGGGCAGTGCAGGTGCAACCATTTAGGCGAGGCACTGGGATTTGGGGGGAGCCATTTTCTTCAGCAGTGACCACGGCGGCCAGATCTTCATCCGCCCCAGTCACCGCCGGCATTTAGGCAGAGGGAGCTGTGGCAGGGGAGCATGGGGAGGGCCGCCTGCAGCAAGTAAGGGGGGGGCTGCACGCAAGGGAACTCCCCACCCCAGCTCATCCCTGCCCCGCCTCCTCCCCGAACATGCCATAGCTGCTTCACTTCACCCATCTCCCAGGCTTTCGGCACCTAAGCTGATTGGCACCGCAAGCCTGGGAGGCGGGAGAAGTGAAGCAGCCACAGCCTGCTCAGGGTGCTCGTGGTGTTCGTGCACAGAGCAGGGGTGAGCTGGGGCTAGGGGGTGCCTCAGGGCTGAGGGTGGGGAGCTGCAGGGGGCGGGCGCCTCAGGGCCGGGGAGCGCAAGGTGGAAGTTTCGCCTAGGGCGTGAAACATCCTTGCACCAGCCCTGCTAGGAGGGGATAAAAAACTTTGTTTATTTGGAAAAAGGAAGTGTGTTTTCATGTTAGAAAACCTAGTGACATAAGAATTAAAACAGAAAATGTCATGTATAGTGTGAAAGTAGAATGAATTATATTGTGAAAATAGAAAGGATTAAAGAAATGCTGTCTGCACCTTTAAGCAAAACTGTTGGAATGCTGCGATCTAGGTGTCAGGAATACAGAATTAACATAGAACAATTGCACCATTTAAGGGCAATTGGTGAAGTATTAGCCTTAGATCCATAAGAGTTAGTAAGGAAGTAGGATATGCATGCTGTGCCCCAGGTGAATTTTACTGTTTTGCTTTCTTTGTCCCTTTGTCTAATTCCCACTCTTTTATCTGTATAAATAAGACTGTTTGGGTCTTGCATGGCCACTCACATTATCTGGGTGTTATTGGCGGAGCGCTGCACTAATAAAACAGAGTGGTCTGACAAATTGTGAGTCCTGATTCTAACTTTGACAATTTGGAGGTTCCACCAAGATGGCAACCATCTTCACTGGGGCTGTGTGATTCCTGACCGTTTTTGTAGGATGACCGTGGCAGCCGGCACCTGGGCATTTGGCCCGAGCGGTCCTCCACTACAGCGGAAAGGCGCACAGCCACAGTGAGGTCTACGCCATCGAACCTGTTGGTTCCCACTCTGTTCTGGTAGGGATCCTGGGATCTGACATCAGGAATCTGGTCAGGTAATTATTTCTGTGTTTTGTCCGTACTGAGGACTGTCCTGTCTCTGTGTCTATCCGTCCTCTTGTGGAGTGTTTGAATCTGGGTGCCATCTCCATCCGGCGATAGGCTGACCAAGGGGTTCCTGTCTCCACGGTCTGAGTAAGTGGAATCTGCACAATCGCAGCCGCACCGCACTTTGGGTAAAACCCCTGGTGTGAAAGCAAGGGCGATTGAGGCAGTAGCCTGTGGGCTCCTTTTGTGTGCTGCACTGGGCATCGCTCTGACAAACCCGAATTTCCTTCTTGTGTGATTGGTGTGTGAAGTCCTCCTGTATTGGTAACCAGACGTCTAAGTCGGGACCGTTCCCTAAATGAACACCGGCTCATTTTATGTATTTAGGATAGGTCCAGACTCCTGTAAAAAGGGTCCAGACTTCTGTAAATTTCTGGAAAAATGGTCTAGGCTAACTCAGGGGGATCCCAAAACTCAGTGGCCACTGTTAAAATCTTGGAACAAAGACTAAGGGCTTGGCTACACTCACACTTTACAGCGCTGCAACTGGGGTGTGAAAAAACACCCCCCTGAGCGCTGCAAGATACAGTGCTGTAAAGCGTCAGTGTAATCAGGGCAACAGCGCTGGGAGCACGGCTTCCAGCGCTGCACACTACACCCGTAAGGGATGTGGTTTACATGCAGCACTGTGAGAGCTCTCTCCCAGCGCTGCTGCTCTGACTACACTCACACTTCAAAGCGCTGCCGCAGCAGCGCTTTGAAATTCCAAATGTAGCCATACCCTGAGTGGACATCTTAAAGGACAAACTCAGCCAACCTAAAACTAAATTGGCTAAAGGAGAGGTTAATTGTTTCATGCAGTGGTGGCAAGAGGCAAATCATAGGTGGACAAAATCAAAACTCACCTCTCTCAAATATGCAAATAAGTTAAAAGCTTTATTAAAAGCCTCCTCTACCACCACCAGACTGAGGCTCCCCTTTATCCCGTTCTCCAAACCCCGGATCGATCCAACCCCCTTCATACTCCCATCTCATTGTAAAAAGGACAAAAAGCCCCTTTTTCTGTTCCCCTTTGTTGTCTGCCTCAAAAACTGATTCTTTAGTGTTCCACTACCAATTCAGCAAGGAGGGTGGGCTCCTCAACTAGCCCCCACCCTTCCTGGTCCCTTTCCTTGAACATTGCTTTCAAAATTGTGAATGACCACAATATCACTCACAAACGGTTCATTGAAAAAAAAGCAGGATCAGGCCCAGACAAGCAGGCAAGCAACAGATAAACAAACTGAAAAACAGATTGAAAGCCCTAAGGGAATAGTATCAGGAGTAAGAAAAGCAGTCAGTTCAGGCATGAACCCCTGGAACAATACTTAAAATGGTGAAATCTGAGGTGATAAAGGTGTCATTTTGGGACATAAACAAGTGATTTAAGAAAAGAGAGTGAAAAGTTAACTGAAGAGGCTGAAGAGAATTAAGCAGTTAAACTTTGTGGTAAATGTAAAAAAAGGACCATGTTAAAGAGAGAGAATTCTTGGTTTCTTTGCAGCCATTCTGAAGGGAAAATGGGCCCTTTTTCCAGAAGAATGCCTGTAAATAATCCATATATATATACAGCTATGTAAAAACAAAGCAGTGTAAAGAAATGTTAAAGAAAAGAAAATGTGTATGTATCTATTTGTCTGTGGAAAATATGTAACGTTCTAAGAATCTAAACCAACACATCTGGTTTGTAAAATTCCTGTTTTCTAGGTGTCCGATAAATTGGTTTTGTTTTTGTTTTTAATGCCACTAAAAATTCATTTGATTCTTTAATTCAAAGTTGCAAAACTGACAGACCTTTTTGCAAGACCCAGGTAATTAGTGCTGTTTGGCTTTGGGATTTAGCATTTAACCCTTAAGCGGTAACTTGATTCTTTACAAAAATTAAAATGTTTTTAAATAAAGACCAAGTCATGGCTGCAATAGGGCAGTCAAAATCAGGAGAATAGGGAGAGATTCTGAAGTCTTTGTGTTTGTTTGGTGTTTTTTTTTGGTAACAATAGCAGATAAAAGCTGTAATGAAAGAATAAGAAATTAACAGTGACCCTCTGAAGCAACAGCAGAGGTGAGATGCACAAAACAAAAAGAAGCAATGTTAAAAACACTGAGCCTTAAAAATAGCTCTGTGTAATCAAACTGTCACTTTTATAAGGGTACATGAAAACTCTGTAAGAAAAAAACAAACAGTTACACCTTATGTAAAAATTAATATGGCTAATGTTTTTAAAAAGTTATAGTATAGAAAGAATGTGCATTTTCCCTAGGACATGTGCAATGTATATTGTAGAAAGGGGTAAAAACAAAATGCTGAATTAAAATCCTATTAGGGCTCCAAAAAGAGCCGCAATAGGCTGTGTTTTCTTTTTCAGATCCCTGTGTGTTAAGACAGAGGGCTTGTCTACATCAGAAAGTTGCAGCGCTGGTGAGGGAGTTACAGCGCTGCAACTTTGAAGGTGTACACATCTGCAGGGCACCACCAGCGCTGCAACTCCCTGTTTGCAGCGCTGGCCGTACTCCCGTTTTGTCTCGGGTGTAGAGGATCCAGCGCTGGTGATCCAGCGCTGGTAATCCAATGTAGACAGTTACCAGCGCTTTTCTTGACCTCCGTGGAAGGAGGAAGCCTCTGGTAATCAAGCTGGTTTCCTTTCCCGGTTTGCTCTCTCGGTCCCGGAGCCACCCAGCAAACCGCAGGGAAGGAGACCTGCTTGCTCGGGGTTCCGGGACCGAGAGAGCAAAGCGGGAAAGGAGACCAGCTTCGCCGCGGTTTGCTCTCACGTTCCCGGAGCCACCCAGCAAACCGCAGGGAAGGAGACCTGCTTGCTCGGGGTTCCGGGACCGAGAGAGCAAACCGGGAACGCCGCGGTTTGCTCTCTCGGTCCCGGAGCCACCCAGCAAACCGCAGGGAAAGAGACCTGCTTGCTCGGGGTTCCGGGACCGAGAGAGCAAACCGGGAAAGGAAACCAGCTTCGCCGCGGTTTGCTCTCTCGGTCCCGGAACCCCGAGCAAGCAGGTCTCCTTTCCTGCGGTTTGCTGGGTGGCTCCGGGACCGAGAGAGCAAACCGCGGCGAAGCTGGTTTCCTTTCCCGGTTTGCTCTCTCCTCCCGGAACCCCCCTTGAAGCCGCCCAACAGCGCTGCAGTGTGGCCACATCTAACACCACTTGCAGCGCTGGTTGCTGTAAGTGTGGCCACTCTGCAGCGCTGGCCCTATACAGCTGTACTAATACAGCTGTAACAACCAGCGCTGCAAAATTTTAGATGTAGACATGGCCAGAGTCTCTGAGCTCTGCTGATGGCTTTGAATCCAAAAGCTAAGCCTGTGCTGATGCAAATTACCTAACTGATAAAGAAAGGTGAGAACTGCCAGCACAAAAGAAGCTGCAAATAAAGAACATACCTGGTCAGCAAACAAATTGCCTACATAAAAGGCATGGTATAACAAGATACCTTTAATAGATTTGATGCTAATGTTATTGTTAATATTAAACATTAAAATAAATTTAATGTTAGTAAGTACCCCTGTAACAACTTATAATGTATATGATTTTTGGAAAAATCCTTTAAAGTAATATGGTAATGATGCTTCTCAGCTATTACCTGTGAATAAACTTAAAGCTTAAACACAGCAGGAAAAACATTACAAACTTGGTCTGCTATATAAGAGGAAAAACTTGAGGTACACCACCTCATGAATTTAATAACTAAACAGTGGAATAATTTCCACATAACCCTTAAAAAGTAGAAGCCATTAAAACCTGGCCTGCCTATAAAACAAACAACAACCAAAAAAAACCATAAGAAAATATGGGGGTAATTCCTCTGTTTTGCCTGCAACCATTAAGGGTATTTGTAAAAGAAAGGAATCTTTTAAGTAATAAATCAATGCTACCCCAAAAGGGGTAGAAAAATGTTATTTTTGTCTTTCAGATAATCCAAAGTACTGTATAATGGGCTATGTGTATGTGTTAATTCTTGGGGAAAAGTGTTTAAAAAGTGTTAGCAACCCACCAGAAGACAAATGTAAATGTAATGTAAGTACTGTGTTTACCAATAATCACATTTACTATTTGCCACAACAACAACAACAACAAAAAGAGTCTCAGCTTACTGTAAGCACTGATTTAGCTGAGTTCTCTATCAAGCTTGGCATTGAATGGCAAACAGTTACCAATCATCTGTTAAAAGGTAAAAAGGTAACATAGTTCCTAAAAAACAAAAACAAAAAACCAAAAAAAAACTAATCTGGAAAACTGGACCATTCATATTATACACACAAATGGGGGCATGTTAAGAATTGCCACTACAGAAAAACGTAACAGCTTACCATTGGTATAACATTTTCTGGATGGTCTCCCACAATGACTGGCATACTAATGTTACTACCCTTAATTGTGTTTTTGGTTTTAAATTGTATGTGTTTAATTGAAATGTTTAAAATGTGCTGGTGGATAAAACAAATGTGTGCAAAGCTAAAGCCACAGGCCCAAATCACTTCCCAGGATTTTCTATTACGTGGACTAAATAAGTGACACTGGCAATTAATAATCTTAGACCTTGTCTACACCACAAAGTTGCAGCGCTGGTGAGGGGGTTACAGCGCTGCAACTTAGGAGGTGTACACACCTGCAGGGCATTACCAGCACTGCAACTCCCTGTTTGCAGCGCTGGCCGTACACCCAGTCGAACCTCGGGTGTAGAGGATCCAGCGCTGGTGATCCAGCGCTGGTCATCAGATGTAGACACTCACCAGCGTTTTTGTTGACCTCCGTGGAATAAGCAGGTATCCCAGCATACCTGAGGAAGCCTCTCTGGTAATCAAGCAAACTCCACTGCCCTGTGCTCACCTGACCCCTCCTTTAAATGGCCCGGGAAATTTAAAAATCCCCTTCCTGTTTGCTCAGCCAGGTGTGGAGTGCAATTAATCTATCAATCACTCAGCGACCATGCCTCCACGCACCAAACGAGCCCCAGCATGGACCAATGCAGAGCTGCAGGACCTCATTAGTGTGTGGGGAGAAGAGGCTGTGCAAACACAGCTGCACTCCAGAAGGAGAAATTATGATACGTATGGTCAGATATCGCAGTCCTTGATGAGAAGGGGCCATGAACGGGACGCCTTGCAGTGCAGAGTAAAAATTAAGGAGCTGAGGAGTGCGTACTGCAAAGCCCGTGAGGGAAATTGCCGCTCAGGAGCTGCCCCCACAACCTGCAGGTTTTACAAGGAGCTGGATGCCATACTTGGGTGTGACCCCACCGCGAATCCTAGGAGCACGATGGAGAGTTCAGAGCAGGGAGAAGTGGGGGATGGTGTAGAGGACGGAGACAGTGAGGCTACTGGCATGGAGGGAGACACCCCGGAGTCCCAGGACACATGCAGCCAGGATCTCTTCTCCAGCCCGGAGGAGGCTAGCCAGTCGCAGCAGCTGGAAGCTGACGGTGAGGAGGAAGATGAGGATCGTGCTCGTGGTAAGTAGATTTCAATGTTTTGGGAGAGGAGGATTTTGGTTATGGCTGCCTGCATGCATGCCTAAACGTGGAATAGCCCATTGATTTGATCTATCCTTCCCCGCGGTTTGCTCTGGTGTCCCCCAAACCCCCTCTCCAAGCAGGTATCCTTCCCCACGGTTTGCTCTGGTGTTCCCCACCCCCCCTCCAAGCAGGCATCCAGCCCCGCGGTGTGCTGCCGTGTTCCCCACCCCCCCTCCAAGCAGGCATCCAGCCCCACGGTGTGCTGCCGTGTTCCCCAGCCACCCTCCAAGCAGGTATCCTTCCCCGCTGTTTGCTCTGGTGTCCCCCGAACCCCCTCTCCAAGCAGGTATCCTTCCCCGCGGTTTGCTGCCCTGTTTACCAGCCACCCTCCCAGCATGGAGGCAGCCACGCGGTTTGCTCTGGTGTTCCCCACCCCCCCTCCAAGCAGGCATCCAGCCCCGCAGTGTGCTGCCGTGTTCCCCACCCCCCCCTCCAAGCAGGTATCCTTCCCTGCGGTTTGCTGCCCTGTTTACCAGCCACCCTCCCAGCACGGAGGCAGCCACGCGGTTTGCTCTGGTGTTCCCCACCCCCCCTCCAAGCAGGCATCCAGCCCCGCAGTGTGCTGCCGTGTTCCCCACCCCCCCTCCAAGCAGGCATCCAGCCCCGCTGTGTGCTGCCGTGTTCCCCAGCCACCCTCCAAGCAGGCATCAAGCCCCGCGGTTTGCTCTGGTGTCCCCCGAACCCCTCTCCAAGCAGGTATCCTTCCCCGCGGTTTGCTCTGGTGTTCCCCACCCCCCCTCCAAGCAGGCATCGAGCCCCATGGTGTGCTGCCTTGTTCCCCACCCCCCCTCCAAGCAGGCATCCAGCCCTGCGGTGTGCTGCCGTGTTCCCCACCCCCCCTCCAAGCAGGTATCCTTCCCCGCGGTTTGCTCTGGTTTTCCCCACCCCCCTCCAAGCAGGCATCCAGCTCCGCGGTGTGCAGCCGTGTTCCCCAGCCACCCTCCAAGCAGGCATCCAGCCGCACGGTTTGCTCTGGTGTCCCCCGAACCCCCTCTCCAAGCAGGTATCCTTCCCCACGGTTTGCTCTGGTGTTCCCCACCCCCCCTCCAAGCAGGCATCCAGCCCCACGGTTTGCTGCCCTGTTTACCAGCCACCCTCCCAGCACGGAGGCAGCCACGTGGTGTGCAGACATCCAGCACCACGTTTCCACCACCACCACCACCACCCCCCAGTATCAGGACGGGTTGAAAGCGGACCCAAAAAAACCCCAACCCCCCAAGCACCTAGCTCACCACCTTCCTGTTCACTACTGTCCCTTCTTCAGGACACCAGCTACCCCCTG
The DNA here is from genome assembly GCF_007399415.2 of Gopherus evgoodei. Classification (NCBI taxonomy): domain Eukaryota; kingdom Metazoa; phylum Chordata; order Testudines; family Testudinidae; genus Gopherus; species Gopherus evgoodei. The sequence continues at coordinate 91,463,572 of NC_044328.1, forward strand.
TACCCACTGCTAATAAACCCCAGCGACCCAGTGGTCAGTTCCCACTCCCAAGGGGTAATTTTTGCTAAAAACACTCACCCCATTGCTCGCCATGACTTAGCTTGCTTGCCCTCTCTGTGTTATGTGAGGTAAGTTTCAAAAGTCCTTCAAAATTTGATAATAAACAATGATGCCTCTGTGTATTACATGTTTCTATCTCTCTGTTTTCTAGGGACCTTGACTACTGCAGCTGTATCACCGCCCTCACGTAGGTTGCAGAACTTGAGACGCAATCCTAGGAAATCAAAAAAGGAATTGATCAAGTCTGTTCTGAGCCATTACAACAGGGAAAGTAGGAAGACAGAGGAATGGAGAAGCAGTGTACAGGAGTGGAGAAAGACTGTACAGAAAGACTGTACAGAAAGCAGGAGAAAGGAATTGTCTGCCAAAAAAACAACAAAGCAGATGATAAGCCTCCTGTCTCGCCAAACTGAGTCTTTCGAGTCTCTTGTAGCCATGCAGACAAATATGTACCGTGCTAACCCACAGCCCTCCCAAAGCCCTCTTCCTTGTCACCCTGTATATTCACAAAACAACTTTCTCCAGCAGCCAGTTCCTTATTATCCCCAGCTGCCCCCAACACCTATAAGATCACCTACTAGCCCTGATAACTATAATTCTTACCCTGTTCACTCCACCCCCATCATTCTGCAGCATAGTAATGCTGAAGTGCAACAGACAGTGAATATTGATCAAAATAGGACATAGTAAAGCCTGTAAATGTACTGTCAACCACCCCTACTCCCTTGCATGTTTTGTACTGTATGTTGAATAAAGTTTTTTTTTTTCTATTTCTTTCACTACGTTTTCTTGCTGCTGGAAGTGATAAATAATACACAATGAGGTAGAGCAAAGCACATCAAATGCATCAAACATTACTGCTGGCTCTCAGCATCAAATTGCTCCCTTAAAGCATCCCTAATCCTTGAAGCCCTTTCCTGGGCCTCCCTATTAGCCCTGCTCTCTGGCTGAGCAAACTCATTCTCCAGGCGTCTAACCTCGGAGGTCCATTCCTCACTGAATCTTTCACCTTTCCCTTCACAAATATTATGGAGGATGCAGCACGCGGATATAACAGCGGTGATGCTGCTTTCCATCAAATCTAGCTTCCCATAAAGACACCTCCAGCGAGCTTTCAAACGGCCAAAAGCACACTCCACAGTCATACTGTACCAGCTCAGCCTGTAGTTGAACCGGTCCTTGCTCCTGTCAAGCTTCCCTGTATATGGTTTCATGAGCCAGGGCATTAAGGGGTAAGCAGGGTCTCCAAGGATCACAGTGAGCATTTCCATGTCCCCTACTGTGATCTTGCGGTCTGGGAAAAAAGTCTCGGCCCTCAGCCTCCTGAACAGGGCACTGTTCCGAAATATGCATGCATCGTGCACCTTTCCAGGCCATCCTGAGTAAATGTCAGTGAAACGCCCACGGTGATCCACAAGTGCTTGCAGAACCACGGAGAAATAACCCTTGCGATTTACATACTCTGATGCCAGGTGGGGTGGTGACAGAATAGGAATATGAGTCCCATCTATTGCCCCTCCACAGTTAGGGAACCCCATTTCCGCAAAGCCATCTACAATGTCCTGCACGTTCCCAAGACACACGGTTCTTCTTAGCAGGGTGCGATTAATGGCCCTGCAAACTTGCATCAGCACCATTCCAACGGTAGACTTCCCCACTCCAAACTGGTTCGCCACCGATCTGAAGCAGTCTGGAGTTGCCAGCTTCCAGATTGCAATAGCCACCCATTTCTCCACAGGCAGGGCAGCTCTAAATCTCGTGTCCCTGCGCCACAGGGTAGGGGCGAGCTCAGCACACAGTGCCATGAAAGTGGCTTTTCTCATCCGAAAGTTCTGCAGCCACTGCTCGTCATCCCAGGATTGCAGGACGATTTGATCCCACCACTGAGTGCTGGTTTCCTGAGCCCAAACGTGCCGGTCCAGGGAGCTGAGCACATCTGTTACTGCCACAAGCAATTTACTGTCTTCACAGTGAGGCAATTCAATATCATCGTCTGACTCACTGTCACTCTCACTATCACTCACTTTTTGCAGGTGAAGGAATAGCTCCACTGCCAAGCGCGATGTGCTGGCAACATTCATCATAAGGTCGTCAGTTGCTGAGGATCCATTTTTAAAAAATTCGCAGAAAAAGCGCTGTACAGTCACAATGCTGCCACACTGCTCCGCATGTGTAACAAAGCACCGCTGGGCGTTGGAACAGGAACAGGAAGCGGAAAGACAATCACACTTCCTTCCCCTTCCCACAAGCCACAGCGCCAATATGGGACGAGGTGCTCTGTGGGATAGCCGCCCACAATGCACCACTCCCAACAGTGCTGCAGCATGGCCACATCTAACATCACTTGCAGCGCTGGTTGCTGTAAGTGTGGCCATTCTGCAGCGCTGGCCCTATACAGCTGTACTAACACAGCTGTAACAACCAGCGCTGTAAAATTGCAGATGTAGACATACCCTTACTGTCAAAAGGGGGATATGTAGGAGCAGGATTTTATAATGTCCCATAAGAATTAAAGTATAATTTGATTTCATCCTGCAAGCCACTTTTTTTAAATAGATTCTGTTTTCCCATATGCATTACAAATTGGGCCCTCTCTTAACTCTTTGTTTTAAGATTTAGTTAGTAAGAGACAGGATTCTCTATTGTGTCTATGTTAAGTAAATTAGAGAAACATTAAAGGCCTGGGTCTCAGTGTAAATTGTCTTGGTTATCAATTGTAAAACTTAGCAAGGTTTAATTTGCAATGCCTTTTTTTTTGCTTGATATAAAATACTACTGTTTGTATTCTCAATCTATTTGTGTGAATGAGGAATGTATGCATCAGGAAAAGATAAGGTGTGAAAGCCATTGTTATAGCCAGAGTCAAGGAAGAAGTAGTAAAGAGACCTAAGGAACATCCAAGAATCATCAGGCACTGCTTACTACCCTGAGGGCTGTCTGGCATCTCAGAGTGGATACATGCTTCGCAGCCCACGTCCAGACTAACCCGCGGCATCGGCGGGTCAAAATCGATTGCTCGGGGATCGATATATCGCATCTAGTCTGGACGCGATGTATCAATCCCCGAGCACGCTTACATCGATTCCGGAACTCCATCAACCCGAACGGAGTTCCGGAATCGACACGGAGAGCCGCGGACATCGATGCCGCGCCGTCCAGATGGGTGAGTACCTCGATTTTAGAAATTCGACTTCAGCTACGTTATTCCCGTAGCTGAAGTTGCGTATCTAAAATCGATTTTAATACCCTAGTCTGGACGTGGCCGCAGTGTAAGAATGCACCACCCTCAGTGAACTAATCATCACCTCAGGACCACGCAGAGTCAATTTTGACTCCAGAAGAAGATGTAGAGGAACAGCCTGCAATACCTTACAATCTACGCTCTCGTAAGGGTTGCTGGAAGCAGACGACTACATAAAGCAAGGCCCAAGAAGATGCAGTAGTGAGCCTAGCGCCTGCTGCCTGGTGGACATAAAACTGTGACTGCAGTTCCCTCAGTTGAGGTTGTCAGAACCAGAAGGGCCCTGCCTCCAACATGCACCTCTGGTGGTGCCTGTTCCTCGGCTGTTGGTGTCTTAAGGTCTGGGGAGTCCACAATGACAATTCTTTTATCCAGCAGCAAGAGTGGATAGCTCAGACCCTTAACATTTCTAAATGCTAGGTCTGCAGCCACATCCCAGCCCACTCTCAAACTGGTGTTCCTGTCCTGGCTACCCATTCAATTCCCCAGACCTCACTGGAGGACCTTGTCCGTTTAACACAATATGGAACAGTAATGACTCCTGGGAAGAGGCTATTGGCAGTTCCTTTATCTCACTTGGGGGAGTAATACACCAGGCAAAAAGGCTCCTGAGGTTACAAGCAGTAGTTAAAATAATGGCAAATGAAACCGGAGAAAGTTTAAAAACCCTGGCCAAAGAAACAGGGGCGATGACAGGTGGCCCTCCAAAACCGTCAGGCATTAGACATAGTGCTGGCAGCCAAAGGAGAGACCTGTGCTCTCACTGGAAAAGAATGTTGTGTGTTTATACCTGACAATACCAATGAGGTAATAGATCACGCTAGTAACTTAGAACAAATCGCATATCTTCCCCATGAAGAGCCGAGTTCTTTATGGAAGTGGCTAAGTAACCTGTTCAATTTCTCTGGCATAGGAAACTGGTTGTTTCAGGGAGCCCTAACTATCCTGTTTGGAATCTTAGTGATTTTTGTATGCTTTCAGTTAATCTCCTGTTGTATCCAGAATTGTCTCACCCAGGTGACTGCCCCAAAGCAGAGTGCTAATATGATGATTTTGAATATCACTGATGAACAAAGAGATAAGGAATGGTTAATTTGTGAAACCCAGTAATTGTTGGTCATGGCGTGCCCTTGACCAAAAGGAGGGATTGTGAAAGTAGAATGAATTATATTGTGAAAATAGAAAGTATTAAAGAAATGCTGTCTGTACCTTTAAGCAAAACTGTTGGAATGCTGCAATCCAGGTGCTAGGAATACAGACATTAACATAGAACAATTGCACCGTTTAAGGGCAATTGGTGAAGTATTAGCCTTAGATCGATAAGAGTTAGTAAGGAAGTAGGATATGCATGCTGTGCCTCAGGTGAATTTTACTGTTTTGCTTTCTTTGTCCCTTTGTCTAATTCCCACTCTTTTATCTGTATAAATAAGACTGTTTGGGTCTTGCATGGCCACTCACATTACACTGTAAAGTTGGGAAATGCTCCCTTCTAATGGCGTTTGGCAGCGGCCTGTTTTGCCCCTGCTTGCAGGAAGAGAAGCCCGTTGCAGCTAGCTGGTGGGAGCTTGGAGCCAGGATGGACTGACAACCCCCACTCCCCGCCAGATCAGCTCCCCACTCCCCTAAGTTCCCTATGCTGAAGCTGCCCAGCAGGCTATTCATTGCAAGCAGTTCATCTGTCCCTCCCCCAGCTGCCATGTGCTGCTCCTGTCCTCTGCCTTGGAGCTACTCCCTGAGACTTCTGCTTGCTGTATGGGGGGAGGAGGGTAAAGGGGGGCAAATGTCAGGGTGTCTCCCCCTTCCCCCTGTGCCTGCACTGCACTTACCCACCTTCCATAGAGCAGGGGGGGACATGTCTCTGTCTGAACTCCCTTCCTTCCTGCTGCTTTGTAGAGTGTTGTGAGAGTTAACCCTTGAGGTCTCAGCCAATTGCTAGTTCATCATTTAGCAGTAAGGGAAATATCCAACCCTCTGACTCCTCCACCTCAACCGCGCTTCACAATCATCATCATCACTGTGTACCAGTAGTAAATGGTTTGTTTAAAACTTATACTGTGGGTGTGCATGTGTGCGTGCGTATATAATGTCTTTTGTCTGTTGAAAAAATTTCCCTGGAACCTAACCCTACCAGTTACATTAATTCTTATGGGGAAATAAACACTGAAATACTTGCCTAATAGTTTTGCCTCCACTAGTTTGAGAATTACAGAAAGTGTTCCTAAAAATGCAAAGTGCACAAGAGACTCTCTCAAGATATTGCTGCCAAAGCTTTTACAAGAAAAACTTATACTATTTCCAGACAATTGGTCAGATCCTGGAGGTTCAGAGTTTGGAAAAGCATAATTTTTAGCATGAAATGAAAGGATTCAGAGAACCCTTTTAGCCTCCACCCTGCAATTAGATTTTGTATGTGCTTAGGCTATAGTTTAAAGGGACTGACCAGTCAAAAGGACTGGTAGAACCTTACTGTACCAAGTGTACCCTGGGCTGCACTTAGAGGAGTATTTCTCAGAAATACTTGTTATAATATAAAAGGGTAAATACCTTTGCTCTCAGTCCAGAAAGGGTTCTCCCTTAACCAGACTGGCACCATAAGTAAGACCTTTTTCCTCTTCCAGTGACAAGGACGTAATCAGCTAGGATTTTTCGTCCTTGCCGCTTAACTGTTGCTCTTTTATTCCCTAGACTCTCAAAAGGAGTGTGGCTCTGGAAATGAATCCCATGGCCAGAGTGGCACCATTTAGAACAAATTGGTAGGTAGAGTGAACACCTTTTCATGTTGCTCTATTCAATACTAGAGATTTGGACTGGTCCTTGATGGATATGAGACCAGACTCCCCTGCACTAGGAAAAGATACAACATACCTGATCTGTGGGAACACTGTTGGCACTTTGATGACAACTGGAGGGTAACTCCGCTGCAGGGAGATTCTTGGGTGGTATCCTCATGCCATGCTGGCTCCTATGCCACTCCTTCCTTGTGGCCAGTGGATGGGGGAGTGATTCAGGGAAAGGGGACATGGCTGGAATATTCCAGTGATCCCTGCAGCACAGAAGCCACAGGATGGGGGCAAAGCACAGGTGCCCGAAACCCATCTTGCCTCATGCTTCTCAGCTGGAGCTGAGTATTAGGGCCATTATTTACAGGAAGAGTCATCTCTGTTAATTTCTTACTGTTCAATAGCACTGCTATTTCATTTAGTGTAACAGCTGATAGAAGTATCTCCTATATGGAAGATCTATCAATGGATATTGTTTGTGTACATTTGGTATTTGGACAATAATTGAAATATTAGACTCACAAAACATATGCTTTTGTTAAGTGTCTATAGGACATTGGCTTTAACACAGAATTGACTTTTGTTCTTTCTTTGTATAAGGCTGATGTCCTTGATGTATGGATGAATGTAACTTTCCTTAGAAATGATACTTCTTCCACACTTCCCCTGCTGTAGGTGTAATCATTTAATTCTGAGCAGGGCACCTAGCCTTCAGTGTTATCAAAGTCATTCCGCTTTGTAAATAAATGTTTATTAGACAGGGGGAAGGAAGAAATTCTTTTGAGAACAGATGCTTTTTGCAGGAGCTAATTTCTTTGTAGTCTGATGACTTACATGCTTTAAATTTAAGGTATGTACATGTGTTTTCAGGAAGAGAGGACTATACTAACAATCCATAGCCTGCCTCCTAGAGAGTTGCAAAATGTTGCTCTATTCTAGGCATAAAGACCAAAGTACTTGTACATATAGGAGCCAAATCTTCAAAGGTATTTAGGTACCTAACTCCCACTGATTCAAGGTGAGTTAGGTGCTTAAATACCTTTGAGGATCTGGCCCTAGGTGTTTAAGCCATGACAGTCATAACAGTCGCTCCCTCCTCAGAGGAACTATTCATGTGAATGAAGGTTGACAGGTGAAGACCCAAGAACTATAAATTTCATTTGCTTCAAGAGTGAGTGTTCCCCCTAACAAAGTATCCAGAGACATTAAAAATGGAGTTCTAGCTATGTGTGTTCCTTCAGTGCCACAGAACGGCAAAAGCACAATGGAGCTGCCACAGTTCTGCTCTGCAAAGGCTCGGGAAGCTGGGAGGCTGCACAGGGAGCACACTGCAGAGCTCACCTTCTTAGCAGTTGTGTATGGACATAGGAGGGGCTTCTGGAAAAGTAGCCAAAGAGTCTGACCTTCAGGGACCTATTGGACAAACGCTCATAACTGGTGCCCCCACATATCGGCCTCAATACGAAGCCTGTGCACAGAGGGCTTGAAAGATCTGTGTGTTAGTGTCTCACAGGACAGTGGCCAGGCATTTCAGGCCACCTGGCAGATGTCGTAAACTGACTACACAAAATGTTTGATGCTAAATCTAGCCAAAGCTTGAAGTCTTCTTTATAGGCCAGGACCCTCCTTCATCTCCCTTTTCCACTTGAGATAAATTCTTGCTATATTATTCATTTCACGAAACAGAAGAATCTAGAGGTCCCATTCTTATCCTTCACTTCTCATATCAGTTCTGTTCTTAGATCTTAGAAGTAACTCTGCTCCAAGAACTTTGGTCTATGCACCTGATAATCTCTCACAATGGAAATCTTCTCACCAGCCCTCCATTTTATCACAAAAGGTCGGCAGCCAATTCCAGACAGCTCTTTTTCAATTTGTTGTCATGTGTGCTGGTCTCATTTCCCTCCTGCTCTTTGTACAGTTGTGCTGCTGGCTTCAAGAAATACAATAAAAGCTGCCAATTCTGTGGTGGTTGATTGTGACAGTGACTTCAGGCTGGACAAGAACAGGGATTTCCATTTTGCTCAGTTCAGCCAAATCCCTTGAGACAGTTCTGTGCATAGTGGATTTATTGCAGTTACAATGATTCAAAGCCAGGAGATTAAAGCTTTTTATTTTCTCTTCACACCAGCATTTTGGCCTCGTTTCTATTTTGATAGTAAACTTTTGAGAAAGGTTTAAGTCCTCTTCTCTCTCTCTTTAACCCGTAGAATGCTATTATTTTTCTTCTCACAAACCAAATCCAAGTATAGGAGAACTTATACGTAGGTACTGAGGGGAGATTTACTCTGCTTTTCACTGTTTTCCATATAATGACAAACAAATCCTGAACTCCTTACCCATACAAGCTTCTCCTTGAAATCACGAGTTTTGCTTGTAAAAAGTATGACCGAAGAGAAGCTCAGGATCTGAATAGAAGAGTTAAATTGCAGATCAGGACTGATGATCACTGGTATAGCTACATGATAGCAGCTTTCAAAGCACTGGCTCCCTGAACTCTGTTTGATCCTCACTTTCAGGAGCAGCGATGAACTTCCGTGACAAATTAAGATGTGGGTGCTTTTGCTTCTATTTCAGAGAAGGGGAGGAATTTTGAAAGAGTTATAGTGAAATTACATGAGCCAGCTGTTATCCCCACACAGCTTTCAAAACTATTATGAAGAGATGGTGCAAAGGCTCCATTAGTCACAACAGCCAAACTGCTAGCTTAGACGGCAAAGACCTTGTCAAAGGTCATCACTTGAGTATTTACTTTGGAAGCTGCAGGAAACCATCTTAATCCTACCGGCAATCTTTCCCAGCGACCAACCAATGCACTGCAGTTTATTAAATGCATGTGTACAACATACAGAAACTGTACGGTTTATTTTACACTGCATCTTTGCTACAAAGCACAGTAGTTGTTAATATACATTCAGATAGGTTCTCTGCAACACAACTCAAAATACAGCCATAACTACACAGCAAGGAGGCACTGGCCAAGGACAGAACAACATGTTGTGTGTTAGGAGATGTTTCCTCTGCTGAATTGCTTGATACCATTCTGCATTAAGTAAAGAAACCTCAGCTCTGATACTGAAAGAAAGACTTACTATGACACTGGAGACCCAGATGCCAACTCTTGCCCAGGCTGCAGGCGTTAGCTAAGAGCTGATAGAAGTGACCTGGTCTGGCCTCCAGCTATGAGACTATGGCCATGGCTACACTAGAGAGTTGCAGCGCTGGTGAGGGGGTTACAGCGCTGCAACTTAGGATGTGGCCACACTTGCAAAGCACGGCCAGCATTGCAATTCCCTGGTTGCAGCGCTGGCTGTACACCCGGTCGAGCCTCGGGTGTAGCGATTCCAGCGCTGGTGATCCAGCACTGGTCAGCAAGTGTGGACCCCACCAGCGCTTTTATTGACCTCCGGGGTATAAGGAGGTATCCCAGAATTCCTGTCCACAACAAACCAGAAGAAAGGGGGAGCTCGGAGTTCAGCCAAACTGCTTATTTAAAAAACAAACACAGCTCCTGTTTGCTGAGCGAGCGGAGGCAGGCAGGGGAATTACTTTGGAATGTTCACAGCTGTTTGCTTGAAGAGAGAAACAGCACGCTCATACGGCAGAGGGGGAGGGGTAGTCCATGTTGAGCAGATGCTTATGTGGTCTGACGGCTATTTAGGAGTGCATAATTTGCATTTAGTGAATGAGAGAGGGGTGGGGGAAGGGTCAGAACTTTTAAAATGATTGAAGGTAGGCACTGTGTGTCTTCCAGTCCTTAGAACTTGCAAGGCAGGGAGCTGAGAACAGTGTCAGCTCCAAAAATCCATTCTCTCTGTCTCCCCCATGCTCCCTGTCACATTCCAACCCTAACCCCCCTCTTTTGAAAAGCACGTTGCAGCCACTTGAATGCTGGGATAGCTGCCCACAATGCACCACTCCCAACAGCGCTGCAAATGTGGCCACACTGCAGCGCTGGTAGCTGTCAGTGTGGCCACACTGCAGCGCTGGCCCTACACAGCTGTACGAACACAGCTGTAACTACCAGCGCTGCAGAACTGTAAGTGTAGCCATGGCCTCTGTTAGTTTTGCTCAAAATAGGTATTAGTCTTCAAAAATGTATTTAGTCTTTAGACTCTGTGGAATGTTTGTAAGTTGCTGCATGCATTAATCTCACTTGTAATGTCTATATTCCATGCTTTAAGAAAATATGCATGTATTGCTTTAGAACTTTGAAAATATCTGCTCTGAACTTGTGAACTCAGGCATGAGAATCATCCCCCTCCCGCTCCCATCCAGAAGGGCTCTCAAAATCAGATGGGCCATCAAGGATCACCACAGTACAAAAGGCCCTATCACACCTGGGAAATGCTATGTGAAAGGAAGCAAAAAAGCCACAGAAAAGTTTTCCACCTGAAGGGCCAGACACCCTCAGGGGCTGTCTCCTGGGTCTGCCCTGAAAGACACTTTAAATTGACAGATTACTACAATTCTGTCAGTCATTCTTAGGATTCAGGTGGTAACTCATTTGTATGTGTATGTTTGCTTTTTTTAAAATCTGTAAGTAACTTATTCTTTTTTTCTAGTTAATAAAGCTTTAGATTGCTTATTGCCAATCCTGTAATAAACTTTGTCTTTGGTATAAGTTCCAGGGCAGAGCTGCCCAGGGGACTCAGGGGACCTGGGGCAAAGCAATTTTGGGGGCCTCTTCTATAAAAAAAAAGTCACAATACTATATTCTTGTGGGGGCCCCTGCTCCGGGCAAATTGCCCCACTTGACCCCCCCCCCCCAGCAGCCCCGTTCTAGGGTACCAATCGATCTGGGGGTAAGTGACTGGTCTCTTGGGACTGGAAGCAAGCTGAATGTGATGTGATGTGTGTGTAAATAATCATTTATCAGTAAGTCCAGTTTGTCTGGGTGGCCAGGTAAACTGGTGAGTCTAAGAGGATTGTCTAGAACTCCATGTTAAGACCATTATAGTGATCCAGGAGTTCACATTTGTTACTGGCATGGTGAAATCTAATCTCAACCACAGCACCAGTTTGAGGTGTCTACCCGATTTTCAACAATTTTCCCTGAGGTAGGCACTAGTGGTTGTGAGTGCTAGCGTGACACACACTCTAATGTAACAAAATTTTCCAGTCTGGAAAGGGAAAGGAGGAACGCTGTACTCCACATGGGAAGAAAGAGCCTTTTAAAAAGGGCAATTCCATGACAAGCTCTGTGTAAGCGTAAATGAGGCCCCCTATGTTCCCTTTGCCCCACCCTGGAAAGTTAGGCCTATGGGGTCCATTTTCTTTTTGAAGGAAAGCTTTTACTGCAACACTGAGAATGTGATCTTTGTTCTCTTTAATACAAAATCCCCCTCCCACCCAAAAATAAAAGCATGAATGATATCTAAGTCCAAGATTTACAGTACATCATTCTGAAATAACCAATTTAGCACTGAGGTTATATGCCCAAATAAATTCAGTATATTATATATTAAAATGAAGGAAACCAAACCACTATTTCAGCCAATACCCACTCATATCCTTGGTAGTCTGATTAGGTCATAGAGATTACAATGCCCTGTTCATTCCCAGAAATGCTCTTTATAAAACAGTGTCTGAGACCCACAAGTCTCAGGGCAGCCTGAGCAAGGCTTGTATTCTTGTTCTGGTCCCCTAATAAGGGGACCAGATCATGAATAGTCAGGCCCAGTGGTCAGAGTCTGACTGCCAGAACCCAAGCTCAAAGCAGAGTCAGAGCCAGGGACCAGAGCTGAAGGTCAGAACCAGATTACCTGAGTCAGGGAAGGCAGGAACAGAGCTGACTCCAAGACAGGAACAAGGCTGGGTGCACAGTTTAGAGTAATGCCAGCACAAAGAGGCAGAGAATCAGCAGGTGTGTGCACTGGGCAGCCACAGAGCTATTACTGATGAGCTTAAGAACCAGCCTGCTGGCTTTTTCAGACAGGGCTGTCCATCAGGCAGCCGAGCTGACTCATTATGTTGTCAGGAGTACTGAGTAGGTGTAGGTGCAGGGCCTTACTCCGGACACCCCTTTTCAATGGCTAAAGAGCAGCAGCCTTCGCTCTCCAAGGCTGTCAATCCTGTAGTTTCACTAGAACAATATTCACTTTCAACAACTGGAAAAAATAAAATAAAACATGCATTAAAGAGAGTTCCAGGTCCAGTCCTGCAAGGCTTACTCATGAGCAGCCCCATTGACTTGATCCTAGAAATAGGCAGAGAAGACAGAATTCAAGTCTATGGCAGACCATACTTTTGGATTTCTGTACATTTTGTTGACCACTCAGGTATCACCATTATAAGCATAAGGTAAATACCCAGACAGATAGGCAGAGAGTAGTGGAATCATTTACATGAGCAGGTATTACAGACTCAGGTAAACACTGCAGGATGGGAGTTTATTTTGGTAATATTTAAGAGGATTCTGTCAAGATTGATACTACTACTAATTAATTTGCCTTTAAAATTAGATTAAAATAAAACACTTCCTAATATGGGGCAAAGATTTAATCTGCCATACAAACTGCATCTGTGGTAGATTAAAATCATAGTTCCTGAGCTAGATAGTGATTCAACAAAAGCAAACCCAGTGTAACATGCGCTTTGCCAGAATACAAAGGTATGCAAGCCCAACTCACCATCCTGCTACACTTCCTGCTAGTTTTGCTCTTGAGAACTGCCAGGGAGTAAAATGAACAAGAATTTTGCACAGTGAAGAACTCGGAGAGCAGGATTCTCAAAGAGTTTTGATTCCCCATTGTCTGACATGAAGAGAACTGTAAGGATGAGCACAGAGGTGTGATGGTCTGTGTGATCAGAGCACCAGACTCACAGCTGTTGTGAGCTACCTTACAGAAGAGCTAGGAAGTTAATCAGTGTCAGCTCTCTTTTTTTAATCAAGTAATATTTTACTACTCTTAGGGAGATATTTAAAAGCCAGTGCAGATTTCAGAAAAGGGGAGGAGTGCAAATACATTTCAGAGTAACCATTCTTGACAGGCTGCTTAATTAGCCAGGGAATTGGGCTTCTTTTGTTTGCTTAATGTACTGTTTTCAGTTTGAGATACACAAATGCTAATCAGTTGCCATAACAACTTCATACATAGTTCTCCAATATCCCTTTTATCACATTTTAAAACTGTAATTGCTATGGTCATAGAGTGCAACATTTTAATTGATTCACTGTTGTGCTTTTGCTCTTGGGAAAAGAAAGCTGTTTCTGAACACTGGGAATAATTAAAAGTGTGCAACGCCACGCATCAGAAACGTCTTATTAGTGATGGGCAAAGACCATCCTATTAGCAATAACAGATCATCTTAGCAGTGATGGGAAAAATCTTAACGATTTGGAGTTCAGCTTTGAGTTGGATAAGCACCAAAATAGCTCAATCTTTATTCGAACTACCTGAACCTTTTTGGTCTGTAAAACTAGGCTAGAAATCTTGGGTGAACAGTGTTTCTCTTTAGAAATTCTGGCTCTTCTGCTTCTACAAAAACCAAATAGCAAGTCTTCTTTATTTAGGGTCTGATCCAAAGCCCAGCAGATTTCAGTGAGTTTCGCTTTCTGCTGAGGTTCTCAGAACTCTTTGCAACGATAGATATCCTCTCAGTTTTACCCACGGGGAAAGTGAGACACCAAACTGTTAAATGCATTTTCCAAGCTCAAATATTGGGTCATGGCATATCTAAAAATAAAACTTATTTCCTGTATCTTAGCTCTCATTCTGACCATTAGATATAGAATCTTCCCCAGCCTTTTACTCATTATTTCATTCCTCTCTTTTCTGCCTATAAGGAAGGTGGGGTTTTGTTTGTTTAAGACTTAAACCAATTCATATTTAGGCACCTGAAAAAACTAGCTTCTTAAAAAAAAAAAAGTTTAGCATCTAATAATTATCCTGGACTTCACTAGGAGGTGCTGAGGGCTCAGCCCTTTGGAAAACCATGCCATTACCTTCCAGAGAAGATGCTTCTTGTAGAGAAATTAAAATCGAATGACATCTTGTTAATTTGATGTACCAATGAACAAGAAGGGCTCTTAGTTAAAGTAGCAAGAAATTACTTACAAGCACTCAGACAGACCAATCCAACCTTACAGGGGAGCTTTTTCCTTAACATGCAAATGTTTCTCATTCCATTACACAATTCACATGCAGCTTGAACCTGTAAAGGAGGGCATTTCCTGTAGCAATGTGATTTGAAAGTTCTATTCTATTACAAATTGTTGCCTGTCAGATCACTGTTTTCCCTAATACATTTTGAAAGACAAGCCATAAATAGGAAGAGATTTCTGTATCGTAATGGGATGATTATACTGCACATTTGTTTTCATTAATGTAAAATAAAATGTCAACAAAATAAATTGCAGCAACATTATGAAAAGTACAAGTGACTATATAGAGAAAATTTCTGGATTCTGCAGAGAAGAGAGAGAAAGTTGATTTTGCAACATGAACTGTGGTTAACCTCAAAATGCAGCTGGATATTTTTCTGTGCTTTTCCAAAACCTTTCAAGCCTGCAGCATTAGGAACAGGTGCAGTACTTGGACTTCAGAGCAGATACGCTGAAGTCATTGCTCAGAAATGAGATGGCTTCTACTCATTCAGAAAGTGGATTACTATTTTCAAGAAAACTTCACCATCAATCTCCCTTTTTAAATTATCTCATTTTGCATTTACTACTGTTAACCAAGATAATGTTATTTTGTAGTGCAAAAATCATCCAGCTTGATTCTACCTGTGTTATGTGGTAGAGCTCTAAAATCCAAGAACAGACATGCAAAATGGAAAAAAACTTCATCGTAACAAAATATCTCATGGCAGAACAGTGTCCCAGTGACTTAATGTGACTTCTCTATTTTTAGCTATTTTCATTTAGTATCTTTATCTCAATGAAATTAGATTCCATGATCTCATGGATCTAATCATCACACATGAAAACTGTGACAATTATGAGAATGTGCTTGAATTGTACTGTAGCTTGCACTGTTACTGGCATGGTTTTCTGCATAAATATTTCTGATGAAGTTCATCCCACAGGCCAGAAGGCAGAGATAGTTCACAATGGTTGCCTAGCAGCTTCTACTTAAGGGTTGCTAAGAGACAATGCCAGAACAATTACCTCTAATTACTCTAGCCCCCCACAGCACAGCCTATATAATTAGTTTGACCTGGGTGAGCAAGTCCCACCACTTCTTGAAACTTCTGGGCCTTATATTCACTATGGAAAATAAGGTGTGTTTGTAATTCAAGTTAATTAATTTGAGGCAAAATCCTAGTGAAGACAAGGCTGTTTGTAATTGTCACATGTGTTAGCAAGTTCACTATAGGGGAGCCTAGGGCTTACCTTCACCTGCTAACTCATATTAAAACTACAAACTGTTTTGTCTTCCCTAGGATTTTACCCTTGTGTTAGTTACCACAGGTTAGCCAACCTGAGGTAAGAACATCTTTTTCCTAGTGAAGACAAAACACTAGAGAACAAAGAAACTTAACTGGGTTTTAAGAGACACTCTCAGGAGTACAGAGGGGAATGAGACTCAGGGCTTGTCCACACTGGTACACTCAGGGCCTTAGAGGTATAACATGTTCTGCCTTGGATGCATTAACGTCACACCTTTAGTTAATTAATTTTCACTTTCCTGTGTTTCCCTGTGTAGACGTGGCCTCAGATTCAAGAAGTCATATGGGTATCTGGAGAAGCTAATTCTATCTAGGTCACCAGTCTGGAATGATAGTACTTCAGAGAAGGCCTGGTCTATACTATGAGTTTATACTGAATTTAGCAGCGTTAAACCGAATTAACCCTGCACCCGTCCACACAACGAAGCCCTTTATATTGATATAAAGGGCTCTTAATACCAGTATCTGTAATCCTCCCCGACGAGGGGAGTAGTGCTGAAATCAGTATTGCCATGTCGGATTAGGGTTAGTGTGGCCACAGTTTGACGGTATTGGCCTTTGGGTGCTATCCCACAGTGCACCATTGTGACTGCTCTGGACAGCAATCGGAACTCGGGTGCACTGGCCAAGCAGACAGGAAAAGCCCTGTGAACTTTTGAATTTCATTTCCCGTTTGGCCAGCGTGGAGAGCTGATCGACACAGGTGACCACGCAAAGCTCATCAGCACAGATAAGCATGTAGTCTGAGAATCGAAAAAGAGCTCCAGCATGGACCGTATGGGAGGTACTGGATCTGATCGCTATATGGGGAGATGATTGCGTGCTAACAGAACTCCATTCCAGAAGATGAAATGAAAAAACATTTGAAAAAATCTCAAGACCATGATGGAGAGAGGCCACACCAGGGACTCAGTACAGTGCTGTGTGAAAGTTGAGGAGCTCAGACAAGCCTATCAGAAAACCAAAGAAGCAAACAGAAGGTCCGGGGCAGGGCCTAAAACATGCCACTTCTATGCTGAGCTGCATGCAATTCTAGGGGGGTCCGCCACCACTACCCCACTCCTGTCTGTGGATTCTGAGGTGGGGGTAATATCAGCCATGCCTGAAGATTCTACGGACAGGGAAGATGAGGAAGAGGAAGGGGAGGACGAGCTTGCAGAGAGCACACAGCACTCCATTCTCCCCAACAGCCAGTACCTTTTTCTCAGCCTGACGGAAGTACCCTCCCAGCCGTCCCAAGCCACTGTCCCAGACAATGAAGCCATGGAAGGGACCTCTAGTGAGTATACCTGTGTAAATATAAAACATGGTTTAAAAGCAAGTGTTTTTTAATGATTAATTTGCCCTGAGGACTTGGGATGCATTCGTGGCCAGTACAGCTACTGGAAAAGTCTGTTAACTTGTCTGGGGATGGAGCGGAAATCCTCCAGGGACATCTCCATGAAGCTCTCCTGGAGGTACTCCAAAAGCCTTTGCAGACGGTTTCTGGGCAGCACAGCCTTATTTCGTCCTCCATGGTAGGACACTTGACCACGCCATGCATGTAGCAAGTAATCTGGTATCATTGCATGACAAAGCCTGGCAGCTTATGGTCCCGGTGTTTGCTGGCATTCAAGCAACATCCATTCTTTATCTCACTGTGTTATCCTCAGGAGAGTGATATCATTCACGGTAACCTCGCTGAAATACGGGAATTTAATTAAGGGAACAGAGGTGTCCATTCCTACTGGGCTATTTGCCTGTGGCTGAAAATAAATCCTTCCCTGCAGTTAGACAAGCAGTGGGGCGGGGGGAGGGTGATTGGCACTGAGCTTTTTTGTGTTTGGCTAGCAGGGATCTTCCCTGATACCAGACACACGGTGGGGGTCGGGGGGTGGCTAGCAGGGATCTTCCATGATACCAGCCACACGGTGAGGGGAGGGGTAAAGCGATCATCCCAGAGAATTGGATGCGGGGGGGAGTTTGGTTTCTGCTGCTGCAAATTAACAGGAAAGACGCAGCACTCAACGGGCTTTGCTTGGTATTTGGGAAAGGAGGGCGCTGGATATATGAAGGCTGCAGAAGCCGAAAGACAATGACTTACCATGGCCGTATGCAAGCTGAATTCTGTTGCCCGGACCTGTGTCTGTGATCTGTAACACCAAGCCGCAGGCACTCAATATTAAGATGCAAAATGTGACCTTGTACTGAAATCACATGTGCTATGTAAGGTGAATAGTGTTGTTCACCGTGAAACTTCTCTCTCTTTTTTCCCTCCCTCCTGCAGCTGCAAATTTTTAAAGCCTCTCTCCTCCGTCCCGAAGGCTATCTCAGATAAGGCGGCGAAAAAAAAGGACACGAGAGGAAATGTTCTCGGAAATCATGGAAGTGAACCACAATGAAAGAGCTCATCTGAATGAGTGGAAGGATGTGGTATCAAAGTACAGGAAAGATGTCAGTGAACGTGAGGACAGGAGGGACCAACGTGAGGACAGGAGGGATGAACGTGAGGAGAAGAGAGACGCTTGAGATGAGAGGTGGCTGCAGGAAGATCAGAGGAGACATGATGCAATGCTGGGACTGCTGCGTTATCAAGCTGACATGCTCCGGCGTCTTGTGGAGCTTCAGGAACAGGAGCAGGATCTCAGCGTGCCGCTGCTGCCCCTGTATAACTGCCCTCCCCCCTCCCCAAGTTCCATAGCCTCCTCACCCAGACATGTAAGAACACAGCGGAGGAGGCTCCGTGCACCCGCCCACTCCACCCCCGTGGACAGCCCAACCAAAAAGCTGTCATTATTTTGAAATTTTTTAGTGGCCTTTTCCTTCCCTCCTATCCTCCTCCCAAACCACACCCAGGCTACCTGGTCAATTCTCTCCCTCTTTTTATAATTAATTAATAAAGAATACATTATTTTTAAACTAGAGTGACTTTATTTCCTTAGAAAGCAAGCTTTAATCAAAGGGGGAGGGTGGGTTGCTTACAGAGAATGAGTCAATCAAGGGGGTGGGTTTTCATCAAGGAGAAACAAACACAACAGTCACACCATACCCTGGCCTGTGATGAAACTGGTTTTCAAAGCTTCTCTGATGCGCACCGCTTCCTGGTGTGCTCTTCTAATCGCCCTGGTGTCTAGCTGCGTGTAATCAGCGACCAGGTGATTTGCTTCAGCCTCTCACCCCACCATAAAGGTCTCCCCTCTTACTCTCACAGAGACTGTGGAGCACACAGCAAGCAACAATAACAATGGGGACATTGGTTTGGCTGAGGTCTGAGAGAGTCAGTAAGCTGCGCCAGTATCCCTTTAAATGTCCAAATGCACATTCACCCACCATTCTGCACTTGCTCAGCCTGTAGTTGAACAACTCCTGACTACTGTCCAGGCTGCCTGCATATGGCTTCATGAGCCATGGCATCAAGGGGTAGGCTGGGTCCCCCAGGATAACTACAGGCATTTCAACATCCTCAACTGTTATTTTCTGATCTGGGAAGTAATTCCCTTGCTGCAGCTGTTTAAACAGAGTAGTGTTCCTGAAGACGCGAGCTTCATGAATCCTTCCGAGCCATCCCATGTTGATGTTGGTGAAACGTCCCTTGTGATCCACCAGTGCTTGCAGCACCATGGAAATGTACCCCTTGCGGTTTATGTACTGGGTGCCATGGTGCTCTGATGCCAAGACAGGGATATGGGTTCCATCTATCGCCCCACCACAGTTAGGAAATCCCATTGCAGCAAAGCCATCCACTATGACCTGCACATTTCCCAGAGTCACTACCTTTGGTAGCAGCAGCTTAGTGATTGCTTTGGCTACTTGCATCACAGCAGCCCCCACGGTAGATTTGCCCACTCCAAATTGATTCCCGACTGACCGGTAGCTGTCTGGCGTTGCAAGCTTCCAAAGGGCTATTGCCACTCGCTTCTCAACTGTGAGGGCTGCTCTCATCTTGGTATTCTGGCGTTTCAGGGCAGGGGAAAGCAAGTCACAAAGTTCCATGAAAGTGCCCTTACGCATGCAAAAGTTTTGCAGCCACTGGGAATCATCCCACACCTGCAACACTACGCAGTCCCACCAGTCTGTGCTTGTTTCCCAGGCCCAAACTCGGCGTTCAATGGCTAGAACCTGCCCCATTACCAGCATGATCTCCAACGCGCCGGGGCCCACAGATTGAGAGAATTCTGTGTCCATGTCCTCATCACTCTTGTCGCTGCACTGCTGTAGACACCTCCTTTTCACCTAGTTTTGTATAGACTGCACGAGAATGCGTGAGGTGTTTACAATGTCCATGATTGCTGTCTTTAGCTGAGCAGGGTCCATGCTTGTCATGGTATGGCGTCTGCACAGTTCACCGAGGAAAAAAGGCGTGAAACGGTTGTCTGTCGCTGCTTTCATGGATGGAGGAGTGAGGCTGTACCCAGAGGCACCAGCAACAATGTTTTTTGCCCCATCAGGCACTGGGATCTCAACCCAGAATTCCAATGGGCGGGGGAGACTGCAGGAACTATGGGATAGCTACCCACAGTGTAACGCTCCAGAAATCAACACTAGTGTCAGTACATGGACACACACCACCGAATTAATGTGCTTACTGTGGCCGCGTGTACTCGATTTTATACAATCTGTTTTAAAAAAACGGCTTCTGTAAAATCGGAATAATCCCGTAGTGTAGACATACCCGAAGATTGACATAGATTCTAGGACTGGAAGGGACCTCAAGAGACCATCGAGTCCAGGCCCCTGCCCTCATAGCAGGTCCAAATACTGTAGACTATCCCTAACAGATATTTATCTATTCTACTCTTAAATATCTCCAGAGATGGAGATTCCACAACCTCCCTAGGCAATTTATCCCAGTGTTTAACCACCCTGACAGCTAGGAACTTTTTCCTGATGTCCAACCTAAACCTCCCTTGCTGCAGTTTAAGCCCATTGCTTCTTGTTCTATCGTTGGGGATAAGATGAACAAGTTTTCTCCTTATGACACCCTTTTAGACATGCACAAGCATTATTTTAAAATTCTTAATCCAACTGCTAAACAAAATAATACTTTATTTTAAGAAGGCTGCTAGTCAACAGGTTCCTGAAGGGAGCAAACACAGGGGTGATTAGTATACATGAGGGTAATTTGATCCTGGTCCCACTTAAAGAATGAGAGAACTGTGAAATTCTATCTTGAAGTAACTAGGGCTGAGCCCAAGACCTGAGGAGGGCACACCAAGGATATGTCTACCCTGCAGCACAGCCATGGCTGGCTCAGATCACTTGACTCAGGCTCGCAGGGCTCAAGCTGCAGGACTAAACATTGCTGCGTAGACATACAAGTTTGGGCTGGAGCCCGAGCTCTGGAACCATCCACCCTTGCAGAGCCTAAATGTCTATAAAGCAATTTTTAAGCCCCACGTGCACAATTCAGCTGACCTGGGACAGTTATACCTACACAGAGATAAAAAAAAACCATACCTTGAGAGACTTGAAAAGGGACAGAGGCACAGATAACCCCACAACCATGGCAAAAGGTCATTGTTCTAATTTAATTAATATTTTGTGCCATTAAACAACCTGTAGAACCTACAATTTGATTTTTACCTGATTTTTGTATGTCTGGCCTTTTCCCTCTCTCTGAACACTCCTCTCAGCTATGCAGTAGTTGTCATGCCAACACTTTTGTCATCCCTAGCCCTTCACTGAGAAAACAAGGCTCATCACAAGCTGTGAAGACTGATGCTATGATGCAATTGTTAAGGGGATGCAGCAAATAATACATATGATCCACGTCAAGTGCGTGCATGTGTACACACTTTCATTTTATATGATGCACACCATCTGAGGAACACAGGAGCTCAGTTTTACCTTTTAGACTGCTCGTGCTTTCCTGGAGACAACTTTAACCCATTCTGGGAAATGAAATGGTGCAAGTTTCAGATATCCTGGTTCATTTTGAAACATTGCTCTGCTCACAGCTGTCTTCAGAAGCCTACCACAAAGATATTTGAAACTGCCTTTAAAGAATTTCTCCCCCTTGAACAGTGGAAGATGTACCCACAGCCTCACAATGTACACCTGTATAAGTGTGACTTCCTAGCTGGCGTGTCCCCATTTGGCTGGGCATGGCATACCAGACTCTCCCCTTTTTAAGTCCCCTGCTGGTAGCCACTTTGGCCATGTGAGAGGCTGCATCTTCTTGCACTTTGGCCTTCTGGCTGGGTGACTTGTAGTTCCAACCCCGTCTAAGGTATGCCAACAGTCCAAAAATCAGTACTCCATCAACCACATATTTGGCCTTTAGTCTGCCTCCCGGCTCACTAGTTCTTACCACTAGCATCAGGGGTTTCAACAGTCCATATCTCTTGTCAGGGGGTTCCAACTCCATCATCCTCAGTGGGCTGGTAAGGGAACCCAAGCCCTCCCTCTTCTTTGCATTCTGGTCCAAGGAACCCTTGAGTAAGCAGTCAAGGCCTGACTACACAGATCCCTTGCTGCCTCCTGGGACCATTTCCTACCCTGCCCTATCTTGGGCCTTTGCCACAGCACCTTCCCAGGCTCACTGTGTATCAATACCTCCCTCTCTAAGCCTCTTCCACAGGCTCACTGCAAAGCTTTTTTGCTCTCTCTGCCACCCAGCTGGTTCTGCTGCAGGACTATTATCTCTACTCCCCTCACAGAGCAGCCCCAGCTCAATCAGAGTCTTCCTGCTCTTTGTACACCCCTCCAGGACCCCAGAGAATCCCGTGCAGACTCACTTCCTCCCACTTGCCCCCAACTGCTTTGGTCTCCCTGTGGTAGACATACCCTCCTTCAGGAGGGCTCTACATGCCAGCAGTCCAAGTCAGCACCACAATTTCTGCCCAGGTACTTTCTCTGAGGGAGGGCCGGAGATCTTCTCTCCTTCCTGGCCTACCACCAGCTGAGTTGGGTTCAACCCTATTCATTCCTTTCTCCAGGCTTGATACCAAGTGCAGGTGTGGTGAGGTAGGGCTGACTGACCCCACTGCCTTTCATTAACTTCTTCTGGCCCGGTGTGGGGTTGGTACACCTCATCACAATACTATTCATTTTAACACTACATTTTTGCAGAACGGTTGTAATGGATTTCTTTAAATATCTGGGGAATAAACCAGGATTATACATGTTTCAGGATAAGCAAGGGAACATATAAATTCAGCAGCAAGACCAAGTACCAGTCTTAGCTCCAGTTCATGAAAACTTCCCAAATCAGTAAAGCACTTAAACATGTAGAGTAGAAAGGAGTGTTGTAAGGTGTTGAGCCCAGAGTAATTTTATTCCCCAAATTACTAAAACAAGAAATGGGGGGACAAATCATAATGATTGCCTCTCAATGCCAGATCAGGAATGCAACCCCCATTATTTTAGTCACATACGGTTCTTACCGGACCTTAGGGGGCATCATGATTAAAGGCAAGCAGAATGCTCACAGTGGTTCGCTGTGACTATTTTATTATTAAAGAAAGGAAATTAAATAATATTTTTGATAAAAAAAACCAATAAATAATGATTAATTCAGTCATAATCTCTTCTGTATGTCTCTCTGTGGAGATCTTTCAAGAGAGATTGCACCTTTGAGAATGCATCTATCCTGGGGGCAGTGCTCTTCTCCTGGTAAGTTAAGACCAAAGTACTGTATATTATCTCCAAAATCAGCAGTGAGTCCTGTCTCAATGTATCATAGATAACTAAAGCAGCTTACAGATGGGCAAAAGAATTTTCTTTTAAAGGTCAGTGAACCCTATTTGGTTTCTCGTGTATAACCTAGCAGTTTATAAATGAGCAGAAATAATTTATCTTAACTAAGTCCAATGGAACCGCAGAAAATATTTAACTCGGTTACTTAAAAGAAGCCATTCAAGGAGCAGTTTTGCAACAGGCAAATGAAATTCAAATGATTCCCCACAATTTTTCTCTGTTTGCCAAGATTAATTTGTGTCTCCTCTCCAGGGGTACAGTCTAAATAAATTGATATTTAGCAGGAGAAGCTGTTAATACCGTAAAATCCAATCACACTTCAATCTCCCATTAAAATCATTTCAAGAAAATTTTAAATCTAATCCCCTGGTGGTACTTTTGCCAATTTTATCTCATTCATGATGCTGAAGTCTCAGCAATATCATCCTGTTGCACATTCAGTGCTGGATTGGAAGATCACTGCTTCTTGGTGGTGCAATGTAGGGTTTTTTCTTTGTTTTGTTTTTGTTGTTGTTCTACTTAACTATCTTGTTGCTGTGGCTGTTTGCTTGTTGAAGTGTCAGCTTGAAAGTGTGATGAGATGTACAGGCTGGACCCAGGCCATAGGAGCGTGTCTAACAGTGCAAAAGTGTAAGAGGTGTAAGAGGTTTAACACTGTGCAAGAAGAAGCATGAGAGTACGTATGTCAATTCAAATGAATGTATACTTTTCTTTTTCCACAGTTTCACTGAAGGTGGAAGGCCACATCTCCTTTGTACGGTTAAAACAACTGGGCAGTTGAAAAAGCTGCAAAAGGAAATTGTAGAATCTTCATTTCCCTAAAACCATTCAATACTAGACAATGAACTATTAGGGTTGTATTAAGAAGATACGGAAAACCATTTTAGAGTGATTCAGAGATCTGAACTACATAACCCTAGATGCCTGTTCAAACTCTTTATGAAAATAATCTGTTCAACAGTCATTTTTTAAAAAGTTAAAATAAAATTAATAAAAACAAAACATTATAAATGGTCTGTTAACTAGCTATTTTAGAGGTTATGAGCCAGATCCTGGGCCCTGCTAAGGTCTCTCTGCACCACCCGAGTGGTACAAAGTGACCTTTAAACTGTCCTAAAGGAGAAGCGAGGATTCCCCTAGCAGGCATAAATTGCAAGGGACATATCTGGGTCACTATGGGACACAACAGTTGGAGAAAATGGAGCTGCACTGCAATACACTCTGCCATCCTCCTATCTAGTGGAACAGTCCTTAGGGGACTGTGGCCTGGTCTACACTACGCGTTTAAACCGAATTTAGTAGCGTTAAACCAATTTAACCCTGCACCCGTCCACACAACAAGGCCCTTTATATCGATATAAAGGGCTCTTTAAACCGGTTTCACTACTCCTCCCCAACGAGAGAAGTAGCGCTAAAATTGGTATTGCCATGTTGGATTAGGGTTAGTGTGGCTGCAAATCGACGCTATTGGCCTCTGGGCGGTATCCCACAGTGCACCACTGTGACCGCTCTGGAAAGCAATGTGAACTCGGATGCACTGGCCAGGTAGACAGGAAAAGCCTCGCAAACTTTTGAATTTTATTTCCTGTTTGGCCAGCATGGAGAGCTCACCAGCACAGGTGGCCACGCAGAGCTCATCAGCACAGGAAACAATGCAGTCTCCTGAGAATCAAAAAAGAGCTCCAACATGGACCGCACGGGAGGTACTGGATCTGATCACTATATGGGGAGAGGATTCCGTGCTAACAGAACTCCATTCCAAAAGACGAAATGAAAAAACATTTGAAAAAATTTCCAAGGCCATGACGGAAGAAGGCCACAGCAGGGACTCAGTGCAGTGCCGTGTGAAAGTTAAGGAGCTCAGACAAGCCTATCAGAAAACCAAAGAAGCAAACAGAAGGTCTGGGGCAGGACCGAAAACATGCCGCTTCTACGCTGAGCTGCATGCAATTCTAGGGGAGTCCGCCACCAGTTCCCCACCCCTGTCCATGGATTCCGAGGTGAATCTCAGCCATGCCTGAGGATTCTGTGGATGGGGAAAATGAGGAGGAGGAAGAGGAGGATGAGCTTGCAGAGAGCACACAGCACTCCGTTCTCCCCAACAGCCAGGAGCTTTTTCTCACCCAAACGGAATTACGCTCCCAGCCCTCCCAAGCCTCTATCCCAGACAATGAAGCCATGGAAGCGACCTCTGGTAAGTGTAACTTTGTAAATATAAAACATGGTTTAAAAGCAAGTGTTTTTTAATGATTAATTTGCCCTGAAGACTTGGGATGTATTCGCGTCCAGTACAGTTATTGGAAAAGTCTGTTAACATGACTGAGGATGGAGCAGAAATCCTCCAGGGACATCTCCATGAAGCTCTCCTGGAGGTATTCCAAAAGCCTTTGCAGAAGGTTTCTGGGCAGTGCAGCCTTATTCCGTCCTCCATGGTAGGACACTTGACCATGCCATGCATGTAGCAAGTAATCTGGTATCATTGAATGACAAAGCCTAGCTGCGTATGGTCCCATTGATTGCTGGCATTCAAGCAACATCCGTTCTTTATCTCACTGTGTTATCCTCAGGAGAGTGATATCGTTCATGGTAACCTGGTTGAAATTCAGGAATTTAATTAAGGGGACAGAGATGGCTATTCCTACTGGGCTGTTTGCCTTTTGCTTAAAAGAAATCCTTCCTTGCAGGTAGCCAAGCAGGGGGAGAGGAGGGGGGGAATGGCACTGAGCTTTTTCACGTTTGGCTAGCAGGGATCTTCCCTGCTACCAGCCAAGCGGTGGGGAGGAAGGGGGGTGTTTAGCAGTGATCTTCCATGATACCTGCCACACGGTGGGGGGAGGGGTAAAGCGATCATCCCAGATAATTGGATGTGCGGGGGGAGGAGGGGTTTCTGCTGCTACATGTTAACAGGAAAGAAGCATCACTGAACGGGATTTGCTTGGTATTTGGGAAAGGAGGGCACTGTGTATATGAAGGCTGCAGAAGCCGAAAGACAATGGCTTATCATGGACGCATGCAAGCTGAATTCTGCTGCCTGGACCTGCATCTGTGAGATCTCTAACACTAGAGCCGCAGGCACTCAATATTAAGATGCAAAATGCGACCTTGTAGTGAAATCACATATGCTACGTAAGGTGAATCGTGTTGTTCACTATGAAAGAATACAACCATTATTCTGTAAAATGTATCTTTTTAAATACTTCTCTCCCTTTTTTCCCTCCCTCCTGCAGCTGCAAATTTTTCAAGTCTCCCTACTCCATCCTGAAGGCTATCTCAAATAAGGCGGTGGAAAAAAAAGACGCGAGACAAAATGTTCTCGGAAATCATGGAAGTGATCCACAATGAAAGAGCTCATCTGAATGAGTGGAAGGACGTGGTATCAAATTACAGGAAAGATGCCAGTGAACGTGAGGACAGGAGGGACCAACGTGAGGATAGGAGGGACAAACATGAGGAGAGGAGAGACGCTCGGGATGAGATGTGGCAGCAGGAAGATCAGAGGTGTAGGCAGGAAGATCAGCGGTGGCAGGATGCAACGCTGCGGCTGCTGCGTGATCAAACTGACATCCTCTGATGTCTGGTGGAGCTTCAGGAACAGCAGCAGGGTTACAGAGAGCCACTGCAGCCCCTGTGTAACCACCTTCACCCCCCACCATGTTCCATATCTTCCTCACCCAGATGTGAAAGAACACGTGGGGGAAGGCTTCGTGCACTCGCCCACTCCACCCCCATGGACAGCCCAACCAAAAGGCTGTCATTACTTTGAAATTTTTTTAGTGGCCTTTTCCTTCCCTCTTATCCTCCTCTCAAACCACACCCGGGCTACCTTGTCAGTTCTCTCCCTCTTTTTATAATTGTAACCCTTCTGCCCCTCTGAGTTGGCAGCAACAAGGGCCGGGTTCAGTATCCAGGGGCTCCGTTTTAATAACACAATGCATAGCCGGCTCGAGCCCCCACCCAGTGACCTGGGACACTTACATACCACACCCTCCTGGGCGCCTCTAGGAGACAATACTTCCCCTCTCACAAGCACGGAGTCTGAGTGTAGCAAAATCCTTTTAATAAAGGAAGGAAACAATGCGGCATCCAATTGGAGAAACACCACAAACAGGATTATAACACAAACCATAAACAAAACCCACCTCCAAGTACATTTGGCAATGTCCTTTCCCCTTTAGGGTCTTAAGTCCAATTACCCCAAAGTCCAACAACCCAAAAGTCTCTGGTCAGTGCCACCCCAGAATTCAAGAGTTTATCTGCCAAGTTTTACCCCCCTAGCCTGGATAGAAAGGTGGGAGGGAAGAGTCCACACAGGGTGTTAAGGGGCACCTTATGTGGGCCAGGGCCAACTGCTCCACCTCTCCGTGAAGTTCTGCTGCAGCCTTCACCACGACCCACTCCACCACACCAGCCGTGCCACTCCTCCAGCTGTCCGTGCAAACCACTTCACTCTGCTCACTGCTCCATGGGCTGCTCCAACCACGGCTGCTCCAATACGCTGCAAACCGCTCCGCTTTACCAGCCGCTTAACAATAGGTCTTCAGGCTCCCCCACAGGTTAACACAGCACTCAGTGATCTCAGCTCAGCCCCTTCAGTGATTTCAGCTCTTAGTAGGGGAGCCCTGGTGTTGGTGCACCATTGGCTCAATGTGAATTCAGCTCAGCAGTCTTTAGATGGACTCCTAATAGAATCAAAATTAGCTCTACTCTTCAACAGTGGAGAAAGGAGGATGTGCAATTGGTGTTCCAGGCTCTCACAAGGGGCCCATACCATCAGGTACACACACCAGTCCCCAACCTCTCTCCCTTCATGGGGTTTTGGAACCCATGTCCCATGTTTAGCAAGTACCACCCAACTGAGGTTGAGTCATCTCTGTCACAAAGCAGTCCCACAGCTCCCCATTCACACAATCAGGGTGACAAACTTTTTTTTTCCTGCCCTAATAACAAAAAAATTGGGGATCCCAGAGCTGTTAAAATAACCATCCCAGTCTGCTGTGGGCTTAAGCTAAGTGGAGGGTGGATGCCAATGCAAATCTTTCCCCATTCTTTGAAATTCTTGGAATTCTTTCTACATTCCCTACAATTCACCACCAGATGTCAGGGTAGCACTCATCCTGACTCTGCTTACATAATTAATTAATAAAGAATACATTATTTTTAAACTAGAGTGACTTTATTTCCTTAAGCAAGCTGTAATCGAAGGGGGAGGGTGGGTTGCTTGCAGGCAATGAGTCAATCAGGGGGCGGGGTTCATCAAGGGGAAACAAACACAGCAGCCACACCGTACCCTGGCCCATGATGAAACTCGTTTTCAAAGCTTCTCTGATGCGCATCGCTTCCTGGTGCGCTCTTCTAATCGCCCTGGTGTCTGGCTGCATGTAATCAGCGGCCAGGTGTTTTGCCTCAGCCTCCCACCCTGCCATAAAGGTCTCCCCCTTACTCTCACAAAGATTGTGGAGCACACTGCAAGCAGCAATAACAATGGGACATTGGTTTGGCTGAGGTCTAAGCGAGTCAGTAATGTGCGCCAATGCGCCTTTAAACGGCCAAATGCACATTCACCCACCATTCTGCACTTGCTCAGCCTGTAGTTTAACAACTCCTGACCACTCTCCAGGCTGCCTGTGTATGGCTTCATGAACCATGGCATCAAGGGGTAGGCTGGATCCCCCAGGATAACTACAAGCATTTCAACATCCTCAACTGTTATTTTCTGATCTGGGAAGTAATTCCCTTGCTGCAGCTGTTTAAACAGAGTAGTGTTCCTGAAGACACAAGCGTCATGAACCCTTCCTGGCCATGCCACGTGGATGTTGGTGAAACATCCCTTGTGATCCACCAGTGCTTGCAGCACCATGGAAATGTACCCCTTGCAGTTTACGTACTGGGTGCCATGGTGCTCCGGTGCCAAGATAGGGATATGGGTTCCATCTATCGCCCCACCACAGTTAGGAAATCCCATTGCAGCAAAGCCATCCACTATGACCTGCACATTTCCCAGAGTCACTACCTTTGGTAGCAGCAGCTTAGTGATTGCTTTGGCTACTTGCATCACAGCAGCCCCCACGGTAGATTTGCCCACTCCAAATTGATTCCCGACTGACCGGTAGCTGTCTGGCGTTGCAAGCTTCCAGAGGGCTATTGCCACTCGCTTCTCAACTGTGAGGGCTGCTCTCATCTTGGTATTCTGGCGTTTCAGGGCAGGGGAAAGCAAGTCACAAAGTTCCATGAAAGTGCCCTTACACATGCAAACTTTTCGCAGCCACTGAGAATCGTACTAAACCTGCAAAACTATGTGGTCCCACCAGTCTGTGCTTGTTTCCCAGGCCCAAACTCGGTGTTTAATGGCTAGAACCTGCCCCATTACCAACAGGATCTCCAAAGCGCAGGGGCCCGCGGTTTGAGAGAATTCTGCGTCCATGTCCTCATCACTCTTGTCACCTTGCTGCCGTTGCTGCCTCCTCCTCGCTTGGCTTTGCAGGTCCTGGTTCAGCATAGACTGCACGAAAATGTGCGAGGTGTTTACAACGTCCACGATTGCGGTCTTGATCTGAGCAGGTCCATGCTTGCTGTGCTATGGCGTTTGCACAGTTTACCCAGGAAAAAAGGCACGAAACGGTTGTCTGCTGCTTTCATGGATGGAGGGGTGAGGCTGCACCCAGAACCACCCACGACAATTTTTTTTGCCCCATCAGGCCCTGGGATCTCAACCCAGAATTCCAAGGGGCGGGGGAGACTGCGGGAACTATGGAATAGCTACGGGATAGCTACCCACAGTGCAACGCTCCGGAAATTGACGCTAGCCTCGGTACATGGATGCACACCACCGAATTAATGCGCTTAGTGTGGCCGCGTGCTCTCGACTTTATACAATCTGTTTTACAACACCGGTTTATGTAAAATCGGAATAATCCCGTAGTGTAGACATACCCTGTGAGAGCTGTTCTGTAGGTGCTCTAACTTGTCTTTGCACTGTGGCCCCCTTCTGACAACAAAAATTACTACATGACCCCAGTAGGGCAGATCAAAGCCCGAGCCCACCCCAGCCCCGCAGCCCTGGGCAGAGGGGCCAAAGCTAAAGCTCCAGGGCTGCTGCCCTGGGCAGAAGGCATGTAACCTTAGCCCCCTTGCCCAGGGCTGAATCCCTCAGGCCTCAGCCCTGGGTGGTGGTGCTCAGGCTTCGGCTTCAGACCCCAGCAAGTCTAACACCAGCCTTGGCAACTCCATTCAAATGGGGTTGCGACCCATTTTGGGGTCCCAACCCTCAGTCTGAGAACCCTTGAACTTCACAAAAGTGATTTTAGTGTTTATAACCACATTGCTAGATTTTTGTCTTCCTGCCCTTTTATTTCACTCTCTTCTTACCAAACTGTGGAATACTTTTAACTCCCCTGGGTAGGAGGTCAGTTATTTGACTGATCGGTGAATCTCATCATTCTGGGCAGAAAATAGGAATGTCTAATTGTCCAGCAATCAGGCAGGAAGCTCACCTATATTTTAATAAACCCTCACTACTTTCATTTGTGTCCTGCAGTGCACAAACCACTCATTCAATACAATACTAAAGCATTTCTCATAACATTATTTTTGCAGTTCAAGTGTTGGACTATACATTGTTTATGGCTTTTATTTTATGCATTTGACTGAACCCAAATGAAGATTTTGATGACCCAGTTTAAGTTCCATTTTTCCCTGACTTGTCAAGGTGACATATTTATAAATGAAATGTTTGTCCATTATGCAATAGTACTTGATTTTGTTCCAGAGTGGGTTACTGTACTCTGGCTCCAGACTGAAACCAATCATACAAACAGCCTTTGAGATATTACTTTAGTTGCAGAAAAGGAATCATCAGTTCTATTCACATTGAACCCAACCCTATGAATACTATGTACCCGAATACTAATTGTATATATATTTACATGGGCAACTACATTTGAAGGCATAATTGTAATAAATACAGGAAGATACATCCATTATATTTCTGACATAATGACCTTCTTTACTCTATGGCATAATAAATGAGAGAGAAATAAATACTGTATATGCATATGCAGAACACTAAAAACATACAATAATTTAATTCTTATAACGAAATCTCTCTGCAGGCAGTTTGCACCTCCCTTCAAATTCTTGAAGCTACAGGCTGTTATTTCCAGTGGAAATGTTCTTTTGCATTTCCACAACTCATGAGCTCTTACAATGAGTATCAAACTACCTCATGCTACAACTATGCACCACATAGGCTATGTCATAGTATCTTTCCCCAACCTGAACCTTAGAGTTCAAAAGTTAGGGTACCAGCATGAATTCCTCTAAGCTTAATTACCTGCTTAGATCTGATAAGCTGCCACCAATCAGGAATTTCAGTGCCTGATACACTCTGGTCCCCTCAAAACCTTCCCTGAGGACCCCCAAGACCCAGACCCCCTGGATCTTAACACAAGGAAAATAAACCCCTTTCCTCACTGTTGCCTCTCCCTTCTCTTTCCCTCCAAGTGTTCCCTCCCTGGGCTCCTGGAGAGATAGACAGATTCACGCTCCGTGAATCTAAAACAAAGGGATTCCACCCTTCTCCCCTCCCTTCCTCTTCCCTGTTAAGTACAGACTCAATTCCCTTGAGCCTCAACAAGGGGAAATATCAGACAGGTCTTAAAAGCAAAACTTTTAATAAAAAGAAAGAAAAAGAGTAAAAGTTATCTCTGCAATTTAGATGGTAAAAGTTACAGGGTCTGTCAGCTTATAGAAACTGGAGATAAAGCCTCCTCCGGCAGAAATACAATTTAAAATACTTCCAGTCAAATACACATTTGCAAATACAGAAAAACAATCAAAAGAATATAACCGCCTTTCTTACTAAAATACTCACTATTCTAAATATATAAGAGACTGTAGCAGGGAGATTGGCAAGAAACCTGGTTGCACGTCTAGTCCCTTCCAGGACGCAGAGAGAACAAAGCAAAACCCAAAAAAAACAAACAGAGGCTTCCCTCCACCGAGATTTGAAAATATCTTGTTTCCTGATTGGTCCTCTGGTCAGGTGTTTGGTTCCCTGTTTGTTAACCCTTTACAGGTAAAAGAGACATTAACCCTTAACTATCTGTTTATGACAGGCTAGATCCCTGAGTTGTGCCCAGAGTGCTAGTCATGTGCACATCCATAAAGGTGGCTTAAAGCAGAATCTAATGTTGCTTCAATTCCAGAATAGTCCTTTGCCAAGCAACAATCATCCCAAAGGGCAAATTCTGTAGTTAGTGGCTGCACTGGCACAGGGAAGTCCCAGCCATATCCTGTTTCTGCTGCTGTGCAGATATCAGGGGGGAAAAATGGTACTGCAGCCCCTATTGGAGTTCTAAGCCCCCTTTTTAATGGTGTAGTCCTCCCAGGTCTGGCTACATTGGTTTTAGGACCAGATTCCCCTGGCAGTCCAGAACCACACAGGAACATCTGTCCCTATTTGCCTGCATAAATTACTAGATTATGTTAAAGATTAATGAAATAGTTCAGAAAAGAGAGAGACCACCTGAAACATCTTCCATTTTTAGAACCAAATTTGAATCAAACCTTTTAAAATAAATATTTAGTGCTTTTGTGTTTCTGGCTCAGCAGAAGCAACAGTGACAAAATAGTGCAACAGAGACTGTTCTTGTAATATTGTAGCTAGAACTGTACTGTGTGTAGTACTGAGTGTTGAAATATTTCCAACCGTAGCTTGCAGAGTCAAGAAGCCAGATTCAATTGTAGCCAATTATTTCATTTAATTATTTAAGAGAGATTTATTGTTATAGTTATGTACAATTAATCAATGTGTGATGGAGAGGCATAAGTAGGCTAGGATCATAGGCATATAAGGTTAACACAGTGTTAATACAACTTCATTGATTTGTGGAATAGCACTTGTATATGATAGTGGGGAATTTGGCCCATAGTGTTGTGGGGGGTCATTTATACTCTCAGACGCTTATTGAAATGAATCTAAATTCTGAAGTTTAGTTGGGAGAGAGGGGCAGGAGCACAAGGTGCTCCTGTGCTGGGTTTATATAGAAGCTGTGGACCAATCAGGACCCCAAGCATTCTGTCTATCGATTATAAGTACTGATTGCATCTGATTTTGACCCTAAAGCTCCAAAGAAACTCAGGGAAGTAGGTTCTAACCCTTGGTAGTCTGAAAACAACCACCAAAACTAAAAAGAGAACAACCACCATCAAAACAAAAAAAATCCTTAAATACTTGCATGAAATTCTGTTGTGTGAAATTGCCCAAGAATCACACAGATCCCATCTGGAGTCATTATCCAGTCTAAGTTTGAACGCTTATTTA
Source organism: Gopherus evgoodei (assembly GCF_007399415.2). Taxonomy (NCBI): domain Eukaryota; kingdom Metazoa; phylum Chordata; order Testudines; family Testudinidae; genus Gopherus; species Gopherus evgoodei. Next base: position 91,497,047 of record NC_044328.1, read on the forward strand.
AATTTAAGGCCAATCTGCCAACCTATCCTCTGGTTTGATATCCTGGCATCCAAGCCTGGCTTGACTCCTAGTGTCTGACTTCTCATTCCGATCTACAGTTTGTCTCTTTCCTCTGACCTCTTGGTATCCTGATGCAACGTAACTTTGACTCACAATCTGTGGCTCTGTCCACTAGGTCCCTTATTGGGGTTCAGCTTCTATCCTAGCAATTTTTAGCAGGTCACTGGGTGGTAGGTTAGAGTGTGCTTGTGCCTAAGACTCTTGTGGCCCAGGTTTCAAGACCTGTAGTGGTCCCTGACTTGCTGTATGACTGTCTCGTACATCAGGGCCCCAATCTCTGCTGAGCTTTCAAGGCACTATACATAAGTAATAATAATAATCTCATCAGTTCAATGGTCTAATTAAGCCAGCATCCTGCCTGCAATAGCAGTTGGCACCAGATGCACAGAAGAAGGCACTTAAATACTCTTTGGACCAGATATCGTTACCATCCTAAGCCTTTTTTGAGAGACAATGCTTCTGATGTTGACACCATTAATTTAGGCCTGAATAAAGACTGGGAGTGGCTGGGTCACTACAAAAACTAATTTCCCCTTTGTTAATACTCACACCTTCTTGTCAATTGTGGGGAGTGGGCCACATCCACCCTGATTGAACTGGCCTCATTAGTACTACAAAAACTAATTTTCCCTCTGTTGATATTCACCCCTTCTTGTTGGGAGCGGGCCACATCCATGCTAATTGAATTGGCCTGGTTAGCACTGACACACACACACACACCCCTTGGAAAGGCAACTCCCATCTTTTCCTGTGCTGTATATTTATACCTGCCTACTCCATGCATGTGATGAAGTGGGTTATAGCCCACAAAAGATTGTACCAAATAAATTTGTTAGTCTCTAAGGTGTCACAAGGACTTCTCATTGTTAATACTTCTGACAGTTTGTTTTCCTTTTAACTCTGTTTTCAGGAGCATGTGTTTGTATGGAACGAGTGCTCAGCAAGAAATACCAATTGATTTGTCAATGGACTAGGACACCCACAGGGAAATCTTGTTAGTCAATATATTAGTGGAAGTTACCAACAGTACTGATTCCTAATTTTCTCCCAGCAAATTATTTAAGTATTTCAGGACGAAGATGTTGTGTCTCAAACATTGAACTTATGTGTGAGTGAATTAGGAGGTTAAAAGCCACAGTAGAGTGGACTGAAGATGAAATTGCTACAGGTATGAAGCTTAATATGGTATTAATTGAGTAGTGGATGAGCATAAATACCAAGTACACAAGGAAGCACTGAACTCTAATCAGGAAGAAGGATGGGTTGAACTCTAATGATCTGTGGAGCAGTCTTTGTTACAAGTATCAATTTTCCCTGTAGACTTTATGGATGGCATGATGGCTGTATTATCTATCCCCAGAAAAGAACTTCCAAAACTAATGGTTGAATAGTAACTGATGTGTGAGATTTAGCTGATCAGGTACTTGAGCACAAATGTCCAAAATGGTCGAATGATTAAAAAACAAAACAAAAAACAACAACCATCCCACTTTCTTAAGCAACTGTACAGTTACCTAATTGTATTTGAACATTTTGAATTGTCTTCAATAGCAAAGAGGTATCCTTAATAAGTGTATAGAAAACAGTTGGGTTTTTAGCCACATGCAGTTCACCTGCAAGAATCTGGTCTTTCTGATATTGATACTTTGGAGTTTCACCAAACCCTGCAATGTTAGTGCCACTGCATACTTACCAGCCATAAAAAAAGAATATATTGGCTGTTCCTACACCAAATAAGGATTTGTAAAAGCAGCAAAGAATCCTGCAGCACCTTATAGACTAACAGACACGGCTACCCCTCTGATACAAATAAAGATTACTATTAATTTCTCTTGCATTTGGCTGATACCAGCTCTGGACTACTCCTGTGGGAAATTTACTCGGTTTGTGTAAATTACGCTGGATGAGAAAGCTTTGTTCCATCAGTTCTGTGTAATTTAAATAAACAAATACCTAGAAGAAATTGTTTCACAATCTACCAACAGGGTTTAAGTGTATCTTTTTGTAGTACAATTTAAACAGGAAAGAACTAGAAAGTGGATGAAAAAGTCAAGTGTGATTTTAAACAGATCAGGGGGAAGAAAACAGAAAAATTACAATGTAACATCTTTTAAATCTAACAGTTGTTTATATGTTTAACATAAAATAGATGCTCTGCATAAGTGCAAATTATGAATGATTGCAATTTGTATAAAATGTGCAGTAATAATATAGTATATGTTATGATAAAGCAAGACCCAGGGAATCTCAAATATTTTTTAACAAATTGTCTCCCAGGACAAACACACACAAACACAAACACTCTCACATCCTCTGCCATTTACACGCATGCATGCTTATTCATAGCAAGTAGAAACATAATCTTGTCACTACAGCACAGCATCTGGAGACAGGACGTCAGGGTCTTATGTCTGGCTCTTCCACAGACTTCCTGTGTTACCTAAGACAAATCACTTAACCTTTCTGCATCAGAGTTTCCCAATCTGTAAAATGGGAATCAGATCTTCATAAGTAATGAATTGATGTTTCAATGCACTTTAAGATTGTTGTTAGAGAGAGAGTCTATGGAAGTGAAAAATCATCTTATTTATCAAATAAACAAATACAGTTACACCCTGGTGCTCTCTCTAAAACACTTTTGTATTATTTATCCTAATTCAAGCACAAACTGCTTGGCTTTTACTTTTGTAAAACTGCTTGGCTTTTTTTTGTTTTATATTTGCTCTTCAAAATGAAATATATTTGCAGTGCTTATATGGAAATATTTTCAAGCTTGCTTTTAGTGGTCTTGAAAAGCATGGCTTTTTGACCAAAATGTTGTTTTGTTTTTGTTTTTGTTTGTTTTGGTTTTTTGGTTTTTTAATTTACATTTTCTGGGATTTCTTTGTTCAGCAAAAAAAATAGAAACCCCAAACTTTTTGCAGGAAATTATTAAAAACATCCCTTTTAAAAACCATTTCCTTCCCCCTCCCCAATGCATTCACATTTCCCGACCAGCTCTAGTTCTGGACTGATTCTCAGAGGTTCTGAGCACTCACACTGGGCGTGTGCAGCCCACATGTAAGCCCGGTCCAAACTTGCCTTTCAGCCTGGGAGCTCATCTTACCACCTATTGGAAGTGGGAGAGAGATAATTAGATCATCCGCTCCCGGTAGAGCTGCGAGAAGACGAAGACAAGCCATCGTTCCCATAGGGATGGGCATTTAACTGGGGAGTGGGAGGAAAATCCCAGCCAGCGTGGGAGTGTCTGAGCCCAGGCCCGCAGCGCAGAGGAGCCGCACACTCGTGTTCCGGCTTCCTGCACAAAGACAGAGAGCGCCGCAGGGCGCAGCTTCGCCGGAGTTACAGACAGGCAGAGCCAGCACAGACCCCAGGAACCAGCTGGCACGTACCTCTGCTGCACACGGGAAACTTCCTTCACCAGAAAGGTGAGGCAAGCCAGTGGCTGCAGCTACGCGCCGCTCCTGACAGCAGGGAAGGGATCTCGGGAACTGAGCACAGTAGCTGCCCCCGGGCACGCACAGACAAAGCGAGCCAGAGCCGCCGCTTGTCCCTGCCCAGCAAAGCTCCCTGGCTGCCTGCCCGGACCCAGCCCTCTGCCCCTAGTCCAAGCCCCAATGCGCCCCAGTCCCATCCCTTGTGCGCCCCAGTCCAGTGCCAGCCTCTGTGCGCCCAGTCTCAGCTTCTGTGCGCCCCGGTCCAGTCTCAGCCTCTGTGCGCTCCGATCCTGTCCCAGCCCGTTTGCCCCGGTTCCGTCCCAGCCCCTGTGAGCCCCGGTCCCAGCCCCTGTGTGCCCAGTCCAAGCCCCTGTGAGCCCCGGTCCTGTCCCAGCCTCTTTGCGCCCAGTCCCAGCCCCTGTGCGCCCCTGTCCCATCCCAGCCTCTGTGCGCCCAGTCCCAGCCCCTGTTTGCCCCGGTCCCGTCCCAGCCTCTGTGCGCCCAGCCCCGGCCCCTGTGCGCCCCAGACCCGTCCCTGCCTCTGTGCGCCCCTTCTCTCCCGCTCCACCCTTTGCACCCCACTGCCCTGCCTGCCTGTATCTGCGTACGCTACTGTCAAGTCTCAGAGCGCTTGTGCTCCTTACAGCGCTGGGGAGCTGGAAAGTTTCCCGTCCCAGTCCGAGCCCTATAACAGGGATTATCCAAGCCAGAAGAATTTCCTCATTTTGCTCGGTGAGTATTTTAATCTCTCTCTCCCCCAGCCTTTCGTCCTTTCTGGGAATGTTATTGGGAGTCCCAGAGCGGTTCCCACCTTACCAGCGCAGACTGCTTCTGTCCCAGAGCCGAGGGAGCCAGAGAACACTGGGAGAGGTGGAAGGAAATGTAAACCAGAGAGCACTTAGGTGACAGGACTTCGGGACACACTGAATAGTGACAAACAGTCCCTTGGCCATCTTGAGATCAGTAGGCAGCAAGCCCTTGGTGGGGCAGGGATAGGGTCCCTGCAGGGCAGGAAGGGCTGGGCGGGATGTGGACAAGGGAAAATGGGATTAATAATGCTGAAATGGAAATACAGCAAGGACTGCAGTCTAAATAGAATCCCAGAGCTAATGTGCCCACTGAAGATAGCTGGCAGGTGCCTAACAGTCTAGAAGCAGTGGGAGTGAGCTCTGATCTTTACACACATACCCCTCACCTGTCTCTTCCTAACATCTGATCACTGGTTGGAAGGGCTTGATTTGGAAAGTATTTTCCCAATCCTGCTCACTGAAAGCAAATGGCAGAAGTTGTCTGTTGGGTATCAGGAACTCTTCACAGCTAACACAGGTGAGCATACTTTGAGAGAGCGTGCACCATCCTGAATAAGCTCTTGGTTTGTTTAAGGAATTGTGTTGTTGGTGTTAGTAGTTGCACAGTATAGAAAATGTTATTTAAAGTTTACAACTAGACAGAGTGCAGCACTAACGCCAAGGCATTGGAGGTTTATACCATCACCAGATAAGCATGTCTCAACATCAAGGAGTAGAAAGAAAGTGTTCTAACTTTGGTTTGCTGCTTTGTTTGTTCCCTGAAACACTTTAATGAAAAATGTAGGCTTTCATTTGTAATTCAGCACAGAGGAAATCAAGCTAATTATTTTGTGAACAAACAATTAAGCTGTACAAATCTAAAGTCGTGCACAAACTATAATCAACAACATAATTGTGGCAAATGCTATTGCTTTGTTCAACGAATCTAAGCACAAAATATTCTGACACGTAAGTGTTTGAGTAGAACAGAAGGTCCTCAAGTCATGTTTAATATTGTATTATCAATTACTCTTTGGGTCTCAACAGAAGGTGACAAGTTATTGTAAATATTATGGTCAGTACTTTCGAAAGGACATTGTATGTGTCAATGTTGTAAACAACATCATGGATAATGATATTCTAGAGATGCCTTTTAGTGGCACTGTAATTAATAATGATTGCTGTAGTTTTCCAAAAGGATCTGATTTCACTCTGCAGAAGCAAGGACTTTTAGCTAAAATCCCTCCCTTCACTCAGAGCTAGTGGGGACTACATGTTTCCAGTCTAACCTCCTCAAACAACATTGCCCTGTGGTTTATGCCTAAACTGACAGTGTTAAATTCATGTTACTTTTAAATAAATGAATCTGTTTTGATATTGCAAGAATTAGATACACATTCTTCAGCCACTGGATGATTTTACATATCATACTGTAAGCACTATAATGCATTGGGCTAGATTAGCTAACAAAACCTTACTCACATATGCAATCCTCACTCATGCCATACTCCCATTGGAATCAGTTAGACTTCCCATGTGAGCAAACAAGAATTTGCAGGGTTGGGCCATTGATTTACACCTAATGTTTGTATACCTGCAGGTTTGAAGATGTGCAAATACCCATGTTTCTGCCCAGGGTCTGTTGTGAGTCTACACTGATAGTATCTGTCTATACAATTACCCGAACTGCATGTGTTGACATTTGAGTTTGCAAAACAATTGCCCTTAAAGACTTGGAGATATAAATGTACAGTCTGGGTGGAGGCCCTTTGATAATGCAAGTCTATATCCGTAGTACAATGGAAGTAGTTTTAGCTTGAACTGAGAATTCCTTTGTTTATGGAGTTTTGTCTGATTTTTAAACCTTACACCTATGTCTAGACTACACACCACTGCCATTAGCATATGTGTAGCTACATGCTGCAGTGAAAAGCCTTCTGCACCCACACTGTGAAAGGCTCTGGCATGGGACAGACAGCAGGGAAAAGCTTCAGCAGTTCCCCAGTGCTGGAGCCTATCACTGCGTCCAGCCGGAGCTTCAGCGGTTCCCCAGTGCTGGAGCCTATCACTGCATCCAGCCGGAAAAGGCGCTGACAGGGGCAGGCAGCTGGGAAAGGCTTTTCCAGCTGCCTCCCCTCTTCCAGAGCCTTTCCCTGCGGTGGAGAAAGTCTCCAGCAGTAGGAAGGCACCAGGACACTACACTGCTGAAAACAGCGGCATAGGTGGAGGCACAGCTTTGGCAGGTGGAGACTCATGAAGGGTGTGTACTCGGGCACATGCCCTACTGCTGCAGGCGTGTCTGTGCTCAATTCGCCTAAGCCATGCCTCACCGACTGCACTGCTATTTATACCCAGGCTAGTTTATACCCAGGCTACCCGACTACACGCTGCTGAAAGGAGCACAAAGTACAGCTGTAAAGGTTACAAATCGCTTGTGCAGACAAACCTTAGGGTACAAGGTGTATTTTAAAATATGTTAGCTAACACATTTGAACTAACTTGATTTAAACTCTAGTACAGACAGAACAAACTGGATTTGGTCAAAGTGAACCTTGGGCTCTCCCTAGACTGCGCTTCACTATAAAGTAGAGCAGCCTCTGCTGTATTTTTCATCAGCTGCCAATATCCCTCAAGGGCCAATCCAGCAATCAGGGATTTGGGGGCCATAGACACCACACTCCGCTTACCTGGCCATGCCTCACACACACTAGCTATAGAAGTCATTACTGTAGCTCCATACCAGTGGCTCTCAAACATTCCAGACAACTGTGCCCCTTGCAGGAGTCTAATTTGTCTCGCCTACCTAAGTTTCACCTCACTTAAGAACTACTTGCTTACAAAATCAGATGGTAAAATACAGAAGTGTCACAACACAGTATTACTGAAAAATTGCGTTTCTCTTTTTACCATATAATTATAAAAGACATCACTTGGAATAGAAATATTGTACTTACATTTCAATGCATAGTGTATAGAGCAGTATAAACAAATCATTGTCTGTATGAAATTGTAGTTTGTACTGACTTCACTAGTGCTTTTTATGTTGCCTGATGTAAAACTAGGCAAATATCTAGATGAGTTGATGTACCCCCTGGAAGACCTGTTCGTACCCCCAGGGGTTCATGTATCCCTGGTTAAGAATCACTGCTCTATACCACCTAAGGATTCCTTCAGACAGCAGTTATCAAATGGCCAGATCTGTCAGGTTTATGGCTACTATGTACAGCTGGAATGGCACAGTGTGGTCAGAAGGCTCCCAAGGATGTGACCCATTACCTTTAAAAGTAAAACTACTTTCAAGCATATCAGGCAGAGAGCAACTTTTCAAATTCAAGGATAAAGGTATTTGGTAAAATAGACAGGATGTAAAATGAATGAGCCAAATTCGTCCCTGGTGTAACTTCACTGACGCTGTTAAACTCCAGTCATTTCAGTGACGTTATACCAAGGAAGAATATGGCCCAGTGTCTTTTTCATTCCTTGACAATTGTTTTCCTGGGAGTAGTTTAGTGTATATGTAGCTAAGATTAGCAACAACATTCCTTGTGTTGTTCACAGCCAAAAGCTTTACCACTTGGACAATGAATGATTATATAATAAAAGAGACGATCTGTAAAATGCTGACAGTTGTGTTCTGTGAACAATCTCATTGACAGCTCTGAAGAATTTGTATAACATAGAAATCTCCCTTGTTTCAACTATCACCAGAGAAAAGAAAATACACTAAAACCCCACTCAGAACAGTTCGAGCATAATTTCTTAAATGTCATTTTTCAGATTTGTACAGTGAATTTGGTTTTGTTAGTTTTCATGACATGAAGCGAGCATTTTTTCACATGGCTAATTAAATAATCCATCAGAGCACAAGCAACACACGTAGGATTTAAATTAATTTTCATCAGCATTGAACAGGATTTGGGAGATTCATATGAGCACTATAAAGTAAGGGATCAGTCCTTCAAACTATAGAGTGCCTGCTGTGTGGTGTAGTGCCCTCGACTCCTGATTAAACTAATGAGCTTTGAGGGCAGTCTCCAGCTTGCAGGGTCTATACTTGGCCAAATAGTATTTGCCAAACCAAAATTTTGACATATTTAGGCCATTCTGGGTTCACGATACAGAAATCGTTCCCAATGTCTTTTCTATTACTATTGAATTTATATTATGGTACCACCTAGGGAATCCAAATGGGATTACATCCACGTTATTCTAGAACTGCACATATCATGAGATGGTCCCAGCACGGAAGGCTGTAAATGTAGTCACTGTTCACAAGTATTATCAGCTTGCTTGGACGAATAATTGTCAGACCATGGCTGGTTTGTGAGGTATTCATAAACTATTTATTATAACTGTGTGCTATTCATTATTCACAATTACTGGTGTGTGATTGGTCACATGATATTATTTTTGCTCTTTTGATTGGTAAGTGAAGCAATAACTAAGAAGGAGAACAAAGAGCAAACACCACACTTTTTTGGTAAAACTTTGAGAAGCTTTCTGGGTACTCACATATAATTCCAAGATCATCTCTACATGTTCCACATAATGAATACTATGACCCACTGAATTCAATGAGTTATTTATCTGTATATAAATATGAATTTTTCATTATTTGTAGAGATCTAATTGGTCCCAAACAATCCTGTAAAATTATTACATCATATTCATTATTTCATTAATCAAAACGTAGCGGCTATACTCACTATCTCAGTAAACATGCTGATTAAAGATGGGTCAGAAATGGTTTTCCCATCCCATGAGAGCTTTTGAGATTTCACAAAAAAATTCCCATCCTGAATCCAGATGAAAGAAAAGTGAAATGTTGGAAGTTTTCATGAAAAAATAATACCTCACCTCCCCGCCCCCAAAATACTAATTGGATTGGGTCAATCAAAACCTTTTGTTTTGATCATTTTGAAAGGTTTCACTTTAATTTCAACTTTTTTTTAGCCTTTTTTTTCTTTCAAAACAAAAAGTCATTTTGAACCCAAAACCAAAACTTTTCATTTTGAAAATGTCAAAACAGGCCATTTTGATAATTTCTAAACTTTTTCTTTCACAATTTTTCAAATTGGGAGTTAGTAAAATTGAACCTGTCTCATGAATAGTATCAGTTTTGAGAAAATTTGGAATGAGCTCTACTGTTAATGCTTCTAAAGCACATTGATTCTAATAAAAAAATTCTCATTCATTATAGAAGGCCCCAACTTTCTTATGACCCTAAACAACACTGTCTATGAATCTTCTTGTCTAAGAAGTTAATGGTAATCCCCATGTCTATCATTAAATAAATGTGTGTTTCAGTATTCCAAGAATTAGTTGTGCATTGTTCAGCCAGATGGATGCACATTTTTTTCTTCCTCCACCTCCACACATACCATTCAAGTGCTGAGAATGGTTTGGAATGCTCTGTTGGTCCAAAACACCTAGTTATTTTTCCTTCCATTTGTGATATGTGGAAAGACTCATTTCTTTTGTATATAGTAACTAAAGCTGGTTGGAAAATGGTTTCAATTTGTAAAATCAGCTGTGATGTTTCATGAGATTTGTAGTTCAGGTTCCTCATGCTTCCTTTCTCCATTATATACCTGGCTGCTTGATCATCTCCCACGAGGCACCACATTTTGATGTGGAGAGTCTTGGTGTGGAGAGGCAGTGCATTGTGGGAGTAACATGCCCATGATGCATCAGAGGAGATGAGGGTTGAGCTGAGGAGTCAGGCATGTAAAGGAGAATGGAGACATAAAGTAACGAAATGCCCACTCCCATGAGGCACCACAGCAGCATTTTTCAATCAAAATATTTAGGTTTACAGCCTAAAACCATAAGCTTTTTGGACGTTCGGTTTTTCAAATTTGAAATTTTGCACAGAAAGAGAACACTTTCCATGAAAAAAATGTCTTTTATCAAGGAACAAATTTTCCATCAAGAAACAGGTTTGAGGGAAAATTTTCAAACAGCCCTAACAGAAACATTTCCTTTGAAATACGCTGGCTAGCCTATTTCACAGCACTAGGTCGATCAATGCATAAGAAACTGTAATTAACATTTGAAAGAGCTTTGGATTATTCTGTATATTGGATGTGACAAGCCTGGAAGCCCTTGTTCTCATTGCAGACCCCATGGTACTTTTCTCAAGAGTAGGATTGTTTAGAATAGAGGTCCAACATCTTGGCAATATTTTAGTATGATGCTGGCTCCAAAACGGTCCATTTTTTATACACGCACTCACTCACAGTTTATTTTATTTTATATTTGTATATAATATCAGTTTCAACTGGACATTACCAATTACTAAACCCATTACTAAACAAATGTCAATTACCAATTAGAACTCTAATTACAAATAACTACTTAAAATACCACCTGAGCAAGCTGAGTACCAATTAACCAAAAGCCGCAATAAGTAATTAGAATAGTAGTTGCCAATTAGAATACCAAGTATCACTTAAAATGCCAATTTAAAAACCAATTACCAATTCACAATTTATAATACATAGTAAAAAATAAAATATAATGTAAATTAAATAAGATAAAAAGGCAATAAAATATAATATCAAAGTGGAAATGTTTTGACTCTATTATGTCATATCAGAATGTCCTGCCACGATATATAATATGGCATCACATAGTATAATAGTCAAAACATTTTGACTTTTATAATGAATAGTCTCATAGACTTTAAGGCCAGAAAGGACCATTAGATCATCTAGTCTGACCTCCTGTATATCACAAACCATTACATTTCTCCTAGATACCCTTACACAGACTGAAGTGTTGTGAACCATAGGCAGAAAACACAAGAGACTGAAGTACCACCAATGCCCAAGGCCCCTGCAAAGACAGAAAATAGATTTGGTGTGATGTGACGCTGTGATTCTAGCAGGTGATCCAAGCCCCATGCTACACAGGAAGGCAAAAAAACAAATACTCCAAGATCCCTACCAATCTGATATGCAGGGAAAGCTCCTTTCCGACCCCAAATCTGGGGATCAATTTGACCCTGAGCATGTGAGCAAGACACACCAGCCAGGCATCTAGAATGAAGATTCTTAGTACAGTACCACCTCAGGGCACTATTACCAGGGGTGGCTCTAGCTTTTTTGCCACCTCAAACACAGCAGGCAGGCTGCCTTCGGCGGCATGCCTGCAGGAGGTCCCCAGTCCTGTGGATTCAGCGGCTTGCCTGTGGGAGGTCCGCCGGTCCCGCAGCTTCGGCGTACCCAATGCCAAATTGCCACCGAATCCACAGGACCAGTGGACCTCCCGCAGGCAAGCCACTGAAGGCTGCCTGACTGCCGCCCTCGCAGGGACCAGCAGGGCACCCCCCCGCGGCTTGTCGCCCCAGGCACATGCTTGGAGTGTTGGTGCCTGGAGCCGCTGCTGACTGTTACACCCTGTGAATGGCCTATCCTCAGCTGCGGCCAATCTCTGATACTTTAGAAGAAAGGGGAGACGGGGAGGAGAGAGAATACATCTAGGTGATTGTGCATCAGGGAGGAAAAAATATTTTCTGATTCCTGCATGCGACTGATTGAAGCCGTAAAGGAGATTTGATTACAGTCACTGTCATAATGCAGAGCTGCAAATGTTATGAGTATGGTCTATGGAGAATGCAGGCAATCGATTCTGTTCTACCCATCACCAATGATGGAAGGGGATGATCAGCGAGATTCATAAATTTGCAGACTCACAGATTCTAAGGCCAGAAGGAACCACCGCAACCACCCAGCCCGATGCTGGATTAAAGCATATTTTTTAGAAAGCTCCCTTATCTGGTTTTAATGGTGATAGTGAATATACAACCTCTCCTGGAAATTTGTTCCAATGTTTCATTGCCATCACTACTAGGCAATTGCATTTATTTCAAGGTTGAATTTGTCTAACTTCAGTTTCCAGCTGTTGGATCTTGTTATGCCTTTATCAACGAGGTTGAAAAATCCCCCACTATCCTATCTTTTCCATATGTAAGTATCTATACACAGGGATCAGATCACCTCTCAGCCTTTTCTTGGATAAGGTGATAAGTTGAGCTCTCTAAGTCTTACATCATAAAACTTGTTTTCCAGCCGCTGGATCACTGGTGTGGCCATTCTTTGCCCTCTCTCCAGTATTCCCCCATCCTTCCTGAAGTTTGTGGACAGCAGAACTGGATACAATATTCTAGTAGTGGTCGTACCCGTGCTATGTAAAGAGACAAAATTACCTTCGCTACTTCTACTTAATATTCCCCTTTTCATACAATCAAGGATTGCATTAGTCCTTTTTGCCACAACACTGCACCAAGAGCTCATATTGAGGACTTATTAGCTTTAATTAATTAATTAAATTATATTCTTATATACTCAAGTTGTTAAAGTGAAAATGAAACTACTTTGACCTTATTAAAATGAAAATATTTTGATAAGGTTGAATCAAAATGTTTCTATTTTTCTAGTTTTGCAATACATTTCAAATTTTCTATTTTTTTTTATTTATTATTATTCCAATTCAAAATCTTTCAGGTTCTGACCAACTCTACACTGGAGGTGGGTTCGATTCAGTGGCAGGTAACATGATTCCAGAATATTGTTTGGTAAGGCACTGTGGAATACCTCAGGATGAAAGTTATAACATAAATGTAAGTTGTTACTAATACTTGATCATATTTTCCCCATAACATCGATAGTCATGAGCTAGTGATCCACATTTTTTACATTTTAGTTTGATATCATATATTCTTTGCCTGCCTTTCCACAGGCTTGTTGAGAGCTTTAATTCATTAATGTTTATGAAATACTTGGAAAACTACATACTAAAGGCTATACTGTTCTAATGAGACCTGCTAATGATGATGGAGGATTCCAATTATCACACTTTAGGAACAATGATAGGTAAAAGCGTCAGGACTGTATACAGGTCATAAAAGAGACAAATTTAAATCAAGGAGGAAAGTCAATTATTGTTCCATTACCTGAACAATAGTATTAACCTGAATATACTGCTAGAAGAACTGCAGCCATAAGGTTAAAAAATGAAAAGTTGTCTACTAAAGTAGGTAGGTTTACAGACAAGGTCTATATTTTTCATTTAAATTCTTTAGGTTCAGAACATCTGCAGTATATTTTACATCGGCACAATACAAAACAAATGTTCCTTCTCCAATGGATCAGTTGATTTTTGAAATCTGTTTAGGGTTAATGCTTAATGTTAATGTAAATGTTTGGCATAACTGATATGCCAGACCTAGAAAAGTGCACAATATAATATTTTAATGATAACATTTTGAAAATCATAACATTGGGGAAATGCTGCATGCTCTGTGTTAGTAAATTTACCAAACTCCTCCTGCACACCAGCTGCAGGAATAGCCCAAACCTCACATTCAGCTATAATCAGACTCATTAAAGCCAAGAGTCTCAAAGAGCTATGGCTTTACTGCACAAAAGGTGGGGTTTTTACATCAAGATAGCGGACTCAATGTAAAATTTTAGAGGACATAAACCCGGAGTAGATTTACACCTCAATATAGCTAGTACTTAGAACCCCCATCCAGGGTTTATGTCAGCTAACTACACTGAAGTAAAAATTACCTGTGCCTTGTCTGCACTCTGATTTACATTGAGGGTATGACTCATAGGGATAAAAAACCTGTGTCTGGTTCGGGTCAGCTCAGATGGCTTGGGCTCTGAGGCTGAAAAATTGCCGTGTAGACATTTGGGCTTGGGCTGGCGTCCCAGCTGTGGGACTCCCCACCCTCGCAGTGTCCCAGAGCTCAGACTCAAGCCCCAGCCCAAACAGCTACACAGAAATTTTTAGCCCCACACTCAAGTCAGCTAACCTGAGCCAGCAACAGCCATGCCACAGGACTTTTATCCCCATGGAGATGAACCCTGAGAGAGCCTTCTTAAGTTAGCTATCTCCATGTAAAAACACACTTTCTTTTTGCAGGGAAGGTAGATCCTCAGCTTTCTACTCCTGAATTATTACTCCACATAATTTAACACTGGAAGCAAATACGTATGGGCCAAATTCTCTGCTGCTTTAACTCCAGTAAAGTTACCCATCCACAGAGAATTTGGCCCGATAAATCAAAGGGAAAACATTATTGTAATATCCTTTGTTTTACTGACATTCTTATAAATATAGAAAAACAATGAGGAGTCTGGTGGCACCTTAAAGACTAACAGATTTATTTGGGCATAAGCTTTCATGGATAAAAAACCCACTTCTTCAGATATATAGAGGGAAAGTTACAGATATAGTCATAAATATATATTGGCACATGAAGAGAAGGGAGTTCTCTTACAAGTGGAGAACCAATGTTGAAGGCCAATTCAATCAGGGCGGATGTGATCCACCCCCAATAATTGATAAGGAGGTGTCAATACTAAGAAAGGGAAAATTGCTTTTGTAGTGAGCCAACCACTCCCTGTCCCTAGTCAAGCCCAGTTTGATGGTGTTAAGTTTGCAAATGAATTGTAGCTCTGCAGTTTCTCTTTGAAGTCTGTTTCTGAAGATTTTTTTGTTGAAGAATGGCTACTTTAAATCTGTTCTTGAGTGTCCAGGGAGATTGAATTGTTCTCCTGCTGGCTTTTGTATGTTACCATTCCTTATATATGATTTGTGTCCATTTATCCTTTTACATAGAGACTGTCCAGTTTGGCCAATGTACATGGCAGAAGGGCATTGCTGGCACATGATGGCATATATCACATTAGTAGATGTGCAGGTGAATGAGCCCCTGATGGTGTGGCTGGTGTGGTTGGGTCCTATGATGGTGTCGCTAGAACCCAACCCCATAGGACTGGCCCTGACTCTGAAAATCCTCCTGTATAGAACTCTCAGTGACAACAAATTATATTTAAATTCTGTAAGGATCATGCTGGTCCAATCTTTTTATTTCATTTTATCAATTCCAATGACTCCATAGAAGATTTCTATTATTTCTTCTAATCTGTGTGAAGTTAAAATACTGAGTTTTATCAATCTCTGGATTAAGGTTATTCCAGATTTTACAATTACAAAAGGTGTTTTTGAATTATGATCTCTAATTAAAATGAAACTCCCTCTGTTTGTGGATGGACTAGTTCTGACAGAAACTGTTTATGACCAGGAAGAATTCAAACTCAGATGTATTGGAAACAGGGAAGTGACTTGATAGTTAAACACATCAGGATTTCTTTCCTTTTCATGCCTTTGTTCTTTTATTTGTAATTCTCCACTGTTAACATTTGGAAATCGCTTAGGGACAGGTTTAAATCAGTGCTGACACAGCATTATTTTTCCATTGCTTGAACAAAAAGATTCATTTAAATGTATTGCTGGTAGACCTGTATTTATAACATTTAAAGAAAGACATTTTATACAGGAAAAAGGCTCTTATGATCCAGGAAAAATAACAGTGCTGGGCAAAGAAAGATTTCAAGATACTCTGTTTGTAAAGGTAGATTCAGTGTTTTGTTTTTTTAATAAAGGCTGGTGCATCCAATTATGATGGATGACAATGGCTACTCAGTTTTAGGAATGAAGCAATAGGGCAGAAAACCCTCTCATTTATAAGATAAAGTTAAAGAAATTAACTAGCCACATTGCTTATAGATTTATATATTAAACTGCAACTGACATTTCATCCATTTACATCAATTGTTCTAATATTTGGCTGTGACAGTGCTTCTCTTCTGAAGATTTCAACACTTCACATTGGTGGACAAGTACAACTACTCCATTACTCCCAATTGACAGATGGGTAACAAGCCACAGAAAGTTTGAGACCACTCAGTTCAGAGCTGGAGATACAACTTTGGTCTTCCACCTCCCATCTACTGGCTCATGCTTCCTCCTTGATGAAAACGCAATTAGACAGCCAAGTACAAAGCCTTATGCTGAGTTAGCCTACTTCAGTATACTGTACATTCCCATTAGAGATTAAAACATGTTGTCCCATCTTCAGGCTTCCAGATGAGTTTTTAAGTCACAATGATCTTCCAAGTCTCTGAACACAAATAATGAAGTAATGGGAAGTAATATAAGAGGAGCCTACAGGAGACTTCCAATAATTTTTCAGTGAGAACATGATTTAAAAGAACACTGGCAAAGAGACTGAGTCATTCTCGTAAGTGGAAAAGTTTGATAGGAGTCCAGGCAGAGGTGTGGCGAGCGCCCTCCGTACCCTCCGACCGGAGGGGGCCCTGCAAGGAAGGGGGCTCCTAAAAGTGGCAAAAAAAAAAGTAAGGTATAACTAGTTAAGTGACATTTATTGACGCTATTGCACAATCCATGTCGGTTTTACTGACAAAACCGTGAAGTCATTATGATACATCATAATGCTATTGGCTACATCAGTTGTCTGTCGGTCAGTTTCGAATTTTAGTTGGACCCATTCAAAGAATGTGTATTTGTGTTCATAATGGCGGTCGGCGGATAAATGTTATTAATTTAGTTGTTTAGTTTTTTATCGTTTCCAACGCAGAAGCGTGCTTTGTGATGTCTAAGAGAATGTATAAGAGCAGAGCTAGTAAACGAAAGGCAGCAAAAGATGCTGAGAAGGAACTTGAGAAAATTCCAAAGTTGTCAACGTATTTTGTGCGGCAATCCAAAGTACAGGTACAGGTACAGGCACATGAAACAGACAGCGCTAGCAGCGACAAATCGTATCCAGAAGTATCCAGAAGTGCTTCAAGTGAGGTCGAAGGTGAAGCCAGTTGTTCTACCAAACAAACTGTGACAGATATTCCAGCTGCTGCCGGGAAAGAAGTATCTGAATCTGAACCACTGACTGATGATCCAGGAGACTGGCTGTCTATAATATCGGACAGGCAAGTGTGTGACATTGTTGCACGTGGCCGACCGCAGCAGAATGAAAGTTACGAATTTCCATTTAACGAGGAAAGACAGAGGTTCACAAGTACTCATTTCTATCGAACCTGATATGATACTGTCCTCAGCGAACTTTTACAGAGGATTAAGAAGGCAGAGACACATGTTCAGTACCTCAGTCCACAGATCCAAAACAAGCTGATTCAACTTGTTGCCAGTAACATTCAAGAGGCCAACATAGCGCAGCTTAAAAAAGCAAAATATTATTCAGTTATTTTGGACTGTACTCCCGACGTGTCACATGAAGAACAGATGTCTGTGGTGTTAAGCTTTGTTGAATGCAACGGTGAAGATGGTGTCAATATTTGTGAAGCGTTTGTTGGTTTTCTTAATGTTCACGATACAACTGGCGAGGGCTTATTGGAAGCGTTTCTTGAAAAGGCAAACAACTTAGGAATAGACATTGCTGACATGAGAGGCCAAGCTTATGATAACGGCGCAAATATGAGAGGAAAAAATAAAGGAGTTCAAGCCCGCATGCTAGAAATAAATGACCATGCCTTGTATGTACCATGTGGAGCTCACAGTTGGAATCTTGTGATCTCAGACGCGGCAAAGTCATCGAAATATGCCATTGACTTTTTCGGTCTGATTAACAGAATATACGTTATCTTTTCTTCTTCACCTTCACGTTAGGATATACTCCAAGAACATATGCTAATATCTGTTAAAGGGTTATCGGACACTCGTTGGGAGTCGAGAATTGATGCTGTGAAGCCATTGCGTTATCACCTTGAAGAATTGTGCAATGCTTTGTCATCTTTGCGAGAATATGCACTCGAAAAGAAAGATGGCAATACAGCAACAGAAGCTGGTGCGCTTTTACACCATGTTACTATGTGGCCTTTTGTTCTGACTGTGTACACGTGGTATGATATACTATTTCACATCAATAAAACCAGGAAATTAATTCAGTCACCAGATGTGTCAATTGACGTACTGCGGGCAGAAGTCGGTGCTACAATGAAGTTTTTGGAAGACTATCGAAATACAGGATATAACTCTGTGGTCACAAATGCACGTAAAATAGCAGAGCATATGGGTATTGAGCAGGTGTTTCCAGAAACCAAGGTGTGACGTAAGAAGAGAATGTTTGATTACGAATGTGCTGATGATTCAAGTCGTCTTTCTGCCGAAGAAAAATTCAAATCGCAGTTCTTTCTTGTTCTCACTGATCAGGCCATATCTTTTGTTTCATCGCGATTTGACCAACTCGTGGAGTGGTATAAGTTGTTTGGATTTCTGTACAACGCTAACAGCTTGAAGCAGTGTCACAGAGAAAATGAACTGGAGAATCACAGCAAAAATTTTGAAAGAAAAATGGGAGACATTGATGCCAACGAACTCATAATGGAATTGAATCGTTTTATTTATGTCATCAAGAAAGAGAGAGGATTTGTCATGGCAAACAATTTTTTACCATACGTATACAAGAACAGCCTTCAGGAGATATATCCGAATCTTTGCATTTGCATCAGAATTCTTCTGACCACACCAGTTACTGTCACTGGTGCTGAAAGGAGCTTCAGCAGAATGAAACTGATCAAGAATATCCTGCGCTCAACCATGACAGATGATAGGCTTTCTGCACTTGCAGTTATCTCAGTCAAAAATAAGATTGCCAGATCTCTGGACTATGACGCATTGATTAACCAATTTGCGGAGAACAAGGCTCGAAAGAAGCGCTTTGCGTAAATACGGAATACATGTACACTGTAGGCCTATGTATACATAATATGAACCCTGTATATTGTATAAAATAAATACCGCATTCCAGTTTCTGCATTGTAAGGAGCCCCGGACATATGTTCGGAGGGGGCAACGTTCTTTGTTGCTACGGCCCTGAGTCCAGGTTTACCGTTCGTAGTTCAGAGTGTTTTGTCTAGGATCATTCAGAAACAGAAGCTACAGTTCTATTAGTACATTTGCTTTGTCTGGATATGGGAACAATGGGTCACAATAAAATATGTACTAAAGGAAGAAAGCCTTTTTTCTGGAAAAACAGGTACATATGTTTTATTGACAGATTTATTTTAGGGAGGCTAAAAATATTCTACACATGAAACCATTGTGTTACTGGCAACAGGAGGAAGAGATGAGAGATTCCTTGGAGGATTCTACTGTGGTTGTGATATCCAGGGATGTGATGTTGGTACTAGGATCAGTTATGATGCTGACCATAAGATAATATTTATGATCACTAGCAGGATATGCCATCTTAGAAGGAGTTAATTGTTTACCCCTGCAGATTCAAAGTATCAATTTCTCATTCTACCCAGAAACCGCGCCCAAAATATTTCCATCATTACTCATCACAAAATGAAGGGAATGAAAGTTAAAACTGTAGAACATGTTGCACATTTAGACAAGTGTTGCACTCTCCATCACTTCTATCTGGTAAAATTAATACTGAAGAAATATTTTGATCATCAGGTTATACTTTTGAATCTTAACTTGTTCTGCCATTAGAGCTTCAGCATCTGTCCTCGTGGCCTAGTACAAATGTATTTTGGCATCTCTCTCCTGTTTCTCTAAGTAGGAGGATCAGGATAGAAACCCTTGAAATTGTGTGGGGTAGTTGCCTCACCTAGTAGCTTGCACAGAAGGGAAAAGATGGGGAGTGTAGTGGCCAATTAACATAATCTCCTAAAGATCCAGGGACAGGACACCAGAAGGAAGCTGGCTGTGATGATAGCCCAATGGGCCTGCAAATATCCACCTGTGCTGACTTCCTCCTTGCAGATTCACAAGGATTGTATCTCAAACCAAGGCTTACACAGATGCTAAAGATATATTCTGTAGTTATTGTGACAAAGTTCCTCCTTTACCTTGGTGGGTCCTGCGCTTATTGGCGGATTTGCTCACCTCAGTGATCTTCCCCTCTGGTGGAACCCACAGTCTGGGTCAACTCCTCCTGTGTCTGATCAGGAGTTGGGAGGTTTGGGGGGAACCTGGGCCCACCCTCTACTCTGGGTTCCAGCCCAGGGCCCTGTGGATTGCAGCTGTGTATAGTGCCTCCTGTAACAGCTGCATGACAGCTACAACTCCCTGGGCTACTTCCCCATGGCCTCCTCCAAAAACCTTCTTTATCCTCACCACAGGACCTTCCTCCTGGTGTCTGATAATGCTTGATTGTCTGATAATCCTCAATCCTCCAGTAGCACCCTCTCAGTCTCAGCTCCTTGCGCCTCTTGCTCCCAGGTCCTCACACGCACTTCCTCTCCTCTGGCTCCTCCCCGCCTGACTGGAGTGAGCTTCTTTTTAAACCCAGGTGCCCTGATTAGCCTGCCTTGATTGGCTGCAGGTGTTCTAATCAATGTAGCTATTTCCACTGCCTTCTAGAAAGATCTTAATTGGCCCCAGGTGCCTTGATTAACCTGGAGCAACTGCCATTTGGTTACCATGGTACTAGGGATTTGTTTAGCCTGGGGCTAACATACTTGTTCCTCAGTACTTTACTGTAGCCATCTGGCCTTGCCCCATCACATATCCCCCCCCCTCTGCTCAACACCATAGGGTTGGGCAACTTGGGACAGTGTGCTTGTGAAAGACCATCAGCATTGCCGTGGTGGCATCCAGCCCTGTGTCGTATGGAATGGTCGGACTGGAATGGTTGGAGGGATAAGAACCACCTGGCGACCATTGCATTCTTTTCCTTATTTCTCTGCATCCACTGGACGGGTGCATGGTCCGTCACAAGAGTAAATCACCGGCCTAAAAGGTAATAACGCAGTGTCTCCATGGCCCATTTGACAGCAAGGCATTCTCTCTCGACTACTGCATATTTCTGTTCTCTTGGAAGCAGCTTTCTGCTTAGGTAGAGGATCGGGTGTTCTTATTCTCCAATCATTTGTGACAGAACCACCCCCAACCCCACCTCAGAAGCATCTGTCTGTAAAATAAATTCCTTGGTAAAGTCCGGGGCTATGACCATGCGGTCATTACAGAGGGCTATCCAAAGGTCTAAAAATGCCCCCTCTGCTGCGTCGGTCCACTTCACTATGTTTGGGCCTCGGGCCTTCACCAAGTCCATTAGAGGACTAGCCCTACTGGCGAAGTGGGGAATAAAACATTGGTAGTAGCCTACCACGCCTAGGAATGCACGCACTTGCTTCTTTCGGGTCAGCTGGGGCCAGTTTTGAATCGCCTCTAGCTTATTAGTTTGGGGCTTCACTATACCCCTTCCTACAATATATCCCAGGTACCTAGCCTCTGTTAGTCCTATGGCACATTTAGGAGGATTAGTGGTGAGGCCAGCCCGCCTTAAGGTGCGTAGTACTGCCTCAACTTTCTCCAAGTGGGTTCCCCAGTCTGGCGTATGGATGATGACATCATCTAGGTACGCAGCTGCATAACTAGAAGAGGGCGCAGGAGCTTATCCATGAGGCGCTGGAATGTGGCTGGGGCCCCATGTAACCCAAAAGGGAGGACAGTGTACTGGAATAGCCCATCTGGGGTGGAGAACACTATCCTTTCTTTAGCTTTTTTGGTCAGAGGAATCTGCCAATACCCTTTTGTCAGATCCAGTGTAGTCGAGAATCGGGCACTACCCAGTTGGTCAACCAGTTCGTCGATGCATGGTATGAGGTATGCATCAAACTGAGATACTTCATTCAGTCGGCAAAAGTCATTACAGAATCTCGTGGTACCATCAGGTTTGGGCACTAGAATGATTGGACAGCACCACTGACTGTAGGATTCTTCAATAACGCCTAATTCTAACATTTTCTTTACTTCGGCCTTGGTTTTTTCTCTTTTGGCTGATGGGATTCGGTAGGGTCTCAGTGTTACCTTGGCTCCGGGGATCATGCGGGTATGGTGATAAGTCTCAGTCGTCTGCCCCGGTTTTGTAGAGAACACATCTCGGTTGCGATTAATCATGTCGGCTGCCTCGAGTTTTTGGATTGGCGTCAAGTCGGATGATATCTTCACTTGCTCATGTAAGTTATCCTCCTGCGGAAGGGTCTCCTGGGTGACTAAGCATGCCTCTCAATCATGCCAAGGTTTTAGAAGATTGATGTGGTAAATTTGCTCCGATTTCCTGTGGCCTGGCTGCCGCACCTTATAGTTTACCTCTCCCACGGCTTCAATTACTTTATAGGGTCCCTGCCACTGGGCCAACAGCTTGCTTTCTGCTGTGGGCACCAGGACCATTACTCAATCCCCTGGTTGGAACCGTCGAAGCTTTGCTTGGTGGTTATAATGGGTCCATTGGGTCTCCTGTGCTTTCTCCAAGTGTTCCCGTACAATGGGTGTAACTCGGGCTATCCGATCCCTCATCTGTAGTACATGCTCAACTATGTTCTTTCCGGGATTTGGCTCCTCTTCCCAGGCTTCTCTGGCTATATCCAATATGCCTTGGGGGTGGCGCCCATATAGTAGTTCGAATGGAGAGAAATCTGTGGAGGCTTGTGGAACTTCCCAGATGGCGAACATGAGGTCAGGCAATAGGCTATCCCATTCTTTCCCCTCCCAGCTCACCACTTTCCTGATCATGGCCTTGAGGGTCCTAGTGAATCTTTCTACAAGACCGTCTGTTTGTGGGTGGTATACAGAGGTCCGTAGGGCTTGTACATGGAGCAATGAACAGAGATCTTTCATCAACTTGGATACGAAAGGTGTCTCTTGATCAATCAGTATCTCCTTGGGTAGCCCAACCCAGGAAAAGATCTGTACTAGCTCCTTAGCTGTTGTCTTGGAAGCTGTGTTGCGCAGGGCTACTAGAGAGGCCCAGCACAGCGCTACAAGGATTAGGGATGCCTTGAGGGAGGAATTTGAGGCTGAAAACCAACAGTAATGTTTAGTGCCTTGCACGGGAGTGAAGTGCAGTGGTTACAATGATAGGAATCTGTTTTTCCTAAAATGATTTGCAGTGCCTATTTCTTTCCTGGGCTACGGTATCTTTCACTTTCTGCAATAATAAAGACTGTTTTCAAAGCCAAGATTTCATTTATTGGAAAGGAAATGACTTTCTTGACAGACACACAACATTTTGGGAACCTAAAAGGGCGGGGGGTGGGGGTTGAACTGTACAGTCACAGGTTTGAATATGTCCTGTCTGGAGTGCTGTGCAATGACTGCTGCACTTCAGGATGAAAACACTGCATGGTGATGGGGGTTGAATGCAGAGGGTAAGAGTCGTAGTTCTCAGGGCTGGTTGGTGAATGTGCAGGTGTTGGGGGCAGCTGGTGGTGGTAAGAACCTGGATGCTGGGGAAGGGGGTTTGGAGCTGGCATTGGGGCACAAGGGAAAGAGCTTTGGGATGGGGGGGGACCAGCACGGTAGTGCTCTGCCTGCATGGCTATGAGTGACTGGATAGAGTCTGCTTGGCGCGCCAGGGTGCTTATCAGCTGTTTTGTGCTTTTCTTCTTAGCCACTGCTTTTCTCTGGCGGATCCTGCTTTCCCTTTCCCTCCAGTCCTGCAGTTTTTTCCTCCAGTCCTGCAGTTTTTTCCTTTCTCTGGCAGAGTGATCCATAAATGCTTTCAGCATGTCTTCTTTGCTTTTTCACAGCTTCTTCCTGAGGTTTTGTAGCCTCTGAGCAGTTGATGATACGGGTAGTTGAGTAGTCAAGGACACTTTTCGAAAGGCAAAAATGGCAACAGTTAACAGAGGAAGCATTGTTTATAATCTCACCCAGACAGTTATTCCCACGCAGTGAAGGAGTTTACAGTCTTCTATTTAGCATACTTTTCCCATACCAAACAGAGCGCACATAACCCACAGGAGCCACGAAATGGTGAGTAAGGGGGACTGTGCGTTGGGGAATGCAAAGTGCTGCAGGGAGCACCTACAGTGAACAGTCTCCCAACATTTTCCACAGGAGTTAAGCCTGGAAGCTTTCTCGCTGCTGTGGGTCACCTGGGAAGGGGGAATGATTGCTTCAGGGTAGTGCTGGGGTTTCTGTGCATTGGGGAAAGCAAAGTGCTGCAGGGAGCAAAGCACCTACAGTGAACAGTCTCCCAACATTTTCCACAGGAGTTAATCCTAGAAGCTATCTCGCTGCTGCGGGTCACCTGGGAAGGGGGAATGATTGCTTCAGGGCTGTGCTGAGGTTTCTGTGCTTTGGGGAAAGCAAAGTGCTGCAGGGAGCATCTACAGTGAACAGTCTCCCAACATTTTCCACTGGAGTTAATCCTGAAAGATATCTCGCTGCTGTGGGTCACCTGGGAAGAGCGGGAGGGTCTTCTACAGCAATGTGGATTCCGCCCTGGCCCCTATGCAGCTTGCCGGTGTGCAGCAATGGTCCCCCCACCCCTCGCGGCACAGTGGCGCGGACGCTTTAGCCTGACTGGGACAAGGACCACAGTGGCTCTCCCTATAAACTTGCGCAAGCGCATTGCCCATGCTCTGGCAGAAACTTTTGAAGAGATTACCGAGGCCGATTACCGAGACGTGATAGACCACATCAATGGGCTATTCCACATCTAGGCATGCATGCATGCAGCCCTAACTCTCCCTTCTCTTCCGAAACATTTCCATCCTGAAAATAAAAGCCGCTTACCAGTAACCCGCTCCTCTGCTTGTCTTTCACCAAGTACCGGCTGCTGCGACTGGCTACCTTCCTCCTGGCTTGAGAAGAGCTCCTGGCTGCATGCCTCCTGGGACTCTGGGGTGTCTCCCCTCACCCCAGTACCCTCACTCTCGGTTTCCTCCCCCCTCCCCCACCCTCCTCATCCCCCTCCTCTTCCTTCTCCTCCTCCTCTCCCCCCCCACTCTGAAGTGTCCATCGTGGTCATCGGATTGGCAGCGGGGTCACCCCCAAGTATCGTGTCCAGCTCCTTGTAAAAACGGCAGGTCGTGGAGGCAGCGCCGGAGCGGCGGTTTCCCTCGCGGGCTTTGCAATAGGCACTCCGCAGCTCCTTTACTTTAACCCTGCACAGCAGCGCGTCCCGGTCATGGCCCCTTTCCAGCATGGCCCTTGATATCTGCCCATAGGTATCGTAATTCCTACGGCTGGAGCGCAGCTGTGACTGCACAGCTTCCTCACCCCAAACACTGATGAGATCCAGCAACTCACCATTGCTCCATGCTGGGGCTCATTTGGCGTGCGGAGGCATGGTCACCTGGAAAGATTCACTGATTGCACTCCACACCTGGCTGAGCAAACAGGAAGGGGATTTTTATAATTCCCGGGGCATTTAAAGGGCGGGTCACCTGAGGCCAGGGCAGTAGAGTGCGAACTGATGAGCAGAGTGGCTGAACAGGCATTCTGGCATACCTCCAAATACCTCTGGAGGCCAATTACAGCGCTTTTGGTGGCCACACTGGCGGAGCAGCGCTGCATCACCAGCGCTACAATCGTTATACCCCAGGCAGAGCAGGAGTACAGCCAGCGCTGCAGCCAGGGAGATGCAGCGCTGTATGTGCCTTGCAAGTGTGGACGGTGAGTACGTTGCAGCGCTGTAAACCCACCACCAGCGCTGCAACTCTCCAGTGTAGCCAAGCCCATAAACATGATGAGCTGGAAACCGGTTTCCTGTAAGTTAAAGCTCTCCAATCTTCAAAGCATCGGGGCACTTTCTGCAACACTAAGATTTATTCCTGAGAGGATTTCATCCTGTTAGAGCAGTTTCCATGTCTCAGCCACATAGAGATGATGTAGAGCTGTCACATGCTCAGTAAGCACAGGCCATTCAACTTGTTTTTGAAACAGACAGCAAAATCCTGGCTAAGCTCAACAAGAGTGTGCCAGGATAGAGGAAAGGTGGAGCAGAACAATAGCAATTAAGACTCTGGCACAGAGCAGGTTGCCTCAGAGGTGTGTGGGATCATTATTCTCTGCAGCGCTATCTCATCTACTCCTCATCTCCAGCACTTGCTATCCACTATAGCATGTGCCCATAAAGCTTGGCCTCAAGCCATCGACTCACACCCCCTTGAGGCCATGGGGTTGTGTGGAGGTACATCAGCCAGTCCCCTCCTAAAATTCAAGAGTGTATCCTCCTTCACTCCTGAACAGGGGCAGAGGGACAAAGAGGCTCCCTAGACACTCCCAGCGCCGTCATGCAATGCATTGCATGGATTTTACACACTAGCAAGAGTCATACAGCAGTAGTACTCTAAAGAAGGATTGCACATGCACACTGTAGGACAAGTGTGCACAATTTTCTGTATTGCATAGAGCATGGGTGGCCAACCTGAGCCTGAGAAAGAGCCAGAATTTACCAACGTGCATTGCCAAAGAGTCACAGTAATATGTAATGATTATATATGTATATCTATATGTTTGTATGTGTGTGTGTGTATACACACTTCTGGCAATCTTTGCTTTCAGCAATTCCCTTGAAATTTGGTTTGTGTTCAGTGGTGCTCACATGCAGCAGTTCTCTTAAGTGGCTGTCTGTCAAAACAGATCGGTGCTTGGATTTCACATGTTTGAGTGTCGAAAAAACAGACTTGCAAAGATAGGTCAAGGCAAACATTGAGATTAATTTTAGGGCTTCACCTCTGGTGTTGGGGTATCCTTTGGTACAGGTTTCCAGAAAGTAAGGGTCTCCCTGTGTCTTCTGAACAGATTTCAATCTATTGTCTTCCATACGTTCTATGATTTCTATCTGGGATGTTGCTTCATCAGTGACTAAAGGGGGCTTCAGACAATTGGCTTCAGCACTAAAAGAGTCAATCAGAAATCTGATCTGAGGTCTTTTCTGCTGCAAGTCTTGGAATCCTTCCTCAAAACTGTCCTTAAGATCTTTAATCATGCTCATATATCTAGTTGTGCTCCATTTTAGGGGTTCTCCTGGATCTTCTTTTGTTCTGGCTTGAAGTTGTGACATTGAGGGAAAGTATGTCAGCTCTCCCTCAAGCATTTGTCTGTGAAACAACTGCAGTTTGTTCAGGAACACAAACACGCCTTGCACTAGATCAGACAGCAATTGGAATTTTCCTTGCAAGTCCACGTTTAGTTTATCCAAATGCAGCAGTGTGTCTGGAAGAAATGCCATGTTTAGAACCCATCCAGAATCTGTACGTTCAGGGTGTATTCTGTGCTTTTCCTTCATAACCAATTGGTTCCAGGAGCTCGAAAAAATAGGAATTAACTTTACCTCTCCAGAGCCATTGAACTGCACAGTGAAATCAGCAGGGGAGTCATCGTCATCCAGTTCTCCAAATAGATTTTGAAATTGTCTGTGATTGAGTGTATTTGAGAGAATGAAATTCATAATCATAATGTACAAGACAGGTTTCATGATGTGATCAAATTTGAGATTTATATATATATCAGTAGCTCCCAATGAATAATACAGTGAAATGTTCAAAATTTGGGAAAGCTCTTGTCAAATTTACAAAGCCCAACTAATCCATTCACAGATCCCCACATGGATGGAGCCGAATCCATTGCAATGGCAGTGAGCCTCTGTAAAGGCAAGTGGCTTTTCACAACTACCAATATCAATACCTCCTTTTGATCTCGTCCATGAGTTCTGTCCTTTAGTGACACGGTATTGAGGAGTTCTTCCATTACAACACAGTCATCAGACACAGCGTGGGCAAATACCAATAATAAGGCTCCTGTGCATGGCAGGACTCATCCAAAGTGATGCTCAAATACTCACACTGCTGAAGCTGTGATTCGATCTCACTGATCAGGTCGGAGATTCTGCATTCTATTGTGTGGTGTGAAAGTTGCAGGCCAGAAATTTTCTTCTGTAGATTCTCGTTCTCTGGTGACAGGATTGAAATAACATCAGTGAGGCACGTTTTTATAAACTCTCCTTCAGAGTAGGGCTTTTTCACACAGGCTATGTGCCAGGTCACATAATAGGAGGCTAACGTTACAGTCTGCGTTGGGTTGGAAAATCTGGTGAAGAACTTGGCTTCTACATCTGTTTGTGTTTTCAAAGTTTTCAGTTTTAAAGTGTGGAGTTCAGAACCTTGTGGGAATTCTTGAGCCATATGTGCATGGCTAGAAGTGAAATGATGCTGCAAGTTTGAAGATTTGAACTGAGAGACACACGTCTGGCAAAGAAGACATGTGGTCTTACCTTTACGTTCAACAAAAAAGTATTTATTCTCCCACTCCTGTTGGAAGCCTTGATTTTCTTTCCTGTTTGCACTTGCCTTCCATTCTTAGATGGTGTAAGAAACATTTTGATTAAAAATTTCCACACCAGCTAGTCACCGTGTGCTTTATTCAAGGAGACACCGGTGCCAGCCTGGGGGTGCTGGACCCCTGGCTCTGTCTCAGGCCCCGCCTGCTATTCCACCTTTCTCCCATGACCCCACCGTCTCTTCCCCTCCCCTCCCCTGAGCAAGCTGTGTCCTCACTCTCCCACCCCCCCAGCCTCCTGTGCATCGCAAACCAGCTGATTGCAATGGGCAGAAGGCACAGGGAGAGGGAGGGGTGATGCTGTGCACCACGTCCTTGCTCCTCTCCCCCACTCCCCAAGCCTTCTCAATGCCATGAAACAGCTGATCACAATGGGCGGGAGGAGTAAGGGGAGGGAGGGGCGCTGCATGCCACATCCTTCCCCCTCCAGAGTCTCCTGAACACCACAAAACAATTGATCTCAGCGGGCAAGAGGCACGGGGGAGGGAGGAGGAGGCGCTAATTGGGGGAGGCTGCCAGTGGGTGGTAGGCACTGGGGAAGGGAAGAGGGGCTAATGGGGCTGCTGGTGGGTGCTGTGCAACCACCATTTTCCCCCCAGAGTCAGCTCCTAATAGGAGCCGCATTTTATCTTCTGAAGAGCCGCATGCAGCTCCAGAGCCACAGGTTGGCCACCCCTGGGGTAGGGCCTACAAGATAGGGGAGGGAGGTTCCATTTCTGACACGAATGCTAAAAGTTAAGAGTAACAAGAAAAACCTGCCCAATATGTCAGTTTGACAGCTTACTCATTTTAGTACACTCCCTTTCATTTGGTCCAAATCTCAAGACAGATGATGATCTAGGGAAGCAAATGCAATAAATCCAAATTAAATAAAAAAAATTTGTTTTCTTATCTCAGTGAAGCCAATGTATAAGTTCCAATTATCTCTCTCAGCAATGCCAAGAAAGTCTGTAAAATAGACTGAGCCCTTGATCCTTTTAGTTACACATTGCTTTCTAGGCAGCAACCTGGCATACTAGTCTGGCCTGAGGGATGCATGTTCTCTGCTCTGCCCTTCCAGCCAGACCCAGATCCAGCTCATTTCCCATCAATGTATCTTGCCTTTGTTTCTTGGCTCCCAGATTTGCTCAGCCTCTGGTAGGCATGAGTTCCATGTCAAAGTACACCTACTGATTAAGGAATGATTATCAAGAGGCCCTGAAGCAAAGACTGTCTGCTCCTCCTGAGTTATCAAGTTGGTAGCTGATCAGTCCCTTACAGGAGAAAGTTAGAGAGATAAAATGGGGAGAATCTCCACATGCTGTCAGGGAGAGGGAAATAAACTGATATATCAGAAGTCTTGGGAGGTTCTTTTAGAGTCGTTCAAAGACACATTGTGTTATAAGGGAGAAAAGGGTTGGAGTCTTTCTTTTGCTGGTGCCCTCCAGCTGATTTTTATACACCAGAGAGGGTATACTGTGTGAGAAGTCATGTACCCCAAGCCACTATATTCCTTTTGTTCGCTTGAAGGAAGGTGTGTCATGAGTTTCCTCACTAGCTCTATGGGTGCTAACAAGACCCAGAATTGGAGAATTTGTGAGTATTATAAGTCCTCAGCAGCAAGCCAAGCAGTATTTCATGGCAAAATTAAGATTAGTGACAAAGGAAGGCATCCAGAAAAGCCACAAGAGGGCTCCATAGGAAAATCTACTGGAGAATGAACCATTTAAGGTCCTGTTCTCATCAGCAATAATAAATTATAACTTCATATTTATATATAGCATTGTAAGTGCTTTAAAGAGTTTAGGGATTACTTCTCCTACCACCCTGACATTCAGGTGCCTCTTAGGATGGAATGTGCCAGCCATTCTGCATCAATAGATCTTAGGAAGGGATGTGAAGGAGAATGTCATATCTAATTGAAATAATGGGGATTTTAAGTAGGCAGAATGTAGTAACATGGAATATAATTGGAATGCAATAAAAACAGAGGAGCAACATTGTAAATTTTACGTGGAATCTTTTATGCCCACAAATGGCCAGGGACTCAGTTTTTATTTGATGTGAGAACAAGTCAAGTAGCCAGACCAATACAATGAATCAGCAGATTTGCTATGAACCTGCAAAACTCATATGTGAATTAGGCAGCTTCATTTCAGGCTAGTGAGTATAATATTTTTGAATTGTGCTTATTCCCTTTAAATGACATAGAAATAAAAGCAAAGATGCAGTGGCACTGATGACTCAAGAGACATTATCTGACATGTCTGAGATATTATCACGCTACTACATTAAAATTTAAGAAGCCCATGGAATGACGAAAGCATAGCTTTGTCTAACATATATTTGACTGATAGTGTGCTTCTGGCATTCTGAAAAACAAAGGGAACTTTAAGCATACTGAAAGATTGTGACCCTCTGACCCAGCAGCACTCATTCACTTTTTGTAGTGAAAAAATCCAAATTCAGAAAAGAGGCCTTTGGTTCTTCTCCCACGCTGGTGTCCAGCATCTTTGGGAAAACACAGTGATCTTATCTCAATCATTTCCGCCAGTGTTAAATTTTACAGTTTGTGCTTTAGAAAAAACACTATGGACTCTAATTATGCCATTACATTAAAGCTGCACTCTGAGATAAGATGTTTCTTTCTTCAGACTTGCTCTCCTCTCAAGTGGGATAAAAATAGAAGATAATACAAAATATAACACTCAGACATATTCAGAGAAGATTACTCCTCTCTTTTGTTTATGTGGTCTCCAATTTCACAAATTTTGTAGCTCAGATACAGACTTAGCACTTTTTATATACACCACTGCTTAGCATTCTTGAATATTTTAACTCTGCTGCCACTGAAGGTGATAGTAAAATTCCTACTGACTCCAATGGGAGCAGAGTTAGGACAATGGGAAGAGCTTTTTAAAATCCTACCTTTCATCTGTACATCTCCTAGATTCCAAGGACAGAGGGAATTACTGTGATCATCTAGTCAGACCTCCTATACAACATAGGCAGTAAGACTTCCCTGAATTGACTATTTTAACTAGTGGGTCTCTTTTAGACAAACATCCAATCTTGATTTAAAAATTTCCAGTGATGGAGACTCCACCGTAACCCTTGGTAAATTGTTCCAATGGTTAATTACCCCCACTGCTGAAAATTTTATCTTATTTCTAGTTTAAATTTGCTATACCTTTCTAAATTGCAGATCCCTCTATTATCAAATTTCAGTTCCCCATGTAGGTACTTGCAGACTGCGATCAAGTCACCCATAGCCCTCTTTTTTGATAAGCTAAATAAATTGAGCTTCTTGAGTCTTTGAGGATATATCATTTACATATGTACATTTATATTTATATAAAAAGCATTTTACAAAAGCATGTAAGTATTATCATCATCTCTCTTTTGCAGATGGGAAAATTTAGGCACATGGAAAATTGACAGGCATAGCTATTCCGGAAAAACTACACTGCCATAACTATTCCAGAATAACTCCTTGGGTGGACACCTTATTCCAGAATTAAAGTGACTTTATTTCAAAATAACAACTCCACTTTGGAATAGGTATTCCAGATTAACTGTGCCAGCCAATTTCCCTCCTGTAGACAAGGCCTACATAATTTCCCCGAGATCACACTTCATTAGCATAGCGGGGGAATAGAACCAAGATGTCACTTCACATAGGTGCACACTGTATACATCAGTCGATCTCCAAAATATATAGATTTTAGCCTTTTAACTGGACTGTCAACTTTTACTACAATGAGATAACAAAAACATTATTATCATTATTACACTGTTTTGTTTTGTGGTCATTGACTCTAAAGTTATTATGTTTGAGTTAAATTTTAGTCAATGTAAACCTGATAAGCATCAGTAAGCAAAGCCAGTGGTGAGCAGGGGGCTGGTTCACGAGAACCCGTTGTTAAATTTAGAAGCCGTTTTAGAACTGGTTGTTAAAGGGTTGGGCAAACTCCGGCCTGCAGGCCACATCCAGCCCACAGGACCATCCTGTCCGGCCTGCCTGAGCTCCCAGCTGGGGAGGCTCCCCTGGCCCCTCCCCTGCCTTCCCCCCCTCACAGAGCCTCAGCATGCCGAGCCGCCAGCACCAGCACTCTGGACGGCTCCTGGGCAGCTCTGCAGCTCCTGCCGCTTTGAGTGGCATGGTAAGGGGGTGGGGCTGCGAGCTCCAGCGGACCGCACAGCATCCATACACGTTACCCTGAGCAGCATGGTAAAGGGGCCAGGCGGGGCTGGGAGGAGGGGTTGGATGAGAGGTGGGGAGTGGTTGGAGTGGGCAGAGGATCTGGGGGGGGCGGTCAGGGGATGGGGAATGTGGGGGGTTGGGTAGGCATGGGAGTTCCAGGGGTCTGTTGGAGTGGTGGTGGATGGGGTCTGGGCAGTCAAGGGACAAAGAGCAGGGTGAGTTGAGTAGGGGATGGGGTTCTGGGGGGCAGTTAGGGTGGGGGGGTCTCGGGAAGGGGTGGTCAGGGGACAAGGAGCAGGGGGGGTTGATGGGTTGTAGGTTTTGAGGGGGGCAGTCGGAGGAAGGATGTGGGGGGGGTCAGATGGGTCGGACAGGCTGTTTGGGGAGGCACAGCCTTCCCTACCCACTGCCCGATACAGTTTTGCAACCCCGATGTGCAGGGCCGGCTTTACGAAGTGTGGGGCCCAATTCGGCGGGTCCTTCACTCGCTTCAGGTCTTGGAAGCACTGAAGGACTCGCTGCCAAAGTGCAGCCGGAGACCTGGTAGGGAACCAGTTGTTAAGATTTTGGCAGCTCATCACTGAGTACACCCTTTATCCAAAATCTATGTTTTGTAATATCCAGAACATTCAGGAAAATGGGTTGTGGATGAAAGCCTGCTTTTGTTCAACAATTTTCTGCATAAAAGGGTTGTACTGCAATAAAGCTCAGAAATTACTTGTTCTTTGTCAGATATGAACTTCTGCGCAGTAACACAGTTCATAGCAGTAATAAAATTACTACTATAAAAACTGAGAAAATATTAAGGAAAACAATTAGCAACTCACTAAGGAACTTGGCCTCTGGGAGTAAATTGTCACATTATAGGAATTATTAGTAGTCTTCAGTCATCTGTCTTATCATAGAATCATAGAATATCAGGGTTGGAAGAGACCTCTGGGTTGGAAGGGATCCAATGTCTTGTCTTTGTACAGTACATCATAGTACTGTAAAACTGAGAGGGAAGTCCCCCAAAAAATCCCATAATGAATAAGTATGGAATAATGTGTCCATAAGGGCAGTCACTTCCTAACCCCAGATAAGTACTAGTTGGCATGCAATCAGCATAATGTTTGTACTGTTTAATGCAAGTTAGGGATATTCTTAATATCCATATCAATGTTCAATTCTTCTTTTGAATCCTGTTGACTTCTTGGCCTCCATGATATCTTGTGGCAGTGAATTTAATCATAGAATCATAGAATATGAAGGTTGGAAGAGACCTCAGGAGGTCATCTAGTCCAATCCCCTGCTCAAAGCAGGACCAATTGCACCCTCAGCAAGTTTGCAGATGACACTAAACTGGGAGGAGTGGTAAATATGCTGGAAGGTAGGGATAGGATACAGAGGGACCTAGACAAATTAGAGAATTGGGCCAAAAGTAATCTGACGAGGTTCAACAAGGACAAGTGCAGAGTCCTGCACTCAGGACAGAGGAATCCCATGCACTGCTACAGACTAGGGACCTAGGGGCTACAGTGGAAAATGATGAATATGAGTCAAGAGTGTGCCCTTGTTGCCAAGAAGGCTAACGGCATTTTGGGCTGTATAAGTAGGAGTATTGTCAGCAGATTGAGGGATGTGATCATTCCCCTATATTCGGCATTGGTGAGGCCTCACCTGGAGTACTGTGTCCAGTTTTGGGCCCAAATCAGAGGCTGACCAATCCCCAACTAAATCGTCCCAGGCAGGGTTTTGTCAAGCCTGACCTTAAAAACCTCTAAGGAAGGAGATTCCACCACCTCCCTAAGTAACCCATTCCAGCACTTCACCACCATCCTAGTGAAAAAAATGTTTCTAATATCTAATATCCAACCTAAAACTCCTCCACTGCACTTTGAGACCATTACTCCTTGTTCTGTTATCTGCTACCACGGAGAACAGTCTAGATCCATCCTCTTTGGAACCCTCTTTCAGGTAGTTGAAAACAGCTATCAAATCCCCCCTCATTCTTCTCTTCTGCAGACTAAATAATCCCAGTTCCCTCAGCCTCTCCTCATAAGTCATGTGCTCCAGCCCCCTAATCATTTCTGTTGCCCTCCGCTGGAATCATTCAAATTTTTCCACATACTTCTTGTAGTGTGGGGCCCAAAACTGGACACAGTACTCCAGGTGAGGCCTCACCAATGCCGAATATAGGGGAATGATCACATCCCTCAATCTGCTGACAATACTCCTACTTATACAGCCAAAAATGCCGTTAGCCTTCTTGGCAACAAGGGCACACTCTTGACTCATATTCATCATTTTCCACTTTAACCCCTAGGTCCCTAGTCTGTAGCAGTGCATGGGATTCCTCTGTCCTGAGTGCAGGACTCTGCACTTGTCCTTGTTGAACCTCGTTAGATTACTTTTGGCCCAATTCTCTAATTTGTCTAGGTCCCTCTGTATCCTATCCCTACCTTCCAGCATATTTACCACTCCTCCCAGTTTAGTGTCATCTGCAAACTTGCTGAGGGTGCAATCCACACTATCCTCCAGATCACTAATGAAGATATTGAAAAACCCGGTCCCAGGATTGACCCTTGGGGCACTCGTCTTGATCTTTCTATTTGGCAAGAAAGTTCTGGAATATTTTCTTATTCTCTCTAGTAAGAGGAAAGTCTTTGAACAAACAATGGCACAAATACTTGGGAAGATGCTGAAGGGACTGGGATTCAAAGGAAAGCCCCCTTTTTCCCTCAGAAACAATGCGATGTTTCCTCTCCTCCTTCCTGGTTCAAATGCTTAGAAACAATCAGAGAAGTTTTATTAAATGCTGTTTCAGAGAAACCAGTGAATGAATAAGTTTAAAATAATGACTCAGATAGACAATATGCAAAAGCATGCAACAAAGGCATTAAGATTAATCTAGCTTTTAGATTTTATTATTGGAGTATCTTTTTATTCTTCCTGTCAAAGCTGGAAACTGCTCTTTGAAAAAACTCAAACCCTTTATTTTCCTCTTCCTTTCCCATTGTCTGTGTCTGAACTTGCATTAGTGATACAAGTATTTAGAAGACCATTACAGCTCCCCTGTACCCTTACTTGTAGCTCATTAAAACAAAGTCTGTTTGTGTGTGAAGTGAGTGGGACTGAAGGAAAAAGAGCAGAACTTCAGTTTTATATTAGCTTCCACAAGCCCCAGTGGTTCCGTCTCTCCATATATCATGGTTACCATAGAAGCTGTGGAACAGTGGCTGTATAGTCATCATCAACAAAGCACTTCAGATGGAAAAATCCTATTCTCGATATCAAACCAAGCTTCACTCAGCAGTACTGAGTTAGTGAGTCTGAATAGAAACCAGGCTCAACCTGGCCTCTTTCTTTTTGAGGTGAGTGTCATTTAGATTTCTAAGCAGCTGATCACACCTGCAGTTAATTGGTGTGGAAAACCTGGATCTCCTCCACTCCACTACATTAGTTTTACATTGTGGCCACTGGAGTTATTCCCAATTCACAGTGTGTAGTGAACAAGAAGAGAATCATGCTTTCTCCGCCTGATACCCACAATTCACATTTGTGACTGCACAGGTCAAAAATAAGATGTCATCCTGGACCCTTAGTTGCTCAGTAGCAAGGCTGCATTTGTATCATAGCTTCTGTGATTTTCATATTTAAAAAAGAAATCCCTAACTTTTGACATGATGGGACCTTGATTGCATGTGATGGGTAGAGAGTCAAACCATATTTCCCAACAGTCACCAAGTTAAATCCTGGGCTACCTGGGAGGCTTGTGGGCCACACTGTGGTGACACAAAGGACCAGGCAATTTAACTCCCAGTGACCAGTTTCACTCCTCAAGGATGGTGACATTTACCCCCTCCGATAGTGGAATAAAATGTATTTTGTTTTTAAATAGAAAGGAATTACTCAGGTAATTGGTATAACTATGGTACTGTGGTCACAATTCTACATTCTCAGAGCCTGGTTATCCACACTAAAATGTCAAAATAATGTTTATATGAAGCCCAAAATGATGCCATTTTGCCAGTGTCTCTTTAAGGTTCCCATGTTTCCTAGCCAATGACAGAAAAGATGGCCGCTCTAGCAGTCAGGAGATTAGAAAGTTCCCCCACACTGGGGTTTATCAGACATCAAAGCTGTGTGAGATCAGTGGCTCTTAGAACAGAAAAAAGACCAGTGGCATGTTAAAAGTCCTGAAATGGTTATTTTATGTTCATACTTTAGTTGCTTAAGAAACTTTTGCTACATGATGGGGTTATTTCTTGGGTTGCAATAGTGATGCTGGACATAAATAGAAAGGATTTGGAAGCCTCATGAGAACTGAGCAAGAATACCAAGATGTTCTTTGCTCCTGTCTTTCATTTAGCACATTGGTGTTAATGTCACGCACAGTAGGGTGGCTATTCAAGATCAATACATTTAGGTGCTCAGTGTGCAGAAATAGCTAAAAGTGTGCTTGGACTGGGAGGGGCAGAAGCTGTAAAATCCAATCCTCTTATTGGAATCAATAAGAACGAATCAAGGGCAGGTCCCGCCTCAAGAAAATGGTTATTTTTAGAGCAGAGAACCCTTTTAGCAAGCAAAACCATATTTGCTTTGTTATGTCTAATGTGAGACTATTATTCTTGCACTATGAAATGTTCATGAATGGGTAACCAAGATTTAGAGTTTGGCTAGTGCCAAGTGCTTGAGGAAGTTAACAGGCTTTTCTCATTCAGTTCTGTCCTGCTGAGTGTGTTTATCAGCAAGAACTGAAAAATTAAGTGGTTTAATGTAAGAAAATGAAACATAGATTGTTGTGACCTTATAGGAGACTGATACCTTCAGAAAGCTAGGTTGAAAAATATTTAAACTTAGAAAAAATATTATGGGAATTCAATACATGCAGTTACAAAACAAACAAAAAGCCCCCAACTAGACAGTATATCATGGGCTTGCAGACTAAAAGCAAACCTTCCTGTTCCCTATTTGGCAGTTCTGAGTTCAGTCTCATGGTTATCAGCATAGACTACCTCATACCAGTCTGTAATTCAGCCCTCGGCAGAACCTAAGGAATCAGGCTAACCTGGAAGTTGCAGGCAGCACTTGGGACTTTTAAGGGGTGTACTTTGGTGTAGTTTCCACACAATGTGACAGGATCCTTAGCCCTGCTCCATCCCCTCTGCGTCACTCTGGTGGTTCAAAGGGGCTGTAATGCTGGTCTAAACAGCTGGTGATTTCCCTTGGCATTGAAGAATCCCTGGGTGGCATAAAGCCGAGGTTTGCCACCTCACTCATTGGCAGCACAGCCCCAGGATGGCTGCTGTAGCCAGGCACAACTTACTGCAGTCTTGAGGCTGTCCTGAGCCAGCCTGCCCCAAGATCAGGAGAACACACAGGTGATGAAAAAGTACTTTCCCCCACTCCACATCCTGCCCCAACCATAGCTCAGCTACACCTGTGGATTAGGCCACTATTTAATTTCCTTGAACTCCAGTGCAAACCACAAGTGTCGTGCTAACTCGAAACAAAGACAAGCTGTTTTTCCTGCGACTGTAACGTTCTGCAGTGCTTGTTATTCCAGAAGATCCTAGAATGCCTTATAGATACCAATAATCTCTTTCTATATATTTAATCCACTCATAAATTAATCCACTCTTACAATTCAGAAATTAAAATAACTCTTTTCTTTTTTTATCCTTCTTCATCCTCAGGTGCATAGGGCGTCCACCAGTTTCCACCATTTATTTTGGTCAAGTGCTGGTCTATTTACGGC
Source organism: Gopherus evgoodei (assembly GCF_007399415.2). NCBI lineage: Eukaryota > Metazoa > Chordata > Testudines > Testudinidae > Gopherus > Gopherus evgoodei. Next base: position 91,535,168 of record NC_044328.1, read on the forward strand.
TTCTGTGTGCCATGCTGATGGATTTCACTTCTTTCTCTATTGTTCTTCATAATGTTTCTCTAGGTCTCCCTCTTTTTCTCTTTCCAAGTGGTGTCCATAGAACCAAATACTACTAGAGTTTTCTAATTATGCAAAGTTCTCAGGCTAAGAATTGTGTCCCCTTTGGTCACTGACTCATAGTCAGTTTGCTTTAATCTACAAAATACATATTCAGTTGTTTCAATATAAACGTGTTTGCTTAATTCCATTAGTTTTAGGTCATCTGGAATGTCTTGCCTTGACTATAGAATCATAGAAATACAGGAATGGAAGGAACCTTGAGAAGTCATGAAGTCCAGTGCCCTGTGCTGTAGAAGGACCAAGTAAACCTAGACCATCCCTGACAGGTGTTTGTCTACCCTGTTTTTAAAAACTTCCGATCATGGGGATTTCACAACCTTCCTTGGAGGCCTATTCCAGAGTGTATCTACCCTTATATATAACCTAAATATTTTCATAAAAGATCTCAACAGATTTGACGATTATTATTAGGTCCCCTTCAGTCTTCTTTTCTCAAGATTAAACATGTCCAGTTTTTTCAGCATTTCCTAATAGGTCAGTTTTTCTCATTCTTTTTATCATTTGTGTTGCTCTCCTCTGGACTCTCTCCAATTTGGACACATCTTTCCTAAGCATTGAACACAGTACTCCAGCTGAAGCCTCACTGCCAAGTGGAGAGGGACAATTACCTGCATGTCTTACATACAACATTCTTATTAATACATCCCAGAATGATATTAGCCTTTTCGCATCTGCATCCAGGGCCAGTGCAACCATTTAGGTGACCTAGGCGGTCATCTAGGGCGCTAGGATTTGGGGGGGCGGCATTTTCTTCGGCAGTGATTGCGGCGGCTGGATCTTCAGCCGCCCGAGTCACCGTCGGCATTTAGGCGGAGGGAGCTTGGGCAGGGAAGCACGGGGAGGGCCGCCTGCAGCAAGTAAGGGGGGGGCAGCACACAGGGGAACTCCCCGCCCCAGCTCACCCCTGCTCTGCCTCGACCCTGAGCACGCCGCGTCTGCTTCACTTCTCCCACCTCCCAGGCTTGCGACGCCAATCAGTTTAGGCACTGCAAGCCTGGGAGGCGGGAGAAGTGAAGCAGCCACGTTGTGCTCGGGGTGGAGGCGGAGCAGAAGTGAGCTGGGGCGGGAGAGTGCCTCAGGGCAGAGGGGGCGAGCTGCCGTGGGGAGGGGGGTGCCTCAGGGCAGGGGCTTGGGGACGGGAGAGGGCGCAAGGTGGAAGTTTCACCTAGGGCGTGAAACATCCTTGCACCGGCCCTGTCTGCATCACATTGCTGACTCATATTCAATTTGTGACCCACTATAACCCCCAGATCCTTTTCAGCAGTGCTACCGTCTTGCCAGTTATTCCCCATTTTGTAGTTGTGCAGTTGATTTTTCCTTCCTCAGTGAAGTACTTTTCACTTGTCTTTACTGAATTTCATTTTCTTGATTTCAGCTCAATTCTCCAATTTGTCAATGTTATTTTGAATTTTAATCCTCCCAGTGTAGTGTCATCTGCACATTTTATAAACCTACTCTTCACTCTATTATCCAAGTTATTAATGAAAACAGTGAACAGTACCAGACCCAAGACTTAGCCCTGCAGAACCCCACTAGATACGCCTTCCCAGTCTGACTGAACCATTGATCCCTGCCTTTTGAGTATGGTCCTTCAACCAGTTGTGCATCCACCTTATAATAGTTCCAGCTGGACCACATTTCCCTAGTATGCATATGAGAATGTCAAGTGGGACTATGTCAAAAGCCCTACTAAAATCAAGATATATCACATCTTCTGCTTCCCCCATCCACTAGGCCAGTAACACTGTCAGAGAAGGAAATTAGGCTGGTTTTGCAAGATTTGTCCTTGACAAATCCTTGCTGGCTATTTCTTATAACTCTTTTATCCTCCAGGGTTTAAAAACTGATTGTTTAACAATTTGTTCCAATGTCTTCCCCAGTATCAAAGTTAGGCAGACTGGTCTGTAATTCCTCAGGTCCTCTCTTCTCCCCTTTTTAAAGACAGGTACTATGTTTGCCCATCTCTAGTTTTCTTGAAACTCACCCATTCTCCAGGAGTTAAAAAATAAAAGTACAGCAGCAAACACAGTATTTGCAAGGGCTTGTCAGGAATACAGGGGTACACTGTACTTATATTATACTATCAAACTTGTACAGTATAGATTTTGATTAGACGTTTCCCCTATGATATAGTTCAGCAATATGCATTTCAGAAATACAGTGGTATTTGTCACTTGCATCCATTTTGGTTGGTCACACTACTCTCTAGATACCTAATTGTGCAAAGTAAAAAGCACCTATCAACACTTAGCACCATCCAGGATGAGGCTGCAAAAGCCAGAGAATATGCAATTTTCTGAACTTAGTTTTGTGTTGTATTTTTTTCTCTGATGCCTGCAGGGAGTGAATCAGGAGACTGATTACTCATGTTACACCAGCTGAGTGTTTCCATATGGTGCCTGACCAGGCTGTATCCCAAATAGGCAGAAAAATCCACTCTGCTCACAGATTCATCTTATGCTGTTTAGGCTGCCTGCTATCCGATAGCTTATAAAATCCAATACTCTTTGGTACAAAAAGAAGAAAAAAACCTATATAATAAAATATGATGCAGTTTGTAGAAGTAACTTCAGCCATTGCACAATGGAAATACATACAGGAGTACTGGAAGTGTACTCTAGCCTCCCAAACAGGCCCAAAGAGATTGAGTATTAGAATTTTGATAGCTAAGCACTATGGGTCAGATTCTGCCACCATCTCTCATGTTGAGTAGAACCTAACTCCACAAATATCCATTTAGTCTAACGGGATGACTCACAGCCTTGGTTACTTTGCAGCATTAGTAAGGATATAAAAATCTGGCACATTGATTACAGCTTATTTCATTACCAGCAATAGGATTGCATCCGTGTCTGTTGCTTACATTATGAACTGGGTGCCTTGCATTGCCACTGCAGAATTTGGTCTAATATGTAAGAATTGCAATATTAAAGTGCCGTTTCTTTATTTTATCTTATTTGCTCTTTCATCTCAGCAGTGGAGTGGGAGACCTCCCCCGCACAAGCCAAATACTCTGATGTGCTGAGAAGCAGTCTGTCTGCTTCCTTCACATTCACTCTCTTCCTCCTGTATCTCTCCCATGCGTTTATCAGAGATGTGAAGATAGCAAAGTCCCCAACACACTGAGATGACAAAACAAAAAGCTCATCTGCTAATTGCCTGCAAAATTTCATGTAAGGAGTTTGCCTTGGTCACACACATAACCTTATACCTGAAATCTGCTGGAGCAGGAAATGAAATATACAAGCATTAAATCAGAAGATAGAGGAGAAAGAACTTACAGGTGACAATATCATCCTGCAAATGGAGACTCACTCCCTAGGGGACAGCTGTAATATTGGGTCCAAACTACTTTAACTGACACTCATGGCAGGGCTTCCACTACTTTCCACAAGTGAGTGTTCCACTATTTACTAGACCCAACTCGTAGGAAATTTTTTCTGATGTTCAGCTTACATTTTACTCAGCTCCACTTTCACCTTGCTACCCCTAGATTACCTCCTGGGGAAATAAGTGCTTCTCTGGAGCTTCAGTTAAACAACATGGACCTGATTCCCCTTTCACTCCCTACAGAAGAAAGATGGGCTTGTACTGGCAGATAGGAGATCTATGTAGCACTCTCTGTCACTAAACCCACAAGACTTCAGCTGGTGAGTTATTGCTTACAGGGTCATCATTAACTTACCCACATATCCTCTTCCCATTGTGAGACGCCAGCTGAAGTAGTGGTTCTGGAGACAATGTGTGTGGGGGAGCTTCAGTTGGAACCATTCTGGGTTGGAGCTAGGGAACACTGCAGCCTAGAGTCAATGCAGAGTCACAGGCAGGGCTTGCAGAGCATTTCGGCAGTGGGGGGGGGCCCTTCAGTTGCTCCTCATCTTCAGTAGCAGTGAAGGGCCCCCTGCCACCGAACACCTGGACCGCCGCCAGGCCAGGGCTCGCAGGGCCCCTGTGAGGCCCAGCAAATTGCCCCACTTTGGGCCCCCCCTCTAGGCGGCCCTGGTCACAGGGACTGCACACAGAAGGACCTGCCTTTTTCAGATTCTTTGAGATCTTGGAAAGTGGGAACAGAACTCCTTGCTACATCCCTGGAAAGAGAAAGGAGAAAATTCATCCTCCCAATGGAATAAGTGGGGAAAAAACTTAGTAAGTACAAATTGGAGCAGTTTCCCATATCCTCCATGGGAATGGAGAACTAGGGATGTTAAGGCCCTGGGCTTTGTTATAATTCATTTGATAGCTAGTTGAAATTTTTCCAAGAGACATTTTTCTGTCAGAAAATGCAAAATCACCAAAAATCTAAGAATTCCACAAAAACATGTCAATTCTGACAAAATTTTATGTTGAAAACAAAATCTCAAAAAATAGTATTTCTATAAAGTTGGACTTTATGAGAATGGATTTTTCATTTCAAAACACCTTTTCATGTTGGCATTTATTTTATTTCCACTTCCAGTGCCAATCACCAATTACAATATTTTATTTTACATTATATTATAATGTTAAAATAATTTTCAACTTTTATTTTGAAATGTAAAAACAAAATAAAATGTAAAAATATAAAATAATTAAAAATATATAAAAATTCAAAATGAAATGTTCTGATTTTATCAAAACATTTCAGTTCACTCAAAACTAATTTTGTTTTCAAATTTCCTTTTGTGCGAAATTTTGATTTTTCTTTTCAGTTTGGAACAACTATTTTATTTTATTTTATTTAGAAATGCTGGAGTTTCTTGTGGAATTGAAATTCTGAGTTTTGACCAGCTGTAGTTCAGTCGCATTGACAGAAATATAATAATACAGAAACAATGAAAGCTGATACTTTAGGCTTGTGTTTTTAAATGAATTTATGAGATTTAGGACCCCACTAACTTTCAAAGGGATTTGGGTCTTTAACTCCCTTAGACTTATGCCTGCCTAGTGTGTCTTGTTCACATGTGGAGGGTCAAACTAATCACCATATTTGGGGTCAGGAAGGAATTTTACCCCAGGTCAGATTGGCAGAGACCTTGGTTTTTTGTCTTCCTCTGTAGCATGAGGTATGGCTCACCTGCTAGGATCATCTGGGAATATCTCACCTAAACAACTCCCTACCACTGCAGCGGCCTCAGGAATTGGTGACACCTTGTTCTCTCTTATTCTCTACCTGTTGCACATGTTTAGCAATTAAATGCTTTGGTCTAATTAAAGTCTTTGGGCTTAATATAGAAGTATCAGGGTGAAATGTAGTAGCTTGTAATATATAGCAAGTCAGACTATATGATGTGATGGTCCCTTCTGGCCTTAAACTCTATGAAACTATTAGACTCCTTTGAAAATCAATGTCTGAAAGCTCTAGTGAGCTCAAAACCTAGATTAAGTACAAAGAAACAAGACTCCTCTTAACTCTCACAGTTTGACTCTTTAGAGCCGAAAGCCACATGCTGTTCCTTTTTCCATTGAAAAAAACAAAAATCATGGAGCAGAGGCCAGTGCCAATATTACCTCACTGCTAAGACTGCAGAAATGGCAGTTTATTGTCCCATTGCTTTGAAGCACACTCACACAAAGGGCGTGATTTGACCAAACAAGGGAACCCACTTATTAATACCAAGGTTACAAAGATTACAAATGAGGGAATTTTATGCCTAAAAATTAAAATTTCTGCCCACAGTATTTTAAAATTCAGCAAAATTCTGCATATTTTATTTGTTAAAATAACACAGTCACACCATTTTCAATTAATGTGGTAATTTATTTCAAAATACTCATCAGCAAGTATGTCTGTAACAATACAGACAGCAAAAAAGATTCAGGAAATGCCCCAGGTGTGGGGCATGCAGGCTCAACTTGGCAGGATCCACGTGTAGAGAGGTTTAGTGTGTGGGGGGGATCTAGGTATGGGGTTAGGGTTCTGTGTGGGGCAATCTGGGTAAGGGCAGCTAGTTGGGAGATCCAGTTGCGGCAGGGGATCTGCATGCACATAGGCTTGTTGGGTTCCAGGTGCAGGGGAATGGGACTCCATGAGAGGATCCAGGTGAAGGTGGTTGGGGCTGAGCAGGGAGCTGCATGAGTGGGGCTTGGTGAGGTGGGATCTAGGTGCAGCTAATTGGGGCTCAGTGGGTGGGGGTCCAGGTGCAGGGAGTTCGGTGGGGGGTGCTGTATGGAGCTTCCTGCAGCCAGAGGAGGTTCCCAGAGGTGGGTCTGACCTGGCCTGTACAGGGGAAGAGGAAGTCCTGTTCCCCCTCTCCCTCCTCAGCCCAGCTGGAACTAACAGCTGGAGCCTGGCAACTGTGAAAGGGACAGAAAGAACCAAGCCCTGCCCTCCGAGGCAGTGATTTATGTCTCCCCTAGCTGCTTCAGATACCCTCTCCCAGACTGCTGTCCGGGAGAGGTGTGTGAATCAATTTTTCTGCAGGGAGAGTAAAATCTGCGGGGACATTAATTCTGCAGTTGTGCAGTGGTGCAGAATTCCCCCAGGAGTAAAATATCTGTGCATTTGCAGCTCACTGGATATGAAAAGACAGAAATAGTCCCACCATAAACACCATGCTAATGCTGGTCACACCATCTGTCTGCTGCTGCCATTACATTTTCACCCACGTCATCAAATATGACAGTCGCATATATGGCATCATCAAATATGGCAGAGACGCATACGACCAAGGGAACCATGAGCAGTGGGATGCTTCACAGTGAGGAGTTAGCACAACTCAGAGCAGTTTTGAAAGCTTAGTTTACCTTATGAATATCTGTAAATGTTTCTGTTTTTTGTATATTTAATTCTTAACAACAATGTATCTAAAAACTGAGCAGGCAAAGTCATGCCTACATATCAGTGCCCAATTTGAGACACTCTACAAAAATTTGTTCCAAAGCCTCACATTCTGGCTCTGTTCACTCATGTAAACTGACTTCAGTGGAGCTACTCTGGATTCATGCCTGCATAAAAAGGATCAAAGTGTAACCTGAAGAACCTAGCGCCTCTACATAGCCATTCAGGGATAGAAGGGTGAGCAAGAAAGCTCTCCCACTTTGTGTGGCTGCTCAGGGGGCTGCTACAACAGTAGTCCCTGCATCAAGGCCCTGCACCCACTCTCCACCAGCCCATGAAAAGGGACTAGAGCAGGGATTGGCAACGCAAGCGAGATGTTTTTGAGTGGCACTCACACTGCCTGGGTCCTGGGCGCTGGCCTTGGGGCTCTGCTGCTGGCCTAGGGTCCTACCACTGGCCCCAGGGTCCCATCCCCTGCCACAGAAGGAAGTTACAAGATTGCACAGTGTATTGCAATTTACAGATGGGGAATATATAAAAGAAGTTTTTCTCAGCAGTTTGGAGATTTTGTTCAATGATTTGCCAAATAAAGATATGATCTTATCTAGAATAAAATAACTGCCTGTCTCTGCCAGAACAGTTGAGAGACGTGGAAGCAAAATGGCAGAAAACGTTAACAAAAAGCAGACAACAGCATTAAAAGACACAGCAGTGTTTAGCTTTGCAGTTGATGAGAGTATGGATATTAACGATGTTCCACATTTGGCAGTTGTTGCAAGATATTGTGCTTCTGATGAAATCCAAAAGGAACTTCATTGCCTAAAACCCGTGCATGGCACAAAAAAGGGGGAAGATATACTGGAAAGTTTTGTAAACCATTTTGAAGAATGAGGAGTTGACATCAGAAAAATATTTTGTATGACAACAGATGGTGCTCCTGCCATGGTTGGCAAACAGAAGGGATTTGTAAAGTTACTTGAAGCTCAAATTGGCTGCCCGACAGTCAAATTTCACTGTATCATCCATCATGAAAACCTGTGTGCTAAAATTTCTGATTCAGAAGTTCATAATGTGATGAATACAGTGGTGCAAATTGTGAATTTCCTTGTTGCTCAATCTCCTTTGACTCACAGACAATTTCAAGCACTGCTAGAAGAGATGGACAGTGCTTATAACAACATTCCATTTCACAGCAACATTCGGTGGCTAAGTCGTGGCAAGTTTTGGTGCGCTTTGTAAACTGTTTTGATGCAATCAAGGCCTTTTTGTCGGAAAAAGGACAAAACTACCCTGAATTAGATGATGACAAATGGCTGTGTAAGCTCATGTTTCTAACTGATATCACCGCTCACCTAAACGAATTCAATCTCTGTCTCCAGGGTGCAGGGCAAATGGTTCTGGATCTTTATGAAGCCTGGAAAGCATTTGTTGTGAAACTAGCAGTTTTTCTCGGGATATTTGAACTTTGACTTTCTGCTACTTCCAACACATAGAAGAGCTATTGACGCATGGTACTGTTAGTGTCGATGAGATTGGAATGTACATGCAAGAACTGGAATCAGAATTTTCTGACAGATTTCAAGATTTCCAGCGATTTGGCCCAATGCTTTCTTTTCTAATTAAACCTGAAAAGTTCAACAAAAGTGACTTGGATTTGTCTGTATTTCAGTGGATGGGTGTTGAAGATTTTGAAATGAAGCTCATTCAGTTAAAAAGCTCAGAACTGTGAGCATCAAAGTTTGTGGATCTGCAGAGTGCACTTGAAGCTACCGAGAGAGATCATGGGGCTTCTATTCTGACCTGCTGGACATCCCTGCCAGTGAAATTTAACTGTCTGAAGAAAATTGTGTTTGCAATGCTTTCAGCATTTGGCTCCACATACCTGTGTGAACAGGTATTTTCACACATGAAATCTGTTCTCTGTCCCTCTTGCAGCCGGTTAACAACTGATCACTCAGAAGCCTGTGTGCAGCTTAAAGTATCCAAATATGTGCCAGACATTGGAAAACTCAGCAAGGAAAAGCAAGGGCAAGGATCACACTAAACTGATAAGATCTGCATTTTAATTTAATTTTAAATGAAGCTTCTTAAACTTAAACCTTATTTACTTTACAACAATGGTTTAGTTATATATTATAGAGAGACCTTCTAAAAACATTAAAATGTATTACTGGCACGTGAAACCTTAAATTAGAGTGAATAAATGAAGACTTGGCACACCATGTCTGAAAGGTTGCCGACCCCTGGACTAGAGGGAACAATCTGCTCTACATCCAAGACCAAAAGCAGATGTGCCAGAAGCAGAATTCTGAAACAGTGGTGAAAACAAGGAAATAATAATCCCTCTCTTTGGCTTTTTTCCTGCTTTTTTAGTACAGACTCTTTTGCTTATTGTTTCTGATACTAGTCTTCTCTCCAAGTATCCTTACTATTTTCCCAAAACAGTTATAAGATTAATATTTATTTAGCTTCAATCAGTTCAGCTGGGGAGAAATTAATCAGTAAAGTTCTGAACCTATTTTTCTGTTTTACGTTGCAGTGTTATAACCTGCAAATAATTCTGGTGTGAGTGATTGCTGGACCCAGACTAGGAAGGAGTCTAGTCTGTCAAAGAAGCTTATTGGAACATCTCTGAGGATGAGATTTACCTGCATTTAGTTTCCTACTATATTAGCTTAGACTTCATGTTTTTGTTTTATTTTGCTTGGTAATTCACTTTGTTCTCTCTGTTATTATTTGGCACCACTTAAATCCTACTTTTTATATTTAATAAAATAACTTTTTGCTTATTAATTGACCCAGAGCAAGTAATTAACTTCTGGGGGAGCAAACAGCTGTGCATATCTCTCTATCAGTGTTATAGAGAGCGAACAATTTATGAGTTTGCCCTGTACAAGCTTTCTACAGAGTAATATGGATTTATTTGGGGTTTGGATCCCATTGGGAACTGGGAATCTGGGTGCTGGAGACAAGATCACTTCTAAAGCTGTTTTCAGTTAAGCCTGCAGCTTTGGGGGGACGTGTTTCAGACTTGGGGTTGTGTCTGTGGCAGACTAGTGCATCTGGCACATTAAGACAAGGTACTGAAGTCCCAAGCTGCCAGGGAAAACGGGCTCAGAGGTAGCCTCAGTACATCAGGTGGCAGTCCCAAGGGGGTTTCTGTGACCCAGCCCATCACAACCACAACATCCTGTACAGCTGAACATTTGAAACCTGTGCAACTCCCTGGAAAACGTTATCCTGAGCCACCATTTATTTGTTTAATTGCTTCCTTTTTCTCTTCTATACAAACTATTCTTCTATCTACCATTATTAGCTCCACATTAAAAAAAAATCCCACAACTCATTCAGACCATGGGTCTCCTCCTTCTACATACAACCCCACTCCTGAGGTTCTGCCCCTCATGGGGTTGGGAGGCCCCAGAACTTTGAGGGTTCTTCCACTTGCTGCTGCTGATTGGAGGGCAGGGTCACATCCTTTCAGATGTCACATGTAAGAGGGCAGAAAACGCATCTATCAGTTATGGAGCGTCCATTCTATTCTACTTCACCCCTTTCCCACTCCTCCCACACACAACACTTAGGTTTGGGAAGGGAGAGAAAATAAGATATTGCAACCCTTGAAAGAGAGCAAGTTACATCCCTTCCTCAAACCTGGCCAGTTGCTCCCCTGAGATAGAATCCCTCTTGCAGCTCCCATTAGGATGGCATAGCAAGGCCCCCAGCACCGGGCAGTTCCTACCAGGCACACTTAACCTGTATGCTTGCTGCAGAGCTGAATCAGCATGACTGTTTCCTGGATGGATCTTTATTTCTCCAGAGCATAGACAACTGTTCATTTTCTTTTTTTCTCCCCACCATGTCCCCATACATCAGCAACACTTTGTAGGCTTCCCAATTAAGCCTGACCCTTTGACTGTGTCCACTCCAGCATCTTTTCCACATGTATACTTTTTTTTGGCAGATCACTGTAAACCTTACATTGCCAGCATAAACAATTACCAGATCCAATAGACACATTGACACACCACAGGCAGACACTGAGTTAAAAACCCTGCGTAACCACACTTCCAGAGATATGCTTTAGTATGCACTTTTTGCTACCGAATACATTTATTAGAAGTTTTCAGTACTTTGTTAACACTCTATCATAATGATTTAAGTCGTAAAGGAATATTTATCCTCCTCACTTCCTTGTTAACACTGGCTTACACACATTCTCTGGGGTTTATTTGAGATATTACAGCTGTGAGCGTTCAGGATAATATTCTGAGAAAACAAGGTCCCTGAGGAAAACAATCACAAAAATAGACTCTAGGGAAAGGCTTTGTTGTTCACACACAATTTTATTGGAAGTCTCGTGATTTCTTTTTTTTCCTCCACTTTTTTCTTCTTTTTTTAAAGCTGCAGCTCTTGTAATTAGAAGAATCTCACCTTTCAGTATATTTCTAATCCTCTTGGCTGCAGTGTAGACAAGGGGCAATGAAGATGTTTGGTGAATCCCACCACTATAACCTGGTACCAGTACTCAAAACAATTATTTAAAATCCTTAAGTTTTCTTTGGAAATTCAAACTTCTCCCTTTAAAACCATTCTGGTTCTCCACTGCCAAAGCTCTGAGAGATATCCAGGCCATTTAAGCACAGGGGGTTCATTTAGCAAACGTTCTAAAAAAACTTGCGATTTGCAACAGAATCATGATGCAGAAGAATGGTAGCATATACTGTTGCTACTGCCTGGCTACAAATATCTTAACAGTGAACTGAAGAGCTAATACAAACTGCGATAAGCAGGAATTTTTGTGCTGAATATCCCCACTAACCAGGCTATAAGGCACATTCAGCACACGCAAGCTTTCACTCCTGTCTCCAGAATTGTTTTTTCCTCCCTGTGAAATCCTCTTGCTACTTCCAATGTCACTGAAGATATCCCAGAATGTATCATTCTGTAACATCCCATGTATTATATGGCATTTGGGATGTCTCACTCTAGGATTCACAGCTTTCAGAGCTAGAAGGGACCCCTATAATCATCTAATCCAACCTCCTGCATAACACAGGCCATAGAGTCTCATCCAGTATTTCCTGTTGTTGTAGAGCCTATCTTCTAGAAAGACATCCAGTCTAGACGGAAAGATTCCAGCTGACAGCGAGTCCCCCACAGCTCTTAGTGAACTGTTCTATTATTTATTCTGGCCATTTAAAACACTGTTTTATTTCCATTTTGAATTTGTCTAGCTCCTGCTAAGCCAAATCTCCAGCAAACCAGAAATTATCAAAAGCTGAGCTAATATGCTCCCTACAGCTTCATACAGTAGTTTCTATGTGTGAGTGTGTGTAAAATCCAGGTCTCAGTTTTGCAGCTCACCTTTAAGTGCTATTGAAAAGTGCTGGCTGGATACTCCCGGAGAGTTAACAGGCAATAAGAGGCACAGCATGGACTGTGGCAGTGTAAACTGTTCCACACCACTGCAGCTACAGTAAAATAAGGTTTTCCACACCACCCTACCAATATGCATCAACAACACAGGTACCAACTTTTGAAAGTGCCCAGCCCCTGCCCCCACTCCACCCCTTCCACCAAGGCCCCATCCCTGCCCCACTTCTTCCTGCCCAGTTCCGCCCTCCTCCCCTGAGCATGCCTCCCCCGTCCCTCCCAGCCTCCTGCATGCCGTGAAACAGCTGATTGTGGTGGGCAGGAGGTGCGGGGAGGGAGGGAGAGGTGCTGATCTGTGGGCAGGAGGTGCTGGGGAGGTGGGAGGGCGCTCATAGGGCGGCTGCAGGTGGATTTTTTCCCTGTGGGTGCTCAAGCCCCAGAGCATCCACAGAGTTGGCACCTGTGCTCAACAATATGCCTCTTGAAGGCCAGGACAATATAACAGGTTTTAAAAAAGAACTAGATAAGTCCATCAATGGCCATTAGCCAGGATGGGCAGGGAAGGTGTCCCTAGCCTCTGTTTGCCAGAAGCTGGGAATGGACACCAAGGGGATGGATCACTTGATGATTACCTGTTCTGTTCATTCTTTTTGGGGCACCTGGCATTGGCCACTGTCGGAAGACAGGATACTGGGCTAGATGGACCTTTGGTCTGACCCAGTATGGCCATTCTTATGTTCTTATATTCTTAACACCAATCTGGAGGGAATCACCTCCTTGCATGAAAGGGCAGAAATGGACAACTGACCATGAACAACGGGTGGGAAGGTATGTCCACACAGCCGGCAGCGTGAGCCTCCCAATCCAGGCTGATGGACTCTGGCTTGCACTACTCCGCTAACAATTACTGTGTAGACGTTGTGGCTCAAACTGGAGCTTAGGCACTGAAAACTAGGGATGGTGTGGTCAGTTCTGCTAGGCAGTGCAAGGTAAGACTGGGGCAATTAGTCATCCTCTTCCCCACCCACTTTGGAGAGGGCTAGAGTAACCACATGCAGTAGGACTAAATGATATTTTTGTGATTTTGCAACATTTTTTACAGGAAAAAAAGTCATTTTCATCTAAACTTTCTGTTTTTGATAAAATCTCAGAACAACAAATTTCAAAAAAAAAATTGTTTCCGAATTGTGGGGGATATCCCCTTTTCTCTGTTTTTTTAAATTTTACCCTCCCTTTTTTTCCCCATTGGAAAAATGGAGACAGTAGGGGAATGAGAGTGCGATTGTTTCCCCAAAATATTCACAATAAAATGTTAATTGAAGGAAAGAAACCATGAACCTTTTTTTCTGATCAGCGTATTGTGCAGCCCTTGCGCCCAAAGGCCAGATTTTGTTCAACGCTGCATAGACTGTTTTGGTTCATTGTTGGGAACAGGAGAGAGGTTTCTTGTTCCCCTCCTTGTATTGATATGCAGTGTTGCCCTAAGATTAATAACAGATTGATCTTATCCATTGCAAATCAAAAAGGTACTAACACTTAAAATATTAAAAAAGAAACAAGTTCCTTTTAAAGAAAAACAAGACCAGATGTCTCTGCTTCTCAAATCCAGACACACCTCAACTCACAGTTTTTGCCTCAATCCATCAGTTTAGCTGGTTTTGTAATTTGCATAACACAGTGAACACATTTAAAAAATGCTATTCCATAAGCAGTGAGTGTGTTTTCATTAATATCCATTTAATATGTTTTAAATGAAAGCAACTTTAAACTTCTTGAAGTGGTAATAGCAGCTTTAAACATCAGTAAATTTAGCAACATCATCTCCATTTAATTGTGTAGAAAGAGAATATTTCCATTTCCTCACTGTAAACACAGAGGTGCTAAAAATACAGTAGTCATAATGTAAGACAACTTGCTAACTGAATACTTGAAAAATAAATTAATCTTAGGTGTTTCCAAGAAAAGACTTCTGCATTCTGTTTGGTAAATCTTGTTTTTGATAGAATGACTGGAAATCAGTAAGTGATTTCCAACTGTCATTTACAGGCTGTTAAGTTTCTCACAAACTATGCACAAAATATCAAAATCATTAATCAGAGTAAGAAATCAGAACATATTTTCTTCCACATGCACCTGAAGTGTGCTTCAGAGAAGAGAACAATAGAAAAACACATTCTTATGAGAAAACAGGAGACCAGGGTGTTAAATGTTTGAGCTACTTCTACAGAATGAGATTGCAGATTCTGTGAGGAGATAGGAGTAGGGAAGTGAGAGTTCTATGAAACTGACTGTTTGGGACTGGATTTGAAAATACAAACCCATTTCCCAGTTAACACTTAGGGAGAACAATTTTTAAATTGTGATTTAACAGGCTCATAGAAACTTCCCCAGTAAAGATGCTAACATCTTTTTAATTTGCAAAAAGAGTGTGGGTGGACATGAGGCCACACAATCTGAAGGTCATATAAAACAATTCATTATTCTTCATGCTTAGAGTTAGAGGTACCCTTTTTCCTAGTGCTTAAAGTGGTCTGAAAAAAAAAGTGTAGGGAGGGAGTTTATCAATCTGGAAGCAGCATCTTTGTTAAGACAATCTTTAAAGTGCACTCCTCAAGCAACCTGGCTTGATTTTTTATTTATTTGTTATTTGCTAGGTCTGCAACCCATGGCATCCCCCTTCCTGCCCACTTTAAGCACTGCTTCCCCACGCTACATCAAATGAATGTTCAATTGTTTAGCAAGTCTTTAGAACATCTACTGAAAAAATATCTTATTGATTGTATTCCATTCAGTCAGACAGTTTATAGTGGCAAACACACATTGGGACACAGCACATTAATTTAATTAATTAATTGAATTCATTTATTTGTATTGTGGTAG